>NC_064646.1:250465261-250777234 GCF_023864345.2 Schistocerca serialis cubense | reverse complement strand
GACAAAACTGAATCTCCGATAGTACTACTAAGAAATCTTAACTCACAAGATCTATGTAATGGAACAAGGATGATCTTCAAACAGCTATCGAATAACATCATCGAGGCCCAACATATGACTGAACAGTACAAAAGATACGCACTATTTATCCTCAGAATTGCACTGATCTCTACTGAACTGCCACTCAAATTTAAAAGACTCAATTTCCAGTCAAATTATCCTACAGTTTTACAATTAACAAAGCGCAAGGGCAAACTTTAAAATAATGCGGCATCAACCTCAAAGGCTCCTACATACTTCAGGATCAGCTATATGTAGCCTGTTCTCGATAAGGAATTTCGAAAAGTGGGTACATATATACCGTGGACAACAAAATTAGAAATGTTGTTTATAAACAGCTATTGTAAGTAGTTTGAATATACACTCCTGGAAATGGAAAAAAGAACACATTGACACTGGTGTGTCAGACCCACCATACTTGCTCCGGACACTGCGAGAGGGCTGTACAAGCAATGATCACACGCACGGCACAGCGGACACACCAGGAACCGCGGTGTTGGCCGTCGAATGGCGCTAGCTGTGCAGAATTTGTGCACCGCCGCCGTCAGTGTCAGCCAGTTTGCCGTGGCATACGGAGCTCCATCGCAGTCTTTAACACTGGTAGCATGCCGCGACAGCGTGGACGTGAACCGTATGTGCAGTTGACGGACTTTGAGCGAGGGCGTATAGTGGGCATGCGGGAGGCCGGGTGGACGTACCGCCGAATTGCTCAACACGTGGGGCGTGAGGTCTCCACAGTACATCGATGTTGTCGCCAGTGGTCGGCGGAAGGTGCACGTGCCCGTCGACCTGGTACCGGACCGCAGCGACGCACGGATGCACGCCAAGACCGTAGGATCCTACGCAGTGCCGTAGGGGACCGCACCGCCACTTCCCAGCAAATTAGGGACACTGTTGCTCCTGGGGTATCGGCGAGGACCATTCGCAACCGTCTCCATGAAGCTGGGCTACGGTCCCGCACACCGTTAGGCCGTCTTTCGCTCACGCCCCAACATCGTGCAGCCCGCCTCCAGTGGTGTCGCGACAGGCGTGAATGGAGGGACGAATGGAGACGTGTCGTCTTCAGCGATGAGAGTCGCTTCTGCCTTGGTGCCAATGATGGTCGTATGCGTGTTTGGCGTCGTGCAGGTGAGCGCCACAATCAGGACTGCATACGACCGAGGCACACAGTGCCAACACCCGGCATCATGGTGTGGGGAGCGATCTCCTACACTGGCCGTACACCACTGGTGATCGTCGAGGGGACACTGAATAGTGCACGGTACATCCAAACCGTCATCGAACCCATCGTTCTACCATTCCTAGACCGGCAAGGGAACTTGCTGTTCCTGCAGGACAATGCACGTCCGCATGTATCCCGTGCCACCCAACGTGCTCTAGAAGGTGTAAGTCAACTACCCTGGCCAGCAAGATCTCCGGATCTGTCCCCCATTGAGCATGTTTGGGACTGGATGAAGCGTCGTCTCACGCGGTCTGCACGTCCAGCACGAACGGTGGTCCAACTTAGGCGCCAGGTGGAAATGGCATTGCAAGCCGTTCCACAGGACTACATTCCAGCATCTCTACGATCGTCTCCATGGGAGAATAGCAGCCTGCATTGCTGCGAAATGTGGATATACACTGTACTTGTGCCAACATTGTACATGCTCTGTTGCCTGTGTCTATGTGCCTGTGGTTCTGTCAGTGTGATCATGTGATGTATGTGATCCCAGGAATGTGTCAATAAAGTTTCCCCTTCCTGGGACAATGAATTCACGGTGTTCTTATTTCAATTTCCAGGAGTGTATTTTCGGTATAAATCTTTTGTCTGTTATACTTTAACATGTATTGTAAATAGTTAGAATATGTTTCCAATAAAAGTTTTTTATCTGTTATAATTATACCACACAGTCTCATATCAGCTCCATGAGCGAAGCCGAGTACCGCAGCTAGTAAGAAATAAATAATGAATGAAGATCTGAAGTTATTCACTTTGCCTTCAGTCTTTTCCATATCGCCACTGTAAATTGACATAAACATGTATATAAAACTTTACCTACTACAAAGGAAAGTAGATGAGGAAAACTGTTCTGAAATAAACACAATCTGCGTTAAAATTATAGTACAGTCTGCTTCGGAACAGTAACAGGGGATTGCCAGTTGTATGTTCACAACTCGATATTAGGCAAGAAAAATGTGCATATATGCGAAAGGAAATAAATGAAGACAGCTAGTTTCGTTTTCAAAGAAAGAAAAAAAAAATGGATAGTGTTGCTTCCGGATATTTCGAGAAATGTGGCTGGTTAATTACTGGTCACGAAATAATGTAGTTATTATTCTAATTTGTCAATTGAGGTAAAAAAGCACGATGTATCGAAATACAGTCACATACACAGGTTTCTTTCACTTATTCGAGTGTTTGATAACCTAAATTTCACAAAAGGAAAAATGTAGTGCCTTAACTTGAAATCCGTAATAACATAGGTCAGTGAACTCTCAAAGACTGCAATGAGTCTCCAGTATAAAAACAAGTGGCATTAATACGATTGACCATCCTCAACAACTGTTCAGTTCCAGTCACTCTACATTTAAGTATCGCAGATAATACGAACATCACTCGATAACTTCTTGGTTCGAAATTGACCATCACTGACGATTTGCGACTAGCTCCTATTTAAAAATGCGTATCAGACTGATTTTACAAGATTAAAAAGTATAGAGTTATTACATTATCATTAGTAACATAAAAGCAGGGTTGGTAATTAATATATATGCATTAGAGCATCAAGTTATTTGGTTATACAACAAGACGAGTATTCTTCATATAGTAAAGAATTGTTTCTGTTTTCCATAGAAAATTTTTGAGTAGACGCTTTTGTCCCTGGGACTTAAAAAAGAAAGAATAATTATCTGGAGATTCAAGCTTTTTAAATATTTAATTAACTAAAATATTATTCTAGGAAAAGTATGTAGTTTTACAAATAGAAAAAGCGGGGCTAAAATACTATAACACTGGATTTTTGCAATAATCAAACTCTACGATTCTAACATTGTAGGAAACTTCGACTTTCAATAAAGATAAATTTTTAATTACAAAGCCTCCAGAAAAGATACGATTAACCTCAGAAAGAGAAGAGTGAGGGCTTGCAGATAAGGTAATTATTTAGGGTCAAAATACTTCTGACCTGTTTGGTGCTGCCCTCCTAAAGTTCCTCCCCTGTGTCAGCCTTTTCGTCCGAGAGTAGCACGTACACGCAACGTACTCAGATACTTGGTAGATGTACTCCAACTTCTGCTTTCCCCTATAGATTTTACTGTCTATAGTTCACTTACGTATCATAGAAGTTAGCACTTAATTTCTTAGTATCTGTCGTATTATCCTGTCCCTTCTGTGTAGCCAATGTGCTACAAATGTTCCTCTTCTCGTAGATTTTATGGAGAAGCTCCTATATTTTATCTTGTCAGTCCACCTAATTTTCAACGTCCTCCTGTAGCACCACATATTAAGCCTGCCGACCGTCTACTTCGCAGATTTTCCAAAACTCCATGATTCACACCCATACAGCGCTGCTCTTCAAATGTACATTTCTTGACATTTCTTTCTCATGTTCCGGCCGGTATTTGACACTAGTAGACTTCTTTTAGCTAAGACAGCCCATTTTTCCCGTGATACTCTGCATGGTCTGCCCACCATGCCTCGTCTGTCTTGTTTTCCTTCACCTGCTAGACAGCAGAAACCTTCACTTCGTCTACATAGAAGTTAAGTTTGTCTTTCATCGCTTCACACTTATAATATATGGTGTTAATTAGGCTGTCAATTCCGTTAAAGAAGTGCGTCAATTGTTCCTCACTTTTACTGAGGATAGCAATATCATCAGCAAGAATTTTCAGTGATACCCTTTCACGTAGATTTTTAAATGGCTCTCCTGATCCATTCTTTTATTTCGGTAATAGCTTCTTGGATGAACAGACTGAACACTAGCCGTGAAGGAGTGCATACTTGTGTGATTCGAGCACTTCGTTTTAGTCTTCATTTCTTATATTAATCTCTTGGTTCTTACTCATCTTCACTAGAATAAGAAGACAAGACGTGGTTAGCAAAAGTATCGAATTCTTGACAAATGTACTTCACAATATTACACGAAACTCTAATTCAAAAATTTGGTATAATTCTTGCCCACTGCACTACTAATTCTTTTGATACTCTGCGAAACACCCATAGGTATATGGACTACATTATTTCTTAAACAACTATGTGCAGATTTTCTGTTACAACCGACTGCGGGAAAGAAAATGCTGTGCTGTAAAAACGTGCAGCTTCGTTTTCTTTCTTGGAGTCATTTTTAACTACGATAGCAGCGCAACTTGTTTCTCAAATATAAATACATTTTTTCTCCACACTTATAACTTTAAACAAAAAGAAAAAATGTGCGGTCTTGTTTTCTTCCCAGCAGTCGGTTTTAACAGATAACTGAAAACATTACTTCTACTTAGGAGTCTCAATCGACCGAAACTTTGTAATCCCACATGTACACAGATTAAATTATGGGAAATACTGTCAGTGAAGCTACTATGTTTACAGGCCCAGTAGCTGGGGAGGTCTCTCTTATAACTCATAAACTAATGATCCCAACCAGATTTATCCACTCATTTTAAGCGACTTCAATTCCTATTCATGGTTTCGTTTGCGGTAACAACAGACAATGCTGAAGATCCGAGAGAGGGGCAGAGGAGATGGACAGACAGAGGGGAAGGTAGAGATGGACAAACAGAGAGGGGGCGTGGGGAAAGGAGATGGAGAGACAGGAGGGCAAGAGGAGATGGGCAGAGAGGGCGACGAGCAATGGACAGAGAGACGTGGTAGGAGGTCATGAACAGAGGGAGGGGGAGCAGGGGATTACAATTTACTTGCACATCCCATACATACTTAGGAACTGGGAACCACTGCCGGATTCGCTAGCGCTGCATAATAACCAATTTCGAACGTCTTGCACCATTTTACACTGTAAAACGCTTTTTCTACCGCTGCAAGTTCTATGAACGTGTATGAATTTTTCGAGAGACCTGCTTCGATTATTAAGGGCACCGCCACAACCGTTTCTTTAGTGGCTTTATCTTTATTAAAGCAAAACTGATCGACATCTAATAGATCACTTTTTTTTTCATTTTTGAGCGTATTATGCTTGTAAGGGACTAGCTGATCGACATCTAATATATCACTTTTTTTCATTTTTGAGCATATTATGCTTGTAAGGGACTAGCGTCCATGAGATGCTAAATTGACTGTGCGATAACTGTTGCGGGTATCTGCCCTTGCTCTTTCCAGCATTCTGTGGTTGATGGGCCAGACAGTAAAGTGGTTCTCGAAGATAGGATTAACATGCGGGGGCCACGTCTCGTTGATTGACTGATGTGGCATAGTGAGATCGGCAAGCACGGACTTGCTGTGTTGGTACTGCGAACAGCTGAAGGAAAGGGAAAAATCTGTTATCTTTTCCAAGGGCAAGCAGATCTACTGTTAAGTAATGATGGCATCCTCTTGCGTAAAATTTTCGCGAGTAAAATATTCAGTCACCCAGAGGATCTCAGAGCGGAGACTGCTCAGAAGGATTTCGTTATCAGGAAAAACAATACTGGCATTTTATGTGACAGAGTGTGGAACGTTAGATGCCTTAATCGGCTAAGTAGGTTACAGAATTTCGAAAGGGAAATGGATAGGCCGAAATTAAATATAGTGAGAATTATTTTTGATGTCAGTATGAACTGGAGTTGCGGTCAGGTGGGGTCAGAGCAATAATTCAAAAATCTGTTGGGGTTAATGCTCGAGTAGATCTAGTAATGAATAAGAAAATAGGAATGTGAGTAAGCTACTACGAACAGCAAGGAGAACGCACTGTCGACACCAAGATAGATACGAAACCGAGACCTAGCACTGTACTGCAGGATCATGTTCGCTGATGACAAAGAGACTCAATTAATGTGCGATGAGGTTAAGTAACTTGTTGAAGCAATTCATAAAGAGAAAAATGTAATTGTGGTGGGAGACTGGAACTCTGTAGTAGAGAATGGAAATGAAGGAAAAGTAGAAAGGGAATAGAGGCTGCAAAAAGAAATGAAAGAGGAACTTGCCATGCACAATTTTGAACAGAACGAAAGCTAATCGTCGCAAACACTTGGTTTGATAATAACGAAATTTGTATACTTGGATGAGACCTGGAGACAGTGGAACGTTTCGTATTATTTTTTTAGTGGTAAGATAGAGATTTTAAATGATAAGACATTTCCAAAGTTAGATGTTGACTCTGAACATAATTTTTTCTTTATGATCTGTACATTAAAACTGAAAAAGTTCATTACTTATTCCAGTCATGCTTTCTCCTTTCTCATTCCTACTACCGAACCCATATTCTCTCGTTAATCTTCTGTTCCTTTAATTTCTACTGCATTCCAATCTCCCATGATTACTTTTCTTCTTCATATACCTTCTCTAGCTCTTCATCTTCTGCTTATGTCATCGACCAAATGAATTTATTGCGTGTTTTAGTACTTACGCTCATGTTCAGAAAAAACAGGACAGCTTGAACGACTAGAGATAAAACTCGCAGGACATGTACAATTGTACGTTCTGCAGAAATGACATAATTTCAGTGACCTCAGTTCTACATGTGTTCTGTGGCCTAGTAGGCACATGGTCCCCAATGGTCCCTAATAACTTGTTCCATGCGTGATGGCATCGAAGCATATAAGGCGAGAAATGCGTCCTGGTGTCTAGCCATCATAGCCATCCATGCTGTGCTCACCTGGTTCCAATGTCTATCTGCTGTGGCTGGTATTGGGCCTCGGCACTGCACCTGTCATTGCACCACACCCCACACATTTTCGACTGGAGAGAAGATTGGTGACGTGGCGGGCCAGAGCAATAGGCTGACATCCTGTGACACCAAGAAGGCACGTTCATGCAACATTGTCTCGCTGAAAAATGGCGCGTGGGGTGTTGTGCAGAAATGGTATGCCTATGGGTCTCAGGATGTCATTCATGTAGATCACACTGGGCACAGTGCCCTGGAGTCGAACAAACTGTGATTGTGGTTGTACCCAACAGCACCCACACCATAATGCCTTGAGTTCGTGCCATAGGTCTTGTGCAAATGCATTCACTGTGAGGCTTTTCCCCCTATCTGCGGCCAACCAAAATGTGGCCATCATTTTCAAAGAAACAGAACCGGGATTCGCCCGAAAATACCATCTGATATCATTCCTATCCCCGGTGACCTCGTTCCATACACTACCGTTTCCTTACATTCGTCAAAGATAGGCGGGGAAGTAGACGACACGCACGTTACCCGTGTTGGTGAGGATGTTCCCAGGGGGTGCTCTGGGTGGTAAGACCTGACCAATCTCGTTGTGCTCTACGGCCTTCCGTGAACCATTCTCCACACGCCCGTTGCATTGCCGAAACACTTCGTCCGACACGAAAAGCAATTCCTGGAAGGATGCATCACATTCTCTCACTGATTTGACGATATGGCTCGCGCATACATCTGCGAGGTGCGCTACACGTCTGTTGAAGTCACACTGATCCATTACGTAGGGTTTATGACGACCATCAGAGCTGTAGGCACGTGTCACCGGTAGGTGGTTTTGCACCGCAGTATCTGAAACCGCGGTCCAACATGTTTCTAATGTAAATCAATTCTAGAGAACATACTAATCTACAAGTTCTGTGAATACGAACGTACCGTCTCTTGTGTTCAATTTTTTCTGAACATGAGTGTATCGGCTCCACACGTCACAAAGGAGTTAGTGACCGGCAAATGGTCTTTTTTTGACTGAAATCGGTTACCATAGTAAAATAATTATTAGTTGCTTACTAGGTTGACTGTTTTTGTTATACTGCTTAAGAAGATCTTTGTTGTTTCAGTATGACTTCACAAACGCAATAATTGTCGAAACCCTTCAAGAGACAGTAAGTGCTAAAAGACAATTTCTGGTGGTTGGATCTGAACTGGCGCCCCACAGCACGGAAGTCTGTATCGCTAATAGCTTGCAGCACAGCTTCAGCAATATGCTTTACGAAAATGATGAGCCCTATCCTTTGTATTACATTGTGGAATATGCATGTTTGAAATATATGATTGAAATTACGTAACAGTAGTCTGAAACAACCGTTAGAATGGCGTGTGAACGTGTATTTTACCTAGTCACTTATGTGCCTTGCCCTGTATTGAACCCTGTATGTCTTCGAGAATGTAAATGTAATTTAGCTGCGAGAATGTAAACTGTGAATAACTTTAAACCAAACCAAAAATACATAAATTTACGTAACACAAAAAATGAATCTGATGCAACATTATTGATTTGAAATTGGCCCTGGTAATAAAACAAAACTTGATCAATATGAACATAATGGTCCTTGTGCCTAATGAATGCTATCCCTGAAATAACAAAATTTCTTATCTGTATTTGCGTAGTGGTAATACTCTTCGCACTGCTCTCTGTTAGTACCTTCAATTTAACAGTTAGCAAACAGCAATTATGCAGGGCTGTTTATTAGCACACATTTTAATTAAATGTAAGATGACTGACACTTCTTAAGAAAATAGTTAATCAAAAATGCCATGGATCTGGGAACTCGTATTAACTTGGAGTAGGTAACAATATGACAGTAACTTTAAAACTTGTATTTTAACTATCTGAAAATTAATAATTCTCGCAATTAACACACTCAATAAACAGGTTATACATTAACAATTACCTTTCCAAATCATTGGATGTGACTGCTATACATTGTTTCAGTCATCACGTATGAATATTCGCATTGCATCAGTAAGAAAACAACTTTCTTTACCTTGTTTCCAACTTCTGTTGAGATTCCTTTAACACTTAGCAAACGTCATAGTATCTTGCAAATAAACAAAAATCATTACTGCCCATAGCAAGTAAGTATATATCTAGCACACATCAAATATAACAAGTCGTTACATTTGAGACTCATCCACACATCTATGTATCTAAAGTTACTGCAAGACATTGCCCATAACATCTTGAATCAGCGATCGCTGTTGAGCAGCGACGCTGCTACGCAATAGATTCTAAATTTGACTGTCTCTGGTTCAATATAATATTTTATTACAAAACGCGAATTAATTTACCCCGCTTATATACTTTTCAACTCAACTGAATCTATATAAAAAAAACTGCCGACGTTGAGAACGACTTTCTGCGTTTCTGTCCGACTCTAAACATTGACAATCCCATGCCAGACATGTGTAACATAGAATGAGAAGCTAATTACACTTCTAAATAAGTAGGTTACACATTTTTGAAACATTCAACACCAACTGTGGTTCTGTCGTCCGTGAGATTGCCGCTGCGTATTTGTCGCAACGCAAACTTTTATTTTATATAAGGGGCGATCGAAGAGTTACCGTTCGAATGCCGTACACTCCATATCCCAATAAGGCACAATCACCAAGAGCATTGAGACAGCTAATTTCGACGCACCATGTTGGTGGTATCCTATTGGTAAAATAGAGTACGTCTTCGTGAAGAAGTCCGTAACTACGTACTGCATCCTTGTGCGGTTGAATCGCCAACCGAATCGTCGACCTCCAAGGATTTTTTGAAGGATAAGAAGGAGTCATATTAGCAGGGGGAGAGACGCGAGGACTATGTGGCAGTTTCTGGAGTGTCAACCACTTCATTTGGCGTGTGTTGAGGCTGGTCTCCCAGATCGACCAGTATCTTGTGTTGAATCGCGACCGGTACGAAATTTTGCACATCATTCGACAACGGTGGCTTTATAGAGGCATACTGTCTTTTATGACCGATGTCTACTGGTGTTTGTTCTCAGATACCACCGATAAAGAATAACAGCACGTTGATCCTGCTTGCAAGCATTTGGTAATTTACCGTTCGTACATCGGAACGATACGATTGCTACACTGGTCCCTTATGTATATGCTGGTGTGTATATACTTGCAAGGGAGTCACGCTGCGTTGCATTTAAGTTACAGCAAGGCTCTGAAACGGAAACATTTTGATAGCCCCCTATACTTAGAAGGTAGTGTCAGGGTAGGCCAGGGATTAACGTCCAAAAGGGCTCCTTGCGAATCCGGGGAACAAATTGGTCTGCTTTAATTTGTTAATCGCGATGTGCAATAGACGCCGAATGTTCGTCACCCGTTGCCTTCCGTTGACCGTTTCTCTAGCTACACATTTTTACGTCAGAAACAGTTATCATGAAGTACTAGCTAGAAAAGACACTTGACCTATTGCCATTAACAGTACAGTAGGTTACCAGGAAGCTGAATACAAAGTGGCGTGCAGAATACCATCTATTAAAGCAGCGACGAGCAACGACTCACAAAAACTCATCAGTGACAGCAGCATCACGTGTTGTGTTCGTTCTGAATACGCTGCCGCTCGCGTCCCTTTCACAATGTGAGAGGCTCCTCTATGGCAGTTGGTCACTAAATTGCGTGAGAAAACAGACAGCCAGGCCTCGCGACGCCTGCTGCCTTCTCCGCGGCTTCTCTTTCTTCATTACGACGAGATGCAAGAACTGACAAAAACCTCAGAGTCGGTGATATTACGTCACGTTGGCTGACACCTGAACTATTAACAAAGGTGCTCCACCGGCCCAGCTGAAGCTGATTTCACAAGCTACACAAGTGGAGTGTACACGTTAGTTCCTGAGCTGTGCCACCAAGCTTAGAAATCTGTTAGGCACATAAATCACACAAGGAAATTTTAAGTACCAACTGGTAGGCAGGTTTACAGAATGGTTACATCAGGAACAGACAAACTGATGGTACTGAAAAGTTGTTGAGTATATACGTAGACAGAATAATGACTCTGTAAACGCGGGAATGCTGACCTTGCTATCTGAACAAAGAGTGTGCCTGATATAACTATGATTCACACGTTTAAGGGAAGGTACTCTATGGAATCAGTATTTATACAGTAGTCAAGTATAAAGACAAGTAGTTTGACGTTGCAGATATTTTATTTCATTAACGTGATATGACATACATAGTACGTATTTCATTAACTTTCTGATCAACTTCATGCTGCAGTTACTGAAATCTCACGCTAATTAGACTGGACGACATGCGAGGTGAATTGAAAATACTCTCGAAAACTACGATGTAAGCTAATTCGCGTAGAGAAAAGCAGACTCACCGTGAGTCTAAGGAATGACATATATTTCGACGTAGAAAAAGTTCTGCAATATCTTTCTAACTCCCAATTTAGAAACTTAACCAAATGAAACTAATTAGTGTAACATAATGTTTACCTTACATCAGACAGGATGCGTTCACAAGAGCATATACACTCCTGGAAATGGAAAAAAGAACACATTGACACCGGTGTGTCAGACCCACCATACTTGCTCCGGACACTGCGAGAGGGCTGTACAAGCAATGATCACACGCACGGCATAGCGGACACACCAGGAACCGCGGTGTTGGCCGTCGAATGGCGCTAGCTGCGCAGCATTTGTGCACCGCCGCCGTCAGTGTCAGCCAGTTTGCCGTGGCATACGGAGCTCCATCGCAGTCTTTAACACTGGTAGCATGCCGCGACAGCGTGGACGTGAACAGTATGTGCAGTTGACGGACTTTGAGCGAGGGCGTATATTGGGCATGCGGGAGGCCGGGTGGACGTACCGCCGAATTGTTCAACACGTGGGGCGTGAGGTCTCCACAGTACATCTTGGTTGTCGCCAATGGTCGGCGGAAGGTGCACGTGCCCGTCGACCTGGGACCGGACCGCAGCGACGCACGGATGCACGCCAAGACCGTAGGATCCTACGCAGTGCCGTAGGGGACCGCACCGCCAATTCCCAGCAAATTAGGGACACTGTTGCTCCTGGGGTATCGGCGAGGACCATTCGCAACCGTCTCCATGAAGCTGGGCTACGGTCCCGCACACCGTTAGGCCGTCTTCCGCTCACGCCCCAACATCGTGCAGCCCGCCTCCAGTGGTGTCGTGACAGGCGTGAATGGAGGGACGAATGGACACGTGTCGTCTTCCAGCGATGAGAGTCGCTTCTGCCTTGGTGCCAATGATGGTCGTATGCGTGTTTGGCGCCGTGCAGGTGAGCGCTACAATCAGGACTGCATACGACCGAGGCACACAGGGCCAACACCCGGCATCATGGTGTGGGGAGCGATCTCCTACACTGGACGTACACCACTGGTGATCGTCGAGGGGACACTGAATAGTGCACGGTACATCCAAACCGTCATCGAACCCATCGTTCTACCATTCCTAGACCGGCAAGGGAACTTGCTGTTCCAACAGGACAATGCACGTCCGCATGTATCCCGTGCCACCCAACGTGCTCTATAAGGTGTAAGTCAACTACCCTGGCCAGCAAGATCTCCGGATCTGTCCCCCATTGAGCATGTTTGGGACTGGATGAAGCGTCGTCTCACGCGGTCTGCACGTCCAGCACGAACGCTGGTCCAACTGAGGCGCCAGGTGGAAATGGCATGGCAAGCCGTTCCACAGGACTACATCCAGCATCTCTACGATCGTCTCCATGGGAGAATAGCAGCCTGCATTGCTGCGAAAGTTGGATATACACTGTACTAGTGCCGACATTGTGCATGCTCTGTTGCCTGTGTCTATGTGCCTGTGGTTCTGTCAGTGTGATCATGTGATGTATCTGACCCCAGGAATGTGTCAATAAAGTTTCCCCTTCCTGGGACAATGAATTCACGGTGTTCTTATTTCAATTTCCAGGAGTGTATAAATGGTAGATAATGGTAATAAAACAATGGAAGTAAGCTGACAAGAGACGTTCCAACATTCAGGATTTAAAAAGTTATCTGGTGACGAAGCAACCTGTCAAAATATATAGTGTAACAAGTTCCTAGTGGAATGTTGGGAGAGTAGTTACGATAATGAATAATGGAAGTGTTATAGTGAAGCATTAGGATACAGGTTGAATTTCAACTGTAAGGCTATGGCCGAGCGGTTCTAGGCACTTCAGTCCGGAGCCGCGCTGCTGCTGTGGTCGCAGGTTCGAATCCTGCTTCGGGCATGGATGTGTGTGATGTCCTTAGGGTAGTTAGGTTTAAATACTTCTAAGTCTAGGGTACTGATGACCTCAGATGTTCAGTCCCATAGTGCTCAAAGCCATTTGAAACATTTTGAACTATAAGGTTAAAATTCAGAATGTAAATCACGACGAGAAAAGCAACAAGGCAAGAAATGTGACATATGTATCGCATATTCGTATTCTTGATAGATAGATAGGAATACTCGCATACTTACTCGTATTTTATAGATGACCAACTGTGGAGGTCAATCACACATATCCAACGTAGTGGGCATTGGTCTACTGTGCCTTCTAGTCGGCTTGCTTGTTCCACAACCGTATATGGAGGCTCCTTGTTGGTTCCTATCTGCATCATAGAAAGCTGATGGGAGAGTGGACGCAGAAATACTGGAAAACAGCGTACAAGAGAGTTTTATAAATACTGTGACCAGTAGCTACCACGAAACCACTGTTAATTACAAGTGAACGGATGTTTGTAAAAACGGACCTGAATCGTCAAATTCGTCTGTCTGAATTAGTGACGGATTCCATTTGCCTGAGGGCAGATACATATCCGAGTGTTAAAATGGTCCTAATATCGTCCTCGTAGCATGGTGCACAAGGTTGTAAGTTTTTAGATTTCATTGAAAGAAGTCTTTGATTAAAATACCGTTTGATAAGCAGTGTTAGCATCATGCTTTGCCTGGATCGGTTTTCTCTTGTTTCATCAGATGGTGTTTGTTATACTTCACCGGTGTTCACGCGAAGTTGCAACGTAAATCTCTTATTCATTCATTTCTGTGCAGGCAACTGTTCAGGCAGGCAGTGTTCAGGATGACTGGAAGCAGTGTTTTGATTAACTTTTGGGTCGGTAACTTGTGATTTTTATACAGTATTCAGGATGAGCTGGAGGGAATTGTGATTCATCTCCTGAAAGGACAAGGAAAAAGCCAGAAGGATGCAATAGACTTAATAAACATCTCACGTCAGAGGTAAAGAATACGCTGACCATGGTGGCATTGAAAGAAGAACGAAACTGACCTGTTCGTGTTGCAGGTATCTGTAATTGCCAATATATTAAGTCTCTGAAGAGACAGCCATTTATAGGATTTGACAAACGGGAGCATGCCACTGTGACTTTTATTACAGATGCCACAGGAAATACTATTATTAATCTGATAATACCGACAGGGGAGTTATTTTTGATTCACTACATACGCTGGCCACGAAAAATGAAAGAAAAATTAACATCTACAGATGGTGATTGATCAATGTAAAGTGGTCAAGAACTGGTCAAGAAAAGATAAAGCCATACTAAAGAAAAAAGTTCCAACTATAACGAGTTACTATGAGAAACAAAAATAAAGGTCTGTAGAGAGGCCTATTTTAGGCTTTACGACATTTTTGATACGAGAATAATACATTTACGACAACTATCGTTGGAGGAAGAGCCCTCAAAGATTTGCAAGATTTGAAAATTGAAGGGAATGACCCAGTGCAAGTGTGAACACATCTAAGCTCTATGAGCCGTGCTCAGTCCCAACTATGCGTTTTCGTGAACTTGGCTGTATACCTGTGTTTGGTTTCCTGCCCTTGTTGCGGTTACACCATGGTTCTTCTTCCTTCTACGTGTGGCAGCAGCGATGTGTATCTATAATTGCACCGTGTAACATCTTTGGTTTTGTGCATATAGTTTCCGGCTAGGGGGTCTGAGGGTAGTCGGTCGGTTGCTGCGGACAAGGGAAGTTATCTTAGCGTGGTACAGGCGGCTGGGTCGTTGCACAGTGTCGGAGCATGTGTGGAGCTGTGCGATGGCTACCAACTTCGTGGTTCACCGACCTAGGACGTCAAAGTTGAGTAGTGGTTTCAAGTACCCAAGCTACGTCCTTTCACTTTGTGTGGTTCGGTTTGGTGTTTCGCTGTTGGGGATGTTTTCCTGTGAGCAACACCGAGTGTTTGTATTGCTGAAATTTAGCCACCATGCGGTGGAATTAACTATATCGGTCGACCACAATTCAAGTGCACCAGCGGAGTTTTCTGCCTTGTGGTGGTTAGTGTATCTGTTACCTGCCCTGTCCACTAACGTAATTTCAGGCAGTGTCCTTTCCTCACCTGTTGTCGCTGTCCAACATGGTGTGTAGTTTTCACAGCTTAATACATATACATTTTTGATTGTGGATAATCAAGCCCGTAACATTTGGAGTTCTAATTCTCATGTACTGATTGGTGGCAAGCAAGTCGTTTGTCGGTCGATTGGTGGCTGTCCCTTGGTTGGGTTTGAACGGATCAAATGTAGCTGGGCTCACCACCTGTGTTACCTAAGTGAACGAGGGCGGACCGACCCCCTGAGGTTTCTAAGTGCTGTTGTCTTTATTGTCTTTCTCACCGGTGTTTAATTGTCTGTTTATGATCTATCATAGCCAATGATAAAAGAAAAATTCTTGGGTTTACTGTGTTTTATATAAGTAACTTGAGGATGGCTAACAGAGGTTGTGACAGGGGTATGCATGAGTCATTTTCCACTTTCCAGACGTAGTCACTGAGACATAATCTGGGAGGTAACAACTGCTCTGTTGATATCCAGTACATGACTGGGAAGTGAGCACATTTTTTTGTGGATATATGGTTTTGCATAACTTCATGTGAAGGTGGAAGTAACATTAATTTAAATGAAATTTTTTTCGATTCTGAACAATTGATGTTGAAGATGAGTCATAGATTCACATGCAGCGTCGTTATACTAAAGAGAAGGAATGGATAGCCAGCTCTAATTATTTGATGATATCAATGCAAATATCGCTTAGTAATTACTAGCCAAGACCTTCATGTCTCTGCAACAAGGTGTACGCAGCATCCTTGCCTTTCTGGAAAGGGTAAAAGACAGAACCACATTGTAGTAAAGCATGTGTTGCAAGCAAACATGTCACCCCCATATTAATAACACTTGCTTTAATATCAACTGTCTGGCCCCTACATCACTTCTTAGTAAAAACTACAGGATGTGTCAGTTTCCAATAACAGTATAATATTATAACAAACACGTCTGTGTCGTTGGATGTTCTTCTTACCACATTAGAAGACCACATGTAGAGTATAGGGAAGAAGTTTAACATCAGCTTCCTCATGAGCGACTCCTTATTCACGAAATGTACTTGATCACCTAAACATTCGATGGAGCACAACAAATAAAGTTGTTCCTTACTTTGGATGCTGCTTAAAACTATATTTCGGGTAAGAAGTGGCTTTCTCAATTTAAGGAGTAACTGTTTCATAACACGAACATATAGGGGAGTTTCTCATTTATACATTTTAACAGATGGAGCCTCATGATAATCAAAATAATACGTGTGTCGTAATCTCGTTTCACAGCATTTATTATGGTGGAATGGAGGGCCATTTGACGTGATACATCAAAGCGTTGCCATCAACGAGCTGAGTATCTGGAGAATTAACTACTGAAGCAGTGGCAGCAAGTTTCTTTAGTAGAACTGCTTTGTTCGCTTTTCGCATAATACTGTATTCATCAAGTAATGGCAACTGACCTGCAGACACTTCATATTGAAGAACGTCTCATAAACTGGTCTGCCTTTGTTGACAGACAGCTAATAAGCGAGAAATATCTTTTCTGAAGCACTACAGCCTTGGTTGTTACCTCTTAATCAATCGTGTGGTAAATGCCAGTAGATAATTAGCTTTTGAAAGTAACGATGTATGCGTGTGGTGTGAGAGAGTGAGATGTATTTTCTTGTTGTCGTGGACCAACATTTGTCTACGATTTCTTGTCTCTTTATGAAGTGTAGCTACTGTTTGATTGACATGGATACTTCATTATATGTATGATGTGAAAGTACCCATTCAGATATTTGATCAGGAGACGGCATCATACCAAAAAGACCCACTTTCTCTCTCCCATAGTAGATGTAAGTCTGTTCACCAAACTGTCGAGAGGTACAGAATTCCAAAATACAGGTTTGTGTCGACATACGTGTGCTCCTTGTATTAGACTAATTTTTATATATTCCGGTAAGGTATTTTCCATTTCTAGTACGTGATTTGTCATACAACTTGCGTGATTACAGTGGTCAGCTGCAAAAGTGTATGCAAGCATATGTTTTAAGCAGTGCATTTCTAATAAGCAAGTCCCCATTACTTTCAGTCTTATAAAGAGGTGGATGTTTATTACGGAGTAAAGAAGTATATCGATCCATAACCAACCTGTAGGATAATCTTTAATTTTCTCCAACTTTTCTGAAGTTCATCCATATTAGAAAGAGTCGAAGTTGCTGTGACTACCATATGTAAACATCTAACTGCTTTTCGCCACCAAAAGCGACCTGAAGTAGTCATTTTAATGTTGTCTCACCCATAAGACTTCCTACACATCGGACGAAAGACCAGGGCGCGTGCATTATGCCTAGAGTTGCCATAACATGTTTTCACCTATTAATATCAGACAATTTAATCTGCATAATAACTTTGCATATCTGCGTATATGCTGATATGTGTGTAAAAGTGAGTCCATAAAGCACACTGTAGAGTAATAAGTGCTGTATTCAGGTGAGGAGGGGCGGTGGGAATATTTTAGAAGACCAAAAGTGTAGTTTGTTGCACTTACAGCATCTTCATCATGATGAGCAATTTCGCTCATGTAACCATACCGTTCGGTTGTCTTCTCGTCATTCTAAACAAGCTGTAATCATTTAAAATCCTTTTCAAGCGCTCTGTGGATACCCGAAGAGTTTTCAAAGTTTTGTCCCTGAAGTAGATGTAAATCAGTGTTTTAGGATTCTTAATTTCTCTGTAATACGAAAGCGGGACTGAACACAAATCGCCGAGTCTAAGGCTGTGTAACATATTATTATTTAAACTTCCAATTACAAGGTTGCGAATCTTTGAAGAGTTTGATACACATCTCTGCTGCACAAACTACCACCACCCCTTCAGTTCGTCTTATTCCATTAGGCGTAAAAATGTTTAAATCACAGATATCACACCACACACTTACAAGGCCATGATTACTTTCAACTCACATACAAGAATGATTTGCTGCATCTGTGAGGGTTTTTGCAGAAGACTTTCTGAACCTCAAAACTTCATCATATGAAACTGTGGATCCGTAGGTATGCAATGTGCAAAGTATATCTTTGGATCCATATTGATATAGTTTCAGAGCTTAACCTACAACCGTTTGGTTATGAACATTAGTAATATTATACTGACTAGACGGAGTTAAGATCTGTTTGTAATCTGTCTATGTGACACTAGCGTCGATATTGGAGACAATATTGGGGGGAATGCTACACTCACACAATCCTGAATATTTAACCTAACCAACTGGTAGTCTTTATTGCGGTTTGTTAGACTTTCCGCTTGTTGTTTTATCGACTGAACGACATCTTTCATATTAATTTTACTCTCATTACCAGGAAGTTTTACTATAGGAATATATTGTGGCAAATGTTACTGGAAAAAATTTAGGCTAGCACAATCACCAATTTTCATCGCTACTACTTCATCTTCAAAAAAATGTTAATATTTCATTCACAATTCTGTTTCTTCTCGACACTTTTCACTTTTAGAATGATAAGGGCCACGTAGCTCTACAGATGTCCACATCTGTGTTGGAATGTTCATCATTTCATTTGTGATATACTTGTGTCGTCTCCTGGAACTCTTTTTTATTTCTCGACTAGCTACAGTTTTATTTCTTTATGGACAAATGAGCAGCGGCAGTCTAAATGATACAAAGCATCAACACTCAGTAGATCAGCAGTTGTAGCCCGTAGCTGTATACAAACTGAAAGGTGGCTACACTGAGCCACAGCGCCAGAGAGTTTTGTTTCGCCGCCTCCACTGGCAGTGATTATTGAGAAGTAGCGGAGGGCAGTGCTTGTTGAGAACTCGTAGTAGGAGTGCTTGCTGAGATGTCGTAGTGAAGAGTGCTTGTCGAGATGTGGCAGTAGTCAGTTCTTGTTGAGATGTGGTAGTAGCGAGTCGGTGTGGAGATATTGTAACGATTAGAGTGCTTTTCATCAATATAAATGAAGGTAACAAACTCCTTTTCTTTTTTTTCTCATTATTTCAGTGTCCTGAATAATGCGTCTTACAGGTTCAGTCAACAAAGATCTGGCTTGTGTTCTTGTATTAGAGTGTAATTCTGGTTTTCTTGCGCAATTATAGTACTTCTAATTTTTTTTCATCACGTCAGTATAAATAGTATTTGAAATTTCTTGTCTTATTGAAGAAGAACCGTGCCAGATGTGTACGTTGAGTCATACTTCCACACACAGAACAGTTATACTTGTGCTTTGGTTTCGTAGGTTTTATAGTTGCTGGGGACTTAATTAATTAATTGTGTTAACGAAAATGTTCATTTCATTCTTTGTTGTTGTTCTATGCAGTCAGATTGCGTAATAATACTAGTCAGGGCCAACCGTTTACGAGACACAGCGTAATCCGACATACAGCTACTAAATCAAAAAATTAAAATTATTTGCTTTTTGCTTAAATAAGCCCCCATGCACGTGGCGACCGCCGCTTCGGATCGTCCCTTGGAATCTTCTGATTGTAAAAATAGTAGACAGTAGTATTGTTGTAGTAATTTGTAGTTTATATTGCATGTGTAGATTTGGTAATTGGCATTCTTCTAATGGTATTTTTCAAAATTTAAATTTGTTGTCTTGTCTACGGGTTTGACAATTTAGTGCAATTATTTCAATTGTTCGTTAATCGTGTTTGAAGGAAACATTTCGTGTGAATGGTATTGTTGGAGATAAAGAGTCATTGTGTGTAATTTTCGTACAGTGACGAGTTTTGTATGTTTTGTAAATGATTACGTGATAGATGAAAAAGGCAAAAATGATGGATAGTCAGACTGACGAAATTGTTGACATGGCGAACTCGCCAACACAGGAGAACAGTATGTTGAATAATGAAGTGGAAAACAATGTAATAAGTCGGGAAAATAGTCCAGAACCATTTCAAAATTTTTCTCAATCAGAAAATTCACAGAATACGAGATTAACGATAGAAGATTCCGAAATAGTATCGAACACAGATAGCTTTATGGCTATGCAGAAGGAAGTTAGTTTTGCGGGAAATGTTAGGGGCGAAAAGATTTTCGAACCGGCTAATATGGAGCATTTGATTGGTGCTATATTACATTTGGGATCACAGATGGGAACTTTGCGATCAGAATTAAAAACAGAGATAGGAACAATTAAAACAGAGATGGGAACTTTGAGATCTGAATTAAAAACTGATATGGGAACAATGGAAACACGGTTAGACTCACTGGGATCACAAATAGGGACAATTAAAACTGAGATGGGAACAATGGAAACACGGTTAGACTCACGAATAGGGACATGTTTGAAAAATATGAAAAATGGATTAAAGAAAGAAATCAGAGAAGAAGTACAACCGATTTTGAATTCTCACAATAACAGATTAATTGCAGTAGAGATTAGACAAAAGGAACAGGATAGAGAACAGGAAGAAAGAGATCGCGTGATAGTACAAAAATTTTCAGAGTTAAATTTACAACGTGCGCACGATAAGGATGAAATATTTGAGCGAATCGCGGAATCCGTACCAAATGACAGATTAAATAACCTAACACAACAATACGAACAGCTAACTACCAGATGTGTCAATACTGAAACCCGAGTCGCGACACTTACGGAAGACGTAAATAAACAGAAAGAACAAATAGGTGATTTATCGGAAAGAGTTGAGGAGATATCAGATAAATTGACAAGTCTTAGTTTATGGGGACAGAGATTCAGATGATACAGCACCATTGCCATTTGCAGAAACCGAAGAGTACCAGAACATAAATAAGCATGTTGAAAATCAGGGAAAATTTAATGAACGCGTTAAAAGGGAAGTTGAGGCATTACGAAAGCAAGTCAAGCAAATTGAAGGCGAAATCGTAGGAAAAGATAGCAGAAGAAATTTAGAATCACAGATAGCAGAGGGGTTTGAAGAAAGTAATTTGTTTCGTGTACGGGATGCAACAAGAGAGCGCCAGGCGCGTGAATTTAGCAATAATCGTCATTGTGACTGGGACAGACGAGGTAGGTCTTTGTCGCCACGAGGCGAAAACTTTGACTATAAACACTTTTTGACTGTTCGGAAATTTAAGATCTTCCGCTATTCTAAGAATGACATACATCCATGTACATGGTTAGATCAATTTATGTACGCACTCCCACCAAATTGGCCACTAAGTCACAAACTGGAATTTATGTGTGGATATTTAGAAACCGAACCGGCGACGCGCATGCGCGCACTTATTAGAGTTTGTAATAATCTAAATGATTTTTATCATGCATTTCTATCGGCATATTGGTCCGAAAACACGCAAGACAGAGTCAAACATAGTCTGATTATGCAGCGTAATTTTAAACAGTCTGAGTTCCGCACGCCGGCAGAATACTTTGAAGACATGATTCGAAAGAATCAGTTCCTGTCCAACCCTTATAGCCCGACTGAATTAATTCGCATTTGTTTAACTAAGCTGCCACAATCCATAAGACAAATTGCTTTAGCCGGAAGATGTAAAGACGACATTGAGACTTTTAAGACTTTGCTACAAGAACTTAAATATGACAACGACGATGGGACTTCCTGTAACTTTTTCAGTAACAGTAATCACAATAGATTTTCAGAGAAAAGGGATAGTGATCGGAACTGGCGTTATATGGGTAATTTTGAGAATGACAGACGTAACAGACAGGACAATAGATACCAGCCTTATAACAATAACAGACGTTCTAACAGAAATTACACAGACAATTATAATAACGGCAATTCGTACCGGAATGATCAATCATACGGAAACAGTAATCGGTATCATCAAGACAGAAATTATTCATACAGTAATAGAAATTCTTACTTCAGAAATAACCAGGGTAGTAGGTCTAACAGTAATTTCAGAAGTGACAGTCGAAATTACACAAGAAGTAGTTATGCAGACAGACAGGAAAACAGAAATTTTAATAACAGACACAACCAAGAATTTGCATCTAACAGACAGGAGGGACCTAATTGGCATCCTCCACGTGACAGAACTTCAGAGAGACAAGTGCAAATCGTAGAAATTGATCCGCGAAATGACGCGAATAATCAAAGACGTGACGCAAACAATCGACAATGACTTGCAGCTTCGGCTTCTGGCAGCAATATAGACGGTTCAGAAAGTAATGACACTACGACTCTACACTACGTACGCCTGGAAGACATGAGAGACATTTTGCTAGACGAAAAGGAAAATAATGTAGACGCATTTTTACATCCTGTTATTGAAGTATGTGTGGGTAAGAATAAGTTCACTGCAGTTTTAGATTCTGGGAGCCCATTGAACGTCATTAGTGAATCAGTTTTTCGTATAAGTGAAAGAACTATTGCCTGTCCTGTGTTACCTGTTTCTAAAACAACAATTCGAGGCGCTATTTCTGGAAAAAGTGTGGAAGTTAAACAACAGACCAACCTAAATTTCATTTGTCAAGGATACGAATTTTCTGCTAATTTTATTATTGTTCCATTACTCAGAACACAAATTATATTAGGTATGGAGTTTCTTAACACACATAAGGCAATTTTGAACTTTAAAGAAGGAAGTGTGAATTTGACTGTTGCCGGAATGCCGAAATGTTTGAAATTTTTCGAGTGTTTGTTAAGATCTGAGTCAGATACAAAATATTTTAGGTTTCTTATTTCTGATGTTTTCGTTGAGCATTATGACGACAGTGTGTTTATTCATGACATTGACAATAGATACAGAGACGCGATGGATGATATAATTAATAGCGAAGAATTAATTAATGAAAAGGTTAAGAAAGCTGAAGTGCCAGATGACGTTGCAAGAGAAGAACTACACCAAATTTTGACTTCACATGCTACAGTGTTTAGTCATCACACAGGAACTATACAAGGCTTACAATATTTATTTAAAGTAAAAGAACACACACCATTTCGCGGGAAAACGTACGCTATTCCTTTGGCTTACAGAGACAAGGTTAAGAGTGAACTTCAATACATGATAGATCAAGGCATTATTGAGCCAGCAGTCAGTCCTTATACCAGTCCAATACACGTTGTTCTTAAAAAGGATGGGTCAATTCGTTTGGTTCTGTATTCCAGACAGATAAATAATATCATCAATCCTGAAACTGACCGCCCACAAAATTTAGATGAACTTCTTCAACATTTCCATGGAATTAAAGTTTTATCCACGATTGATATCCGCGCAAGTTTTTGACAAATAGAACTCCACCCTGATTGTAGAAAATATACTGTCTTTTTAGCCTTTGGTAACTGTTACCAGTTTCGGAAATTACCATTCGGACTTACTGTATCTTCAGCAGCATTCATTCGTAGCTTAAACGAAATTTTAACTGTTTATCTTCGTGACAATATTACTTCATATGTTGACGATATTCTTATTGCTAAACGTTCTTGGAGTGAGCACAACAAAATTTTGGATTCATTATTACGTATTTTTGCAAGAGTTGGCATTACAGTGAACTTAGAAAAATCTGAATTTGGTTGTTCTCAGGTGAAATTTCTCGGTCACATTATTTCTACAGAAGGTATTCTTCCTGATCCAGAGAAACTAGATGCTATTCGTAATTATGCTGTTCCTACCATAAAACGTGAGGTTCGTAGTTTCCTTGGTGTCTGTTATTTTCTTAGACGCTTTGTTAGATTGGACGATTTGGCCACACCTCGTTTATGTGAACCATCCGGAAAGAGTTCTAATTGGTGTTGGGATGAGGAAGCTCAATCAGAATTTGAACAACTTCGTGATGCTTTAGTTGCTGCTCCACTTCTTTCACATCCGGATTTATCTAAAGATTTTTGTTTGGCGACGGAGTCATCATACAAAGGCCTAGGTGCACATTTATTTCAAGAGATAGAAGAAAACGGCGTTGTAGTACAGAAGACTATTGCATTTGGAAGTCGTGTTCTCTCTAAATCAGAGAAGAATTATTCGATTACGGAACTTGAAGCTTTAGCTGTTGTTTGGGCTTTCACAAAATTTCGCACATTTTTGTATGGCAGACATACTAAGGTTTACACCGATCATCGAGCTCTGGAATTTCTTATGTCGACAAAATTAACTCATGGCAGATTGTCACGATGGGCGTTTACCTACAGGAATTTGATTTTAGTATTGTTTACATACAGGGTTCTTCAAATATTGTTGCCGATGCTTTATCACGTGCACCTATGGGTTTGAAACAAAGTGCTGAAGAGGACTGCAAAGAAAACAATTATAGTTTGATGTATATTCAAGGTGTTGCGTATGAGAACTTTATTTCGTCGTCGCTCCAGGACATCGCTAAGGAGCAAAATAAGGATCCAATCTGGATGGACATTAAGGAGAAGTGAAGGAGAAAGGAAAGCGTAGCGATTAGACAGCATTATTTAGTTCGCAATGACATTCTTTTTAAACGAAAATCGGTCGACAACTCTGTTTGGTTAGTTTGTATTCCTGATGAGTGGGTTAATAAACTGATTTGGTACACACATTTCAGTTATGCACACTTTGGTCCCAGAAAATGCTTTCATAAATTACGGGAAAATTGCTACTTCAGTAATATGGAGAAACGTATTCGATCTGTTCTAGCCAAATGCAAATTATGTCAAAAGACTAAGCCGCCAACAATTTCTCACAGAGCACCGTTGTTTCCTATCATTCCAGCGAAATTAAAGGACATGGCTGCAGTCGATTTGTTCGGTCCAGTGGTTCGGTCTACTAATGGTTTTGCGTACATTTTCGTAGCAGTGGAATTGACATCAAAATATGTGTGTTTTACACCTTTACGCAAAGCAACAGATCGTTCAGTATCTAACGCTTTCATCAAACATTTTCTTAAAGAAGTTGGTGATGTTGATAAGGTTATATCAGATAATGAATCACAGTTTCGTTCTAAAATTTGGCTTCGTACTCTACGGCGTCGTAATATTAAACCAATCTTCATTTCACTTTTTCACCCTCAATCTAACGCTTCAGAGAGATGGATGAAGGAAATCAATAAATTATGTCGTCTTTATTGTCATCAGAATCACAGAACTTGGGATCAGTATCTTTATATTTTTCAAAACATTCTGAATGAACTTCCTAATGACTCAACTTCTTTACCGCCTATACTTATATTAAAAAACAAAGCACCGACAAATCGCATTTCTGATATCGTTTCTTTTCCGCCTACACGGAAACTGCGGCATTCTGAAGTTGTCAACCTGGCTCTGCAAAATATTGCATTTGTGGCTGCTAGAAGAGAGAGATCAGCTAAGCGTCCTGGTCGTTTAAAAATCTTGTCAGTTGGTCAAAAGGTGTTAATTAAGTCTCATCGTTTGTCTCTCAAAGGAAAAGGCTTGTGTCGCAAATTTTTTCTGCTTTATAACGGTCCATATAGAATTCGCAAAATTATTCATGATAACACTGTTGAAGTAGAATCTCTTAAATCTCGGCGCTCTAAGGGAATACATCATATATCAAACGTTAAAGTTTTTGTGGAATGACATACTTTCGAGAAACCAACAGTTTACGTAAACATGCAGAGAATACAAGGATACCGCGCTGTGTTTTGGCGGCGGCATATACTCAAAGTAACAGTCAAGTCTGCGCGCCGCACAAGGCAGTCGTTGACCGCAAACAATTGCTTTCTACGTCACGCGCCTACAGCTGATCGAGCGCTTAGTGCGAATGCACTGACAGCCGTAAACAAATACACAGTCTAATTTCTCCGACTAAATTCAGTATAAAGCTATAGTGACTTGATGAATTATGTTATTAACGTTCAGTATTTTTCAGGATACGGTTGTATAAAATATTTAAGAACTTCAGGTAAATTCTGTGTGTCTCCGACGTTAAGAGGACTTGCTATCGAGAAAATTTCAGAAAGAATGTAATTTCCAAGAAGAAACTAATAAACTAAAAAGGTAACTATTAATTGAGTTTATTTTTTTCAGGTAACATATTTCCACTTAGGTACGTACTTGAGACGTAATTTGCTGCTCGCAATTACGTGATTCATACTTTGTGCTAATTTCATGTTCTATGAATTTACTTGTGAAGCGACGTGCTTGCGTACATTTGCTGATTTTTGTCAATGTTTTATTAATGAACAGGGTTGTTATTTGTATATATTATGCATCGCTTGGCTGCACTGCTTTTTCACTGATGTCATATTTTTCTATTATGAGCATGCTGTGCCTATTTATTTATATTATAATTGTCACCTGATTAATGGTGCTGACTGTGGATATGTATGTAAGTTATACTTTGTGATTTATCTGCTTGCGCCTTCATGTTTACTTATTAAGATGACATATGAACATTTATTTGCTTATGCTGATATGATGCTAATGACCTGTTTATTACGTAAGATATATGTTTGCTGCTATGCGTATGGATTGCATATTTATACATTTCTGTTTGTTGTCATAACTACTCTTTAATTTGGTATATAGAAATGCTGATATACTGTGTACAAACATAGAGTTTAGGTCACACTACTGTATTAATTATAGATTGTTCGCTTGGCAGAGCCTCGTTGTAAGAATTGTGCTGCATCCTCTTGTTGACATTCTGTTCTCTACTGGTATATTTACTTGCTATTGCATGTTTTGCTTACGCTCAGTGCCTTGTATTTTTAAGATAGGAAAATGAACTGCTATAATTCGACGAATGACATTAGTACAAGAAACTTCATAGAAGTCACATGAGCTGGAGGTTTTATGGAAGCTGTATAAATTTATGCTAATAGGAAGGAAGCTAACGACATGACATACCAAAACTAGGTTTAGACCATTGACAGTTATTACACTGCATTTTTCGTGAGCAATTGAAATAGGAAGTGACACTTGACACAAGAAATACTCGACATGTTTGCTTCTGTTTTCCATAATTCTTGAAGTGGTGTACACACTGTGAAATATTATGATCATTCACGCTCCGTAATCGTACTTAATTACTGAGAGTTATTCGAACTAAGTCTGTTAGAGGTCATGTATGCATTTCTTTTATTTAATGATGGAGAAGGTAACCAATATCCGTCTTATAATTTATAATGAGTAGAAGATTTGGGTCAGATGGATTACACAGAGGTTGTGTGTTGACAGTGTGTCTTCGGATTGTATGGGATGATGAGGTTTGCATTAGGATTTTATCTGTACTTGTTCGAGGAGACTGACTGGAGGAAAGAGTTGTTATGGAAGTGTAAATGATATTGATGATAAGATTTATATGTATCGACGTAAGAGGTATTATTGAAGTATTGAGATTATGTGATGCTGACGATTATTGGAGTTTTGGTGGACAAGAGGTAAGGTAAATGATATTGATGAAGGTTTATATGTATCGACGTAAGAGGTATTATTGAAGTATTGAGATTATGTGATGCTGATGATTATTGGAGTTTTGGTGGACAAGAGGTTAAGTAAGTGAGGTGCATATTTTTTTTTTTTTGTTGGTCTATATGGAACAAGGAGGATGAAGATAGCAGACTAGAACACTCAAGTAGAAGGAAGATAGTCTACACACACACTTTGTTAAATCACTTAGCAGTATATACCTTTTTTTTGGAGAGAGGAAGTAATTGCATATCTTGGCTTGACAGTTGTTCAGCAACCGTACATTTTGATCTGGCTTGGCAAACATTGGTCTTGACATGGTGACTATGACGTTGACTTAACTATTATTGACTGCCACTACTACTTGATACACATGATGAACATCAAATTTTGACAGAATTGCATTTACACAGTTAACACTATTCAATTACACAGTAGTACTTAATGTGGATGAAAGATGAGTGATTGTGTTTTGTGTGTTTTCCTTTCCTAATCCTACCCACCTGTCTCCTAAATATTATTTTATTTGTTTGTAGTGGCTTGCACTGACACCCATATATATTATAGGTTTACTGATATTTGAGTATTTGTAATAGTTAATATGACAATTATCTGATATCATTTGTGTGTTTATTAGAATTTGTATGTTGAGTGTAAGAGCATTGAGAATAATTTTGTAAAAGCATTTATATGTGCATTCAAACTATTGTTCATGCCTGAACTGTCTGATTAGTGATGGTGAATATTATGAACTGTTACCTGCACTTGTTCAACATTGATGTGTGACACTTAGAAACGTTTAATTTCTGCTGATGAACTGTGTGATTAGTGATAGTGAATATTATGAACTGTTACCTGCACTTTTTCAACATAATGGGTGCCACTTAGAAATGATTAATTTCTGCTGATGAACTGTGTGATTAGGATAGTGAATATTATGGACTGTTATTTGTACTTTTTCTACATGATTGGTGCCACTAGGACATGTTTAATTTCTGCTTATAAACTCTGATGAACAGTGTGATCAGTGATAGTGAATATTATGGACTGCTCTCTGGACCTGCTCATCATTGCTTGGTGCAACTGATGGACTGCTTCTACTGAAATGAAGTCACTTGTTGGTGTCTGCACTTGTTCAACATTGCTGGGTGCCACTAATGGAACTGCTTCTGCTGAATGATGTCACTTGTTGGTGTCTGCACCTGTTCAACAATGCTGGGTGCCACTAATGGAACTGTTTCTGCTGAGTGATGTCACTTGTTGCTGTCTGCACCTGTTCAACATTGCTAGGTGCCACTGATGGACTGCTTCTACTGAAATGATGTCACTTGTTGGTGTCTGCACCTGTTCAACATTGTTGGGTGCGACTAATGGAACTGCTTCTGCTGAGAAATGTGACTTGTTGCTGTGTGTACCTGTTCAACATTGCTGGGTGCCACAGATGGAATTGCTTCTACTGAAATAATGTCACTTGTTGCTGTCTGCACCTGCTCAACATTGCTGGGTGCCACTGATGGACTGCTTGTACTGAAATGATGTCACTTGTTGGTGTCTGCACCTGTTAAACATTGCTGGGTGCGACTAATGGAACTGCTTCTGCTGAGAAATGTGACTTGTTGCTGTGTGTACCTGTTCAACATTGCTGGGTGCCACAGATGGAACTGCTTCTACTGAAATAATGTCACTTGTTGCTCTCTGCACCTGCTCAACATTGCTGGGTGCCGCTGATGGACTGCTTATACTGAAATGATGTCACTTGTTGGTGTCTGCACCTGTTCAACAATGCTGGATGCCACTAATGGAACTCTTTCTGCTGAGAAATGTGACTTGTTGCTGTCTGCACCTGTTCAACATTGCTAGGTGCCACTGATGAACTGCTTCTACTGAGATAATATCACTTGTTGGTGTCTGCACCTGCTCAACATTACTGGGTGCCACTGATGAACTGCTTCTACTGAAATAATGTCACTTGTTGTTGTCTGCACCTTCTCAACATTGCTGGGTGCCACTGATGGACTGCTTATACTGAAATGATGTTGCTTCTTGCTGTCTGCACCTGTTCAACATTACTGGGTGCCACAGATGGAACCGCTTTTATTAGAATGATGTCACTTGTTGGTGTTTGCACCTGTTGACCATTGCTGGGTGCTGCTGCTGGAACTATCAACTATTTTTTTTAATAATTAAAAGTATTTTATGTGAACATTTGTATAAACTGATTTTTCTTGTGTATTGTGTAGACTATTATGTAAAGCCACATGTATGAAAGAATTTGTATTGTCTACTGTATTTTATATATTAGGTTATTGAAAGGTCAGTGCAAAGCCAAAATTTTATCTAATTATGTGATATTTACGTATTAATATTATCTTTTATTTTTGTCTGTATTTTTTTTGACGAATTTGGTGGTATTTTCACCACCAATGCTGGCAAAAATACCATCAAATTCTAGCCCGTGGAGAAAGAGCATATATAAACGTGCATGGGGGCTTATTTAAATAAAATGCAAATAATTTTAATTTTTTGATTTAGTAGCTGTATATCCGATTACGCTGTGTCTCGTAAACGGTTGTCCCTGACTAGTATTATTACGCAATCTGCATAGAACAACAACAAAGAATGAAATGAACATTTTCGTTAACACAATTAATTAATTAAGTCCCCAGCAACTATAAAACCTACGAAACCAAAGCACAAGTATAACTGTTCTGTGTGTGGAAGTATGACTCAACGTACACATCTGGCACGGTTCTTCTTCAATAAGACAAGAAATTTCAAATATTATTTATACTGACGTGATAAAAAAAATTAGAAATACTATAATTGCGCGAGAAAACCAGAATTACACTCTAATACAAGAACACAAGCCAGATGCTTTGTTGACTGAACCTGTAATGACGCATTATTCAGGACATTGAAATAATGAGAAAAAAAAGAAAAGGAGTTTGTTACCTTCACTTATATTGATGAAAAGCACTCTAATCATTACAATATCTCCACACCGACTCGCTACTACCACATCTCAACAAGAACTGACAACTGCCACATCTCTACAAGCACTCTTCACTACGACATCTCAGCAAGCACTCCTACTACGAGTTCTCAACAAGCACTGCCCTCCACTACTTCTCAATAATCACTGCCAGTGGAGGCGGCGAAACAAAACTCTCTGGCGCTGTGGCTCAGTGTAGCCACCTTTCAAAACATCATCTGCTTGTTCCTCACTACTTTCATCACATACTTGAAGCTACTATCCTTCAATGGCTTTCAACTTTTCTGTAAGACTGAACGACATTGATAGAGTGTGCGCCATCTTACTTTCACATTCCCTGCCGTATGCCCCAGAAAATAGACACGTTTTTTTATAATGAAATTTATGAACATGAGATCTTCTTTTTCTTGATAAAGAAGTTGAAAACACTCCTCGGTTGACATCATGCCACTATCTCTTTTGAAAAATCGTTAACTATATCTTTTGATGTGTCTGAGAAAACAACTTTCATGACAAACTATATTTAGGTTTTATGAACTTTCAAGAAGTTGTTCTAGCCTGATATGATAACTGTCACATCTCTGCTTACTACTTGCTGATAACATTCTATGTGTACTGCCAGTTATAAGTGAGCCAGATTTCCCAAAGTCAAAGAAACATTCATCCAGGTTTACCTCCAGTATGTACACCGTAAGTTCCCCACTACGTGATTCTGTATGAAATTTAACTCAAAGTTACCTCCCACTTTATAAGAAGTCTCTATATTTTACCAAAAATATGTACACACAAATTGTTACCCAACTTAAACTCGTTTGATAATCTTGGACTAAACAGAACCTAATTTGAAAAAAAGAACAGTAACTGATCAGAATACAAGTTGTTTTTATATTGAATGCGCAAGTGAAGTAAAACAATTAGATTGCTTTAATCAAAATTTCCAATTACCTCGCGTTATGACAACATTGTTATAGATTTCTTGAAAGCACGATAGTAAACAGCAAGCAGGCAGCGGCTCAGCCAGATTTCTCTTTTTAAATACAATTTAGGAACAGTATTCAAAGTACAGCATACCACATGGTGCAATGCGGTAACTTGTAATGATAAACCTCCTTTAAACATTGGGATGGGGATAATAACTATTCCTATGAAATGATATTCCAAGACAATGATTAATGATTTTAGAATGAAGTAAGTACTAAAAAAAAAAAAAGTAAAACTTCGCTTGCTCTTTACATATAACACTGATCTGAACAATTAATAAATTTAACAATGGAAGAGAAATTTCTTACTACCCAAGTAACTGCCAGGACAGAGGAACATACACATCTAAAGAAAAGTGACATCAGTCATAGATCAATTTAATATAATTTTCCTGGGGTATCTGAATCTGCAACAAAAAATAAAAGGTGTAATTCAAGACCGCAAGGTTGTCCAGTCTCATTCCACTCCTAATTTCTCGCATCATCCTCTTTCCCATTGTGAGTCTGACACATTTTATGATTCACTTTCATCCACCAGATATGTGGTTTTCGAGATAATGTAATATTCTCAGTGTAACTGACCACTACATTTGTTACATGATAGGACAAAATAAATTGAGATAAAAATTAATGGTCCAAACTGCAAAAGTGGCACACATCAGAGTATGAATTCTTTCATTTCTATCATCTGAAAATAAACCTTATACTAAATGTTACGGTGTCACTAATTCCGTACATTGATTCGTGAGGGACTACTGGAGCTTTCAAGACAGTCAAATAGTTTTATCGCCTTTCGAGGGCCCTTTCTTGCCTTGTTACAGGAAGTTTAATGTTATAAAGCGGCTAATACGAAGAAAGTATCGCATTTACTTAGTGATGGACACCTGCGAACTCATCTGGAGCGTGTCTAAGATGGGTCGAGAAACTGCAACAATGTTTGACAGTGCCCTGATTCCTGCTTTTAAAAATTTGAGTCGAATGTACTATGAACCATCAGTGAACTCCACCATGCTCTGTTTTAATTAGTTTACTATCATTTTTAGTTTCAGATACCGTCCATTTTAGAGTACATCTACACTACTATAAAAAATTTAAGACAGCAAAAAAATGAACGACATACAATTACATTGGACGAAGCGTCAAACGAAAATAACAGTCAACAACAATAATTGATACAGACACACCGCTCTCTTTTTGTCAAAAATCGTGTGTCACGCATATTTGTGCACAGCACTGTCGCCAGCAGTCATATTCTTAAAAATGGAAGGTGCATGACATCTAAAGTACATTGGAGAACGTTACATTACTACCTTAATAAAATTTTATATTGGGCCAGAAGCACCAGGGAAACGAACCATATAATGTTTGCTGCGAATTACACTATATGCACCTGTTCTAATAACTGTTACAGGCGCATGGCTGCGTGGGAAATTTTAACTGTCGGTCAGAGAATATAAATCAAAAATTTGCCATCAATAAGATTTCAGAGTATATCTTTAACTTACGTTAAGTGTTATGTGGAAGACATCGATACTTACATATACTCATACAAATCAGTGTGAAATGGTTCAAATGGCTCTGAGCACTATGGGACTTAACTGCTGTGGTCATCAGTCCCGTAGAACGTAGATCTACTTAAACCTAACTAACCTAAAAACATCACACACATCCATGCCCGAGGCAGGATTCGAGCCTGCGACCGTAGTGGTCACGCTGTTCCAGACTGTAGCGCCTAGAACCGCTCTGCCACATCGGCCGGCCAAATCAGTGTCACACATAAGGCTTTCAGTTTGTTCAACTGACTATATTTTATCGTCAGGACGTAAATATTTAAACGACGCACACTGAAGAGCGAAAACATTATGACGCTTAATAGCTTGTTTGACTATCTTAGGAACGAAATACGTCACTGGTACTGAGTGTCAGGAATCCGACAGCTTGTTGGTAGGTATGTGACACTAGATGTGTACTCACAGGTCATGTAATTTACGTAAGTGGCGGTCCGCTGATTTGCGTACGCGTTTATGGTGCGCGATAGCGACCCATACGGGTTCCACAGCATTTATGTAAGGAAATTTGATAGCTGAGAGATCAACGTGAGTTGACTTAACGCTCTTCAAACCACTGCAGCAAGGTACTTGCTTCGTGACGCGGGCAGTTATGCTGCTGACATCGCTTTCGGGGAAGACATGAAGCGTGAAAGGATGAAGGTAGTTCGCATCTGTCAGCGTGTCAGCGCAGAAGAATGTCTCGCATACCATAACACTGTTCCACCCACCTGCGTCCTTAGCGCGCTGCAAATTTCGAGAGGCCGTTCAGCTCGATGACGGCGTTTGTGGACATGACCATCGACCATATGTAGCAAAAATGTGCTTCACCTAAAGAGCCGACACGTTTCCATTGATCGACGGTCGAATCCTGATGGTGCCGTGCCCAGTGAAATCTAAACTGACGATGTCGATTGGTGATCTGCTGCGGAACTCCTTGTTCAACAATGTACGACGAACGGTGTTCTCCGAAACACTTGTGTCCGAACCACCATTGTTCTCTTCCAGCAGAGATGCCACAAATCACAATCAGTCTTACTTTGCAGAGCGACAAGCATCCGAACCCCATGTTCTGTGAATCATCGTGGACGTCCAACCATTTATCGTCTAGTCGTGTTTCACTGTCCTTCTAGCCCTTACTGTCGACAGTAGCACGTGAACATTCGGCCAGGATAGCCGTTTTCGAGATATTCGTTCACATGGTCTGCGTAATAATAATCTGCCAAAGTCCCTATCTGAATGCATTTCTTCATTTGCAGCCCATATCTTTGCTAGAGCGATCCCCCTCTCCATGTCTGTTCTTCTTACATAATTTTGTTACTGCGTCACGTGCCCGCAAAGCCACCAGGCGGCACCCAGCCTCGTGGTGGGCAGTGGTCATAATGGTTTGGTTTATCAGTGTATATTGAGTACACTGTTGGTAAGCGACTCATATGGTGCCGAACCTCGAACTTAATAATTAAGATGAAGTGTGAAGATATACCTATGTGCTCAATCCTATCACTGAAAAGTGCCTAATGTATAACGACCCCCTAACCACCGACCTCAAAAATCGTCCCCTCTGTTCCCACTGTAAATCTCTTCATTTCTTCAAGAAATGTCCTAACCTTGCTTCCCCTCCTTCAAGTAATACCTCTAACACAGCCCGTCGAACTTAGTCTTCTAGGGTTCAATCTTCCGCTTCCAAACCTGAACTGACAGTTCCCATCAAACTTACTGACAACCCCCTGCACCCAAAAACTCGCTCTACCCACATCCCACAGCTGAAGAAATCATCCATTATATGATCGTAGTTCTTCGAAGTGTCCACCCTTTTCAGACGTCTCACACCCTACAACAAATTTCCCTTGCTGCCCACTCTGCCTTTCATCTCAACATAGAAGCCACCTACTTCTGCAACCAGGCCCACTTTCTTTTCACCCTTATCGACATTGTGGTTTATACCCACCCCATACACCCATCAAGAAAATCCCTCCTCTCCCTAAATCATAGCACGACAGCAGTATAGTAGCCTACCCCACAGTAGACGCCCCATTTCAGCCAGCAAACGCCTCTTCAAGCATACCCTATCCTAACATCACGTCGATGCTTTCATCCTGAATGAGACCTTCCTCCAACGTCATCATACTATCTGCACTCTGCAGTACTCCTACCGAACACCTTATACTCATCCTCTTTCTGAAAACCACAATTGTAGCCGTTGCTACTGTCTATATCTGACAGCATGATGCCATCTTTTATGCGATTCTCACCCACTGCCACTGACATTAACATTCGCAGCCTAGCCACTCCCATCCTTAACTCAGTTTACTGGCTGTCTCCATGATAGTATAGTTCCACTCTCACTGCATACCTGCCCTGAAACCATAAAACCAATTTTAATCCTGATATTATCCTCATTCTTCTTATCTCCTTGGGTGTATAACTAGAGAAGAGCTCAACCCCACTGGAAATGACCGTTTCTCTGTCTTACTAACCATACCCTACACCATATACCTTACCCATTCACCCACTCCTCTTGTTCCAAAACTCATGTAACAGCTGGGATGCCTACAGGGAATCCATTCTTACCCAACCCAGAAGCCACCCCTTATCCTTTCAACACCCCAGTGACATCCATCAAGCGGCAGCGACCTTACTTCAACAGATTTCGTCACGCCCCACAACGTGTGTTACCTGTGGTTCTTAGCCCTAACTTAGTAAAAAACAATCCAGCCAGGCCTTAATTCCAGGCAATGGCGGGCCGGAGTGGCCGAGCGGTTCTAGGCGCTTCAGTCTCGAACCGCGCGACCGCTACAGTCGCAGGTTCGAATCCTGCCTCGAGCATAGATGTGTGTGATGTCCTTAGTTCAGTTAGGTTTAAGTAGTTCTAAGTTCTAGGGGACTGATGACCTCAGATGTTAAGTCCCATAGTGCTCAGAGCCATTCGAACCATCCAGGCAATGCTTCATTGAAATCCCATACAGTCTGCTATACAGATATTACGACTTCCTTAGTAACACAGTCCCAGAACGATGATCCTGATGATAAAGTATTAGTCTTTTGTATAAAAACGCGATTTACTACTTTTAGACCATGCTCCACTACTGGCGATACAGACTACACCATGCAAAAAAACCTCAACTGCAACATAGTGAGGAAAACTCAGTGCCACCTGGAATCCTGGAATGCATTCTGATACGAAATGTACAAATTGCTGGTCCTGAAATACAGCCAAGAAGTCAGGCATTACCTATCTTTCTCACCCCCACTCATACCTAAGAGAGCGATAAGAAAGCGAATTATTAATGTATTGTGGCTCATGTCTGAGCTAAGTCTCTAGTACATTGGAAAGTTAGTTTAAAATCAATTACAGAATTCACACAAGACAGACAGACGGACAAGAAAGCTATCAAAGAAAAACATTTTAGGAAAGGTATACAAAACGAGAAACTTCCAGTGTCCTTCATGTGTGTACCCATAAAAGTTTGGGAATTATTCGAAAGATAAATTATATCACTTGCCCTGTACACAGGGTAATTATGATGTCCATTAGATATTTTAAACAAACTGGTATGGCTGCATATAACGTAACGAATGATACAGTAAGAGAAAGACAAACTGTCTAAGATTTTTTTAATGTGCTCCGGGAAGGTGGTTTGGAAAACCAGAGACAGATGCACTACTGAACGTAGTTGCTGGAAACGGAAGCGAATCAGGCACAGAAAGCGTTTTGTGCACTAGAATTTGCCCTATGCTAGTAGGAAACGAGTTTGCAGAGATCGTCCCACAATAGACTACCAATTTTAACAATATGGTGAAGTGCTGAAAGCGATTCGAGGAGGATGGTAGTTTGCATGATGCAAAGCTTGTGATCTACGAGGGGTGTCAAAGCATTAAAATGGCCATGAGATGGATGTGATGTTGCGTTGTCTCAGAAGGTCTACCCATGGAGCTAGTGCTACACTGAACATTCCTAACCGAACAATGAGAAAAACTAATTGTAAATGAAACTGTACAAACCGTTACTGCAAGCTGTATGCTATCATTAAAACTTGCGTCATATGCAGTTCTGCACTGATAAGCAGAACCATCTATTGACGACTTCGCTAGCAAATTAATCTCCAGTGACGAAGGCACTTCTAATATTTTCGGAAAGGCCAACCGAAACAACACACGAATGTGGGGGCAAAGAATCAACATGCTACAGTCGAACACATCCGGGGCTATGAGATAATTAATGTAGTCTGTGACATGTCAGCGGGGCTGTCTACGGACTCTTGTTCTTTGCTGGGAGAACTGTCAATGGTATCAAATTGTCAGTGTGGCCATACCACAGTTTAAAGTGATAGCAATGGTCTCGTCTTTCAACAAGATGGCGCCCCTACACATTTTGACATTTGTGCACGAGATTACCCGAATGAGATATGGCCGTAATAGTAGAACTAGATTACCTATGATTGCTGTGCGACGAAGGGTGTACAAATCTTGCATAAAGAATATAGAGGGCTTGTCTTTCACATACTACATCATTTGTCACGTTGTTCTTGGCCATTTAACTACACCGATTTTTTGAACAATTTAATGGCCTTTATACAGGTTGTAACGTATATAAGTGCAGGTATTTTTATGTCTGCTATATTAACATATACACACATGTTTATTGTTTTTTATCTCCATTGAAGAGTCTTCTCATAAACACACGACAAACTTTTTCTGCACAGTCGTAAGTGCATCACTAAGTGGACTACGCCTGTCAGTATAGAATAACTGGTTTGCATCCACGCATCCACACTTCAACACGTGACCCGTGGCCCAGGGGAAAATAAGCATTAATGGCTTGCTCTTGCCTCATCAGTAACTAACCAACCTAAAAACATACGACTTGAAGTACCTACAATAGTTAGTCTGCAAATGACGTAAATGCTGAAGTAATATTGCTCAGTATATCGCCGTAAGTCACCAACAAAAATATTCGCACGTGTACCTGTTAGACCCTGTATTTCCCCTCTGGGTTCATCGTGTTTATGTGTAATTTTTGGTAATTTCACAACACTTACTGTGTTGTCAAGCCAATCATTTTAGTGGGAAAGACGTAGACAGGCACGTTTTAAATTTGCGTTGAAATAATTATAGACGGAGGAGTGACTCAGGCTGGACTAGGGGGAACCATGAAAACAGACGTGATTTACAAGAAATCTTTCCAGCATGTATCCAACCTTCAACCTCCACGTGAATCGAAGTGGGAGGAAGAGATATGTACAGTTCTTCTCGAGGAAACAAGTCCGTCCATTCAACCACAGTGAAATAGCGGGAAAACGTTTTTAAGAGGTGTGCACCGCCGTGCCGGGGTGGTCAGCGTGTCTGACTGTTGCGCAAAAGACCCTGGTTCAGTTCCCGGTAGTGAAAGATGTGCTACGTCGGTGGAAGGATTCGGAATCCACTTACCCTTTTGATTGCTGTGGAGGAGGTATCTTAATAAGAAAAACAGGTGCCAAGGTTAGGAAACCTGACAATGGCTGCGAGAGCGGTTTGACGACCTTTCGACTCTCTATACTGCTTGCGGATAACGTCATTCACGGAGGAAGGTACGATGGACAACCAAGGCCGGAATGAGATGCAGCTGCTTGCGAGATATGCACCATGACGACCTGGTAGAAAAGAAAACTCACCCTCCTTTATGCTTTACACAGAAGAAAAATCATGTACTAGTCTTTACCTATCTGAAATCTTTTAACGGTAAAGTTAACTTATACACATTACAAAAAAATTGGAAGCTGTCACTGATGCAGTGTTTTAGAAACTATAATGGCTACACATTTCAAAAAATGATTCACATGGCTCTGAGCACTATGGGACTTAACATCTGTGGTTATCAGTCCCCTAGAACTTAGAACTACTTAAACCTAACTATCCTAAGGACATCACACACACCCATGCCCGAGGCAGGATTCGAACCTGCGACCGTAGCGGTCACGCGGTTCCAGACTGCAGCGCCTAGAACCGCACGGCTACACATTTCATTCGCGTAATTAAATACATGTCAGTTTTATTCGTGGCTGCGTCCTGCTGACCTCTTGTGTCATCTGCCAGACTAAGTCTATAAGCACGTCACAGAATGGTACGAAATAAGTTTGAAAGGAAAAGAGACTTCAGTTTGAGCAGAAGCACGTTCCACTTGCGTATGTCTGGACTGACAAAACGAGTACTTGACGATAGCACATACAAGAACGTAACTTTGTAAATCACAGCTGGTCTCTACTTTTCTATTTTTCAGTTTGTGTAACACTACTTCGAATCGAAACTTTCGTTCTAGCTATGTGAATAATCTATGATAAGGAAAAACTTCCATTCCATTCAGCAGCTCTCTTTGTAAAAATCGGTCTGAGGGCCTAATTAAACTGCAAAGCTGGGAATTGGGATAGATAGTTTTCCGTGACACCATGCGAACCAAAGCTACTTGGCCATTGAACGATAGTACATGTTTTACACAATCATTATTACAAAATTTATAAACAAGAGAAGAGATTATAAAGGGTGAGATTATAAAGTACGAGAAAAGTGAAAGCGCGAATGAATAAATAATACATTTTCAGTAGGATAAAAAAACTGTCTAGGTTGTAAAAACTACAGAAACTTTATTGATGCATTTCCTATTTTTGAGCCATCTTCAGAATTTGTTTAGGTATCTGCTGTTTTGGCGACCTACACTGTTTTTTTCCACTGGTAAAAGGGTGAGATTATAAAGTACGAGAAAAGTGAAAGCGCGAATGAATAAATAATACATTTTCAGTAGGATAAAAAAACTGTCTAGGTTGTAAAAACTACAGAAACTTTATTGATGCATTTCCTATTTTTGAGCCATCTTCAGAATTTGTTTAGGTATCTGCTGTTTTGGCGACCTACACTGTTTTTTTCCACTGGTAATGAATCACGATTGCTGCACCATGGCCATCGAGTGCGAGGATTTAAATAAGTAATACATTATACAGCAGGGCTGTGCGTGACACATTAAACTTCGCACGTGTATGGTGTGTCGGTCGCTTGCGGGCCACGAACCGGCCTGTCAGTCGGCTATGCTCGGTCCTACTTGGAAATAAACTGAAGAGCGCATTTCATTTATCATTGATGCGACATTTCTCGTTCGGTGTAACTCTCTATGTTCGGTAGAATCGTACTGCAGAACAGTTAAACCTACGCTGTTCGTTAGTGGTGTGAACGACGTCCACAGGTCCAATAGCTGCTTCCACAAAAAAAGACAGTCCAGCCATCTATCGTTGCAATCCTTTAATATGAATGGGAATGACAGAAGAGAGGGATGAGAATTCTCAGTTCGTATAAGCGACAAGTCCTGCATATTTGCTATGAAGCGATTTAGCAATCCGATGCAGAGTGAATTTAAACATTTGGTCCACAATGAAAGAGCAAAAAATTGCAACGATAGACACATATTTGACACGTATCAACAGCTTCTTTTAAAATATTACTTTCTATATAATGCAGTTTAAAATATTTAAATTATGTCTCAGAACAAAGTAAAGCATACCACAGGAAGATATTACATGTGTTCAATCAAAATTTAATAATTCGCATGATTTGAGGATTTCCTCAAATATTAATATGGCCTTATCTCGGAAGCACACAAATGTGACTTGGGACTTTTTTGCCAGGACTCCCTCAAATGTACATGTACATGGATACCTCAAGGTACATGATATCCAAATTAAGTACATGACCACTGAATTATCAGAGGAAGATATTGATATCAGTTGTGGCCAAGATGGCATCGCATACATTTGCTTCAAGATTACTCACGAAAGTTAAATTAGTGACTGAGCAGAGAAAAAATTAATAAACACAAGACTGATCAAACAGTATATGTAAATCATTTGGGCCTTACAATACAGGTGAGCATGAATCACGTTGATAATATTCACAGAAACATAAGGCTCTTATTATGTGTCTTTCAGTAACGCTTTAAGTAACTTAAGATGAATTGGGCCTGTAATCAGCTTAAAGCTTGCGGAAAGTAATCCTTCACTAATCCTCTGTAATACCACGCGACTATACACGAGGCCACGCTCGTAATGCATCGTCTACGCAACACACAAAATGATAGTAGTTTAAATGTGTACGACCTAAATATTCCGACTGAAATGTCTTACAGATAACGTATTACTAACCCGTCCAAAATAACTCTAACTGTCTCACCAAATCTCCAACTGCACTCGCCATCTGCGGTCAGCTTACATTTCATTGCTGCCACATCTAGAACACAAGTTTGAGTTTCAACTGAATTGACTGTATGGCCCATGTCAATGTTCCAACGCCTGATTGGATGAGGCAAGTGGGAGTCGCCAAACGTGAAAGTAAGCGAATCCAGCAGTGTTTCGTAAAGATGTAGTTCAAAGAGCTTGTATGACCTATCGATACCGATTATCGGATTTCGTGATACAAAGAAAAGAAGACTGCAAGTAAAACGGAAGTGCTACTTAACACACTACTTTCAAGCGTCAATCTTATCTCTGAAAGCCTCATTCCGACATTACTGAGTACGTTTATAGCTACATCATTTATATTACACTCCACGTCTTTTAATAACGTATGTGTCATAGTCAAAGAATACTTTTTCATTCATCTGTCCTGTTTAGTGACAGATCGCTGATGCACACTAGGAAAAGAAACAGAACAAAGAAAGAATCCTGTGCCACCAAACTCTCTTCCTCCCCCCCCCCCCCCCCCAACCTTCATCCTCTTTGCATGACAAGTCAAACCTCTTCTCTGGCTGCTCATACTGGAAGACAACATTGTGCTTCTTACTTTTCGTATATTCGTTGTTCGGTATTTTTCCTAATCCGTTAATGTTACAACTTATTTAAAAGTATTGCATGGTGTTCAGAATGAAATGCTTTCGCTAAATGAAAGAAAATATCTACTTTAGCGAGGATAAGCCTCTTTGCCAGGTTCGAAAATTATAACCTTTATTCGTGATAACAGGTTTCGGTAGTCAAAGCTATCATCTTCAGGACTCGACAGACAAGATTTTGCATATGTCTTAACAATAAGAGTAAACATACGCTTTTTCATGAATTGTCTGGCACGTAACATGCTTCATCATGACGAGATTGAAATGACTATGTATACAGTTATTCACCACATATATCTGTGTTACGTCACTGACATCATCGCAGCCAGGGCACTGCTAGACTAAACGAAGCTACCTGTATCGATGGATCCACTCTGCTGGAGCATATTGTTCCCAAGCAAAGAACGTGTTTGTCCTGGCAGCAGCTACCATGGAGTGATTCAGTTTATTAAAGTCGTCTGTTTGGGGCTGTGAAAGCTGTTGTACCTCTTTGGATACACAAGTAGTTCTAGATGGCCTTAATTATTGGTGTGGTTACTATCCATTGGCCTCTGCATTATGGACCAAACACACCTCCTCTACTGCCCTGGACGCGGATAACAGTGGCAAATAATAATTGAATGGGTGATACACTTCTTGGAAATGCTTGGCAATATTATTACATTAAAAACTCCCTTTTAAAAAAGAACAATATTCAGGAACTGTGATAATCTCAAATTTTAGGACAACATATTATTTGAAATATTATAATGTTTCCACAGCTTTCTCAGCGAATACAAAACGGAACTACAATAATTTCAGAAAAGGCACCATAGCAAAACAAAATATTTAAAAGTCACACTCTGTCGACCCTTCATTATCCATGCATGGAACTAATTGGCATTACATAAATTGCACCAAACTTCCATAAAACAAATAATTACGTAGCAAAGAACCATGTACATAAATCAACACAGATAATGGTAGTTATACAATATTGCTTATGACTTGTCTTATACTTCTGATTGAATACAGCAAACCAGCAACACTGTTCGCACCACACTCATGAATTCTTAAGAAAAGCAACTTTCCTTAGGAAAGATGAATTATAACCAGAGCCTTTTCTGGATACAAAACTTCCTCCGCATGCAGCGCAGTAAACTTGGGTTCAGAAGCCTGAAATAAATTTAATGACTCCATGGTAACTGGCCAGGAAAACATGCACGTCAAGAGCATGGAAAAAGTGTACTCCGGCTGGGTGGTCTCTGTCGATGGTCTTACAGGATTAAAGATATTGGTGGAATATATCTCCTGTTGTCATTCAACGGCAGGCAGCTTCGTTCAGGAGACACTACGGTCGGACTGGCCACAGCGTCGCGCAATACGATGCATGGAGGAAGCGCGCGCTAGCTTCGCGATTGACTCTGAGTGGGCATAGTTACAGAATTTAAAACGCTTCGATGTCCAGCGTGTGCAGAGGTGGCGGTGGCGTACCTGCCTAGAATGCGCCCATCAGCACTCGGTGCGCAGTCCGTTGCAAGTCGTCTTATTAGCCACGACGTCACGGGGGCGGGTTACCTCACTTGTGTTAGCTGCCAGCGGCGACCTCCCCAAGTGGGGCTGCACAAGACCTCCAGGACACGGTGGCCTGGGGCTGCACACAGGGAAGACATCTAACTCATCCGCTGAGAGTGTGTGAAGTCGCGGAGAGAAAGAGACTGTCAGCATCGGTGTGTAACACAGGGAAGGAGTTGAACGTCAGCAGTGGTATGCCCACTCGTTAGTTCGCCCTGCAATTCACAGTGACTGTGCCGTTACACACAGAACTGGCTGCTCCACGAAAGATCGAAGGTGACTTGACGAGCAGAGGCTCGAGCGCTCTCGGCTTTCCCTCTCAACAAGACTGAATAGAGCACCACCACATCAACAGTAGTATTCATGTAAGTGGAGATCGTGTGCGCTGCTATGTAGGGATGCCAATGACATAATCCGTTCTGGTTTCCCAATTTGGTCGCCCCTCTTGGTCATTCAAGATTTCACAACTTCTCTTTTCAGACGCTTGCCATGACAGTTACTGAATACTTACTCTTGCGTTCGATTTTATCTTTATTGTGACACATTGTGCAGTCACCATTATGACAATATCCATCTGGCGCCATGATGTCACTTTGCTAAATTGCTTGCTGGAGCATTTATTCCATTCAGGATGTTGCAATAGCTTCTGTGCTTGCTGCTACTCTATGAGCACTTTTCTCTAGCTGGTATCCTGCCGGATCATTGAACGAATATGCTCTGCCTCTGGCGTAGACAAAGAAGAACACTGAATTTTTTCTGGATACACCAGGTGTACTATTCTGCTGTGCAATAAATGCTACCTAATTAGCAGAACAGACGGCATTGTTATATTGTGACAAAAGAAAAGACCTATAGCCGTCCTTCTGATTTTATTTCATTTTGTCGCAACCAGTTTAACCGCTTCAATGCGTCATCTTCAGGCTGTTGTTGATGCGATACTGGTTTATTTGATCCCTATAAATGCCACATCAGTGGCCAGCATTACTGGATTCGCAGATAATGTGTCAGCTTCAACCAGTTGTTGGTTGATGATTGGAGTGCTGACACATTGCCCGCGTGTCCAGTAATGCTGGCCACTGATGTGGCATATATAGGGATCAAATAAACCAGTACCGCATCAATAACAGCCGGAAGATGACGCATTGAAGCGTTGAAACTGGTTGCAACAAAATAAAATAAAATCATGAAGACGGCTGTAGGTGTTTTAGTTTGTTACAATAATAAACGGCCATCGTATCAGAGACCTCCTGCCAAAAAGATGGACATACAAAAGCATTGTTACATGGTGTCTTCATCTCCCTTGACGTCTGTTTGTGTCCGTTCTTTGGGTTTCTTGATAATTATTACTCTGTTTCTGGAAGAGTTCAGTTTATATTTTGCTTCATTTGCTGATGATAAACGTTACAGCAACTTATGTAGTTCCGTCTCCGAATTTGTAGGTAATGCAATGTCGTCTGCAGACCTTATACAATGGATTTCGTATTCGGTGATTTTGATGCCTTTGCTCATAAGCTTAAATTTGGATATGGACTCCTCAATAAACATGTAGATCTGCTGATGGAGATTAAATCGAGGTGGGCATATTTAGAATTATTTTTTATCCGCGCTGCCGGTGGAAGTTAGTACATTCAGACCTCAAAGTTGTGTCCACTAAGCTCTTCGGAAGCTGTCGTACTGTATCAGTTTCAATGTGCTTTTATCTTTGGCTGTAAGATGATTCCCAGGGAGTGTTGCTTCGTCTGGCGTGGTCTTGCTGGACCGCAAGGGCAGTTTGAGAGTTAGTATGGTGAAGGGTGTATCAGTGGAGCAGCCAAGCAGAAAGGAGGCACCTTGCCTCTGTGTTGGCGTAAGCTGGTGAGGATGTGCAGGGGTCATGTTGGCCTGTGTTTGGCTTGCAGTGCCGAGCAACCTCGGTAGTAGATTAGTGAAAACCCGCTGAGCTGTCAGAGCCGTGTCTACCGGAATTTCTGGATGCTCCGGTTCTGTTTATTGGTACTTGAGTCCGCTGCTCCATAGCATTTGCACGCTAGATGACATGACCAAGAATTTATGCATCAAAAAGTTCAGTTACATATTTCAATTCGATTTTTGTATATTGCATCTTACTGGAAGTCTGATCTGCCAATTCCAAGTGTCCATGGTGCCTTTAATTTGGGTTAATGTTACTGTCCGACTCTACAAGGAAGCTTGCTGTGAAGTTCGTGTAGTATTTATGTGTGGTTAAGTGCTTCTACGTATCTGTTATCAATTTTCGTTTTACTTGAGGCAAATAACTACTAGTTGATATTAGTTCTGGAGCACGGAAGTGTTCGATGTTTAATATTATCACAGAGTGTCTATTCCTGGTGAGGAAGCGGACTTTCGTGATGTACTAATATAATCAGGGTTAATGTTAAGAACCATGTTACATGTTTCATTTGAACATTTTGGATAAAGGATGTGCTCAACTTGTAGTTGACGTTTGGCGCGACATTATCCGCCTTTCTGGACTTGGCTCCACTGTGCCTTATTCATTGCGGCTAATGTACTGCTTATTTTGTTTCAGGTCATATGTATCATGTTTTTATTTTGTTTATGTGGCCGGGCGATGTGGCCGAGCGGTTCTACGCGCTTCAGTATGAATCCGCGCGACCGCTATGGTAGCAGGTTCGAATCCTACCTCGGGCATAGATGTATGTGACGTACTTAGATTAGTTAGGTTTAAGTAGTTCTAAGTTCTAGGGGACTGATGACCTCAGATGTTAAGTCCCATAGCGCTCAGAGCCATTTTAACCATTTGTTTATGTTGTTTATATGGAAATTTTAGTTTGTTTTAGGAAACCGCAGTGTTATTGAGTGTTAATTATTCTAAGCTCTCACGTGTCATTTAATGCTGCTGTTGAGAGTTAAGTTGAACCTTTAGAGCAAATCGGAGTCATGGTATTTGTTAATTGAAAGAGGTTCCCTTTTTATAACCTTGTTGCTTCATTAATTTAACATTTTAATAGTAACTGAGATCCCAACGGTCATTCTTATTTTAAGTAAATTTTAATTATTTGAATATTATCGAGGAACCTTGTAAGTCTTGCTACCATTTCTATTTTGTGAGGTCCTCCTTTGGCCACTTCGTAGTTTAGCGTAAGAATTTTTGTGCAGTGGCCTATTATGTGGCCGGTTCAGTTATATCACATTTCTTAGAAGTGTCTCCTGCTCATGAAATTTTGGTACTTTTTATGACTGTTTGAATTTGGTCCGAAATTTTACCATTAGTCTTTAATCTTATAGTCTGCCAAACAGCGATTGCATGCGAGCTATGACTGACATTTTCTGCCATCACTGATCATTGTTCAATATTCAAATTAATCGTTGTTTCGTTAATTCGTAATTGAGTTAAATGTCATTCAGTGTGTGCAATATAAATTTGTACTTTGTAGCAGTGGGTGAACTGTGTCAAAGGCCCATTTTTCTAGCCGTTTCTCGTTTTCATTCTTGTCCAAAAGAAGAAGCCGTATTTTTACACTCTACAAGCCTGGCATCGTCATGCTAAGATCCGAATACCCATCTGAAGACAGTCCCCATCTTTTCTTTCTTTCGCTCGTGCCCTATGCCTTTTCTCCACATGATCAGCTTCGTTGCACCGTACGTGGCTATGTTAATGGCATTTGGTGCACAGCGTGTATGTGAGAGTGGACGTCGTTACCAGCCTGGTATTTACTTAGTGGGATGTGGAAAGCCCCCTAAAAAGCACATCCAGGCTGATTATCTAACCAACCCCTGGACTCGATCCGCGCTGTCTCGACACTCCAGGCGCGTCATGTTCGAATAAGTTCATTCGTAGCGAAAATTGTTGCCACGAGATCCTTTCCAGTGTAGATAGGTGTTTATTTTATGTGACATTGAAAATGACCCCATAAGGAGAAATATAAATGGCTCATATCAGTCACTAATCGTTGTCCTGCAAAGACATTGTTATACTATTTGCCTTGATCTCTTAACGACTGGAAAAGTCTTTAATACATACATAAATACACCTCCTACTTGTCAGATACGTTTGAAAATGTTTCTGCAACTAGACCGCGTCAGCGAATTCTAGGGGTAGGTTCTTCGAATACTAACAAAAACATACTGGGTGCTGGGTTAGATTCCTGCCACTGATTTCATTTTAAACAAACATAATCAGTCATAGTCGCTGCAGAGTTCCAAAGCAGAGAGGAGCTGTTTTGTCAATAAAGCGGAGGAGGAGTATAGGTTATTGTCAAACTCCGCTAAAGGCGAAAGTGTCAGCAATGATCAACGTCATCAGTACGCAGCGAGCAATGGAAACCACTGTGTTAATGATACAGCTGTGTATTCAGAAGAACCCTTAATAGTGCAGATCACAAATATAATTTAATTTTATTATTAGTTTGGGCTTAACTAAATGCTATTTTCAGATCATAACAAAATACACTGATTCATGTACAACTGCTTAATGGCGGGACGCATCGTCGTAATTTGTGTGAACAGTGTTTGTTGTACAGTCCAATGGAACAATGATTTAAAGTAGCCCAGAATAACAGGTAGTTTGGAATCATTACCTCATTGTTTGTTCAACAGACGATCCTGTTCACATATATTATGATAACGTGTCGCGCCGTTCGGCAGCTGTACACTAATCAAGTATAAGGGGCGATCAAAAAGTTTCCGTTTGAGTGCACTGCTGCAGCGTGTGTGCAACACAGCGTGACTCTGATGCAGGTCTATAAGGACCGACATGTAGTCAAAGGGTTAGTGGGGTCTTCGAACGGAAACTTTTTGATCGACCTTTTTATTTTGTTACAATCTGAATGTAGTTTGTAGATAAGCCGAAACTAGTAATGAAATAAAATTATATTTGTTATCTCGGGTATTAAGGGTTTTCTGAATCCACAGTCTTAACACAACAGGTCACTTATCTCCAAATTTAACCAAGTCAAACAACAAGATAACGTGCCTTCACTGATGAAAGTTTTCAGATGAGCCACCATTAGAACATGCAGAAAGGGCTTCCCAAGGGGTGGGGGAACATGAGTGGGATACAGCGGCTCATTCTTGGCACATGAGGGTCATTCAGCAATCAGAAAGAAAAACCGATGAATAAAAAAACTGTAATTTTACATTGAGACTTTTACTGCTACTCAACATAACTCCCAACAATGTTAATAGGCTTGTCGTAACGATAGACTAGTTTTTATATACATGTTGCAAAGAAGTCTCTGATTTCTTGTTTGATCCACTCTCCCACAAATTCTTTGACCTCCTCGTTGTTGCCGAACTTTTTCCCACATAATGCCCCGTTGAGTGGATCAAACAAATGAAAAGCGGGGGTAGCCAAATCTGGAATGTAGGAATGATTAGGTAGCACCTTCACAACCCATTTTTTCAATCGTTTCTTGAGTCAACTGAATGATGTGATGCCGAACATTGTCATGTAGCAATACCACGACTTTTCTTTGAGATCCGCGACATTTTTCTCTCACTGCTGGCTTTACTTACTTCAGTTGTAAGTCTGAGTATTAGTCACAATACAATGTCCGCTGGTCTTCCAAATAATCACGAAAAACGACACCTTGCGCATATCTTTTTCCACTGATGCTTGCATTCTGTGTTTCTTTCGGACAGGTGGGATGGTGTGCTTCCAGTACATATTTTGTGGTTCGGACTCTGGTTCAAAAGATGAGTCCAAGTACATCACAAGATTAAATCTTGTTCAGAAAAAGTCATCTTCCATTTCATGCCGTTATTTCGAGTCGGTACAAACTATGAGTTTTGTTTCCTTGGGTTGGAGCGATAACTCTCTAGGGAACCAACTTACACTCGTTTTACTCTGCTTGAGCTTGTTACTGATAATATTATTGAACTGTGCCAGCACTTTGTACAACTGTTTCTGCTGTATGCTCTGCTGTAACACGCCGGCCTTAACGAATAACGTCGTCAGTGCGGGTTTCAAGCGAAGGAGCTGATGTTTCAACATGCCGGCCAGGACGTTGCTCGAGAATCAAGAGAATGGGTCATGGTTTTACCCACCAATAAAAATTTCCACGGTTCATAGAACTTTCAGTATTCCGAAAAACCGTTCGAGAAATTTTTTTAGCTTTTTTTCACCATCAGAAATAAGTAGTTCAACTAATTTCAAAACTTCAAGCGGACACGTGATCGTTACTGAGGTTATAAACGGAGGAATTCTTATCCGAGCTATTCTCAGCTCATAACGAGTGGTGCCAACTTAAAGTTGTGAAAGTACAAAACTCTTCCATCAAAATATTTTACTTTTACATCAACTTGTCTCTTTAATTATAGATTGTCGCTGCTAGTAAGACAGTGAGTCAACTAGAAAGACAGTAAGTATCTCTGCTCCAGTAAAGAGTAATATCAACAACAGCAAAAAATGCCAAAAGTAATCCGCTGTGAATAGGAAGGTAGTTGAAATACTGAGTTACTGTAAGCAGTTAGGATTATTCTCATCGGAAAACACAGCAAACCAGCAATTCGCGGACAAATGCCGAGGTCACAGCAAAAGATGAAGAGATATATTTGAGGTCACCGAACGAGATATTCAGAATGTAAGGCGATGCAATAATGTAGCAATTACGCATTATGTGAACGCTATAATAGGGAAGGATAGTAAAGCGTACGTATTGGCAGACTGCACACACAATGCTGCGCAAAACCGACGAACATAACTGTCGAACGAAATACTATAGCTGGATGAAACTTTGAACCATACATGGAAAGAACTGCTACAGTATAGTACAGATGTTAACTGAAAGAAATACACAATGAGAGAAACATAAGTTACACTTTCATTCGAACACGATAATTACCCCGCGATATATGATGGTGCCCTGCGTATGGCAGATGGTGAGACGTTGTTCTTAATAGCGTATCTTATAACTGCAGACGGCACTGCTTCCTCTGTTACGTGCTCCCACGATAGCCACATGTTTGGCAGAGAGTTCTTTTGAAAGGGCATTCCATTCCAGCACCACTGTGGTTCGTAATTGCTGGATGTCCGTCCGTTCATGCTGCTTGTAAATGGAAAGCGTCATAATGATCTCGTCATTGGCTTGCATTCTGATTTGCGGGAGAGGACTGTTATGGGTGAGGTGACCGTGAGAAAAAGACTGAATAACCGACCGAAGGATAACCCTCGCCGTGCAGGATTGGCCGAGCGGTCTTAGCCGCTGCAGTCATGGACTGTGCGGCTGGTCCCGGCGGAGATTCGAGTCCTCCCTCGGGCATGGGTGTGTATGTTTGTCCTTAGTATAATTTAGGTTAAGTAGTGTGTAAGCTGAGGGACTGATGACCTTCGAAGTTAAGTCCCATAATATCTCACACACTGTTAAGTACCATAAGATATTACACACATTTGAACTTATTTTTTTTGATAACCCTCTACAACTTGGGGCGTAGAACGGCAGAAGTTTGTACGTAGTAGGGGAACTAGAAAATCTGGAAAGGGAAATGCAAAGGACCAATCCCCGATATAGTGGAGCGTCAATGAAGTGAAATGAAGAGAAGTCGCGGATTTCTGGACAGAGGGTAAAGGGTAAAGTGTACAGCAGAAGAGAGTAGTATAACAGGTGTAGGTTTCGTTATAAATAGGAACGTAGGGGAGGGAGTGAGTTGCTGGGAAAAGCGCAATGATAGGTTTACTCTCACCGAAATCGACGGCAAACCACACCGACAGCAATACTTCGGATATAAATGCCGACGTCGCAAGCGGAAGATGAAGAGATAGAAAGTACATGAGGATACTGAAACGGCAATTCAGTACGTAAAGCGGCATGAAAATTTAATAGTCAAGGGATATTGGATTGCTCATGTAGAGAAAGAGGTTGAAGAAAAGTTTACTGGAGTATATGGGTTTGGTTGTAGGAACGAGAGGTGAGAAAAACGAAAGAGTTCTTACGTTCCACATCTATGGAACAAGTACTAATGTAAGTACATCTCAGCCAGTAAAAACAAATACTCTGTTCAAGAATCACGAGAGGGAAAGGTAACTAGGAAAAGGTTGGGAGGTACAGACACATTCGACTTACATTACGTCATGGTCAGGCAGAAATACCGCCGTGCGGTTAACGGCGCTGCAGTCTGGAACCGCAAGACCGCTACGGTCGCAGGTTCGAATCCTGCCTCGGGCATGGATGTTTGTGATGTCCTTAGGTTAGTTAGGTTTAACTAGTTCTAAGTTCTAGGGGACCAATGACCTCAGCAGTTGAGTCCCATAGTGCTCAGAGCCATTTGAACCATACCGAAATCACAGACAGGATTGTAAGTCTGACCGAGGAGCAGATTTAGACTTAGATCACAATTTACTAGTGATGAAAAGATGCCTGAAGTTTAAGAGAGTAGTTAGGAAGAATCAGCGCGCAAGGAAGCGTAATATGGAAGTACTCAGGAGGGAAGAAATACGTTTGAAGTTCTAAGAGGCTATTGATACTGCGATAGTGCATATCTGAGTAGACAAGGGATGGACATCTCTTAACAGAGCGATCACCAAGTATGAAAAAAAGATAGGTACAGGGAAGGTAACTAAGAAAAAATCATGGGTAACAGAAGAAATGCTTCATTAAATCGATGAAAGTACAGAAGCCCTCAAGGATATTCAGGAATACAGGAAAACATCTGACTTAGGAATGAAATAAGTACGAAGTTCTAGAAAGCGACGGTGAGATCGCTGCATGAAAAATGTAAATAAATAAAAAAAGAAATTGTCGGACGGAGTGTCACAGCTTACAGAAAAGTCAAAACAACTTTCAGACAAATTAACAGCAAGTGTTAAATGACCGTCTATGAGGAGGAAGGTTTGTCCGTTGTGATAGAAGAATAAATACGAGTCTACACAGAGGAGATAGGAGATCCAATATAATAATCAGAATTTAAGAGAGCTTTGGAGGACTTAAAATCGAATAATGCAGAAGGGATGGATAACATTCTATCAGATTTTCCAAAATCGTTATGGGAAGTGGCAACAAGACGACTATTCACATTGGTGTGAAGAATTAATGAGTCTGGCGACGTACTGTACAATCTCACATTCGAAAAAATATCATCCACACATTTTCGAAGAATTCAAGAGCTCACAAGTGTGAGAATTATGGCACGATCAGCTTAACAGCTCATGTGTCCAAATTGCTGACAAGAATAATCTACAAAAGAACGGAAAAGAAATTTGAGGATGTCTAGATGACCATCAGATTGGGTTTAGAAAACATAAAGGCATCAGAGAGGCAATTCTGACGATGCGGTTAAAAATGGAAGCAAGACTAAAGAAAACTGAACACACGTTCATAGAATTTGTTGGCCTGGAAAAAGCGTTCGACAATGTAATACGGTGTAAGATATTCGAAATTCTGAGAAACATAGGGTAGGCTATAGGGAGGGTCGTGTAATATACAATATGTACAAGAGCCAAGAGGGAATAATGAGAGTGGACGACCAAGAACGAAGCGCTAGGATTAATAAGGGTGTAAGACCGTGATGAATTCTTTGTCCCCCCCCCCCCCACTACTATTCAATCTGTACATCGAAGAACCAATTCTGGAAATAAAAGAAACGTTCAAGAGTGAAATTAAAATTAAAGCTGACAGGATATCAATGATACGATTCCCTGATACCATCGCTATCCTGAGTGGAAGTGAAAAAGAATTACACGATTTACTGAACGGAATGAAGACTCTAATGTGTATAGAATATGGACTGAGAGTAAATCGAAAAAAGAGTATAGTAATGAGAAGTACACTACTGGCCATTAAAATGGGTGCACCACGAAGATGACGTGCTACAGACGCGAAATTTAACCGACAGGAAGAAGATGCTGTGATATGCAAATGATTAGCTTTTTAGAGAATTCACACAAGGTTGGCGCGGGTGGCGACACCTACAACGTGCTGACGTGAGGAAGATTTCCAACCGATTTCTCATACACAAACAGCAGTTGACCGGCGTTGCCTGGTGAAACGTTGTTGTGGTGCCTCGTGTAAGGAGGATAAATGCGTACCATCACGTTTACGACTTTGATAAAGGTCGGATTGTAGCCTAATGAGATTGCAGTTTATCGTATCGCAACATTGCTGCTCGTGTTGGTCGAGATCCAATGACTGTTAGCAGAATAGGGAATCGGTGGCTTCAGGAGGGTAATACGGAACGCCATGCTGGATCCCAACGTCCTCGTATCACTAGCAGTCGAGATGACAGGCATCTTATCCGCATGGCTGTAAGGGATCCTGCAGCCTCGTCTCGATCCCTGAGTCAACAGATGGGGACGTTTGCAAGACAACAACCATCTGCACGAACAGTTCGACGACGTTTGTAGTAGCATGGACTATCAGCTCGGAGACCATGGCTGCGGTTACCCTTGACGCTGCATCACAGGCAGGAGCGCCTGCGATGGTGTACTCAACAACGAACCAGGCTGCACGAATGGCAAAACATCATTCTTTCGGATGAATCCAGGTCCTGTTTACAGCATCATGATGGTCGCATCCGTGTTTGTCGGTATCACGGTGAACGCACATTGGAAGCGTGTATTCGTCATCGCCATACTGGCGTATCACCCGGCGTGATGGTATGGGGTGCCTTTCGTTACACGTCTCGGTCACATCTTGTTCGCATTGACGGCACTTTGAAAAGTGAAATTTGCATTTCAGATGTGTTACGACCCGTGGCTCTACCCTTCATTCGATCCCTGCGAATCCCTACATTTTAGCAGGATAATACACTACCGCATGTTGCAGGTCCTGTACGGGCCTTTCTGGATACAGAGAATGTTCGACTGCGGCCCTGGCCGGCACATTCTCCAGATATCTCACTAATTGAAAACTTCTGGGCGGTGGTGGCCGAGCAACTGGCTCATCACAATACGCCAGTGACTACTCTTGATGAACTGTGGTATAGTGTTGAAGCTGCATTGGCAGCTGTACCTGTATACACCATCCAAGCTCTGTTTGGCTCAATGCCCATGCGTATGAAGGCCATTGTTACGGCTAGAGGTGGTTGTTCTGGGTACTGATTTCTCAGGATATATGTGCCCAAATTGCGTGAAAATGTAATCACATGTCAGTTCTAGTATAATATATTAGTCCAATGAATACCCGTTTATCATCTGCATTACTTCTTGGTGTAGCAGTTTTAATGGCCAGTAGTGTAGGTGTAGCAGAAACCAGAACGGGGAGAATCTTTAACATCACGTTTGAAGGTAACGAAGCACATGAAGTTAAGGAATTCTGCTGCCTGTCCAGCAAAATACGAGGGCAGTTCAATAAGTAATGCAACACATTTTTTTTTCTGAAACAGGGGTTGTTTTATTCAGCATTGAAATACACCAGGTTATTCCCCAATCTTTTAGCTACACGACACTAATTTTCAACGTAATCTCCATTCAATGCTACGGCCTTACGCCAACTTGAAATGAGGGCCTGTATGCCTGCACGGTACCATTCCACTGGTCGATGTCGGAGCCAACGTCGTACTGCATCAATAACTTCTTCATCATCCGCGTAGTGCCTCCCACGGATTGCGTCCTTCATTGGGCCAAACATACGGAAATCCGACGGTGCGAGATCGGGGCTGTAGCGTGCATGAGGAAGAACAGTCCACTGAAGTTTTGTGAGCTCCTCTCGGGTGCGAAGACTTGTGTGAGGTCTTGCGTTGTCATGAAGAAGGAGAAGTTCGTTCAGATTTTCGTGCCTACGAACACGCTGAAGTCGTTTCTTCAATTTCTGAAGAGTAGCACAATACACTTCAGAGTTGATCGTTTGACCATGGGGAAGGACATCGTACAGAATAACCCCTTCAGCGTCCCAGAAGACTGTAACCATGACTTTACCGGCTGAGGGTATGGCTTTAAACTTTTTCTTGGTAGGGGATTGGGTGTGGCGCCACTCCATTTATTGCCGTTTTGTTTCAGGTTCGAAGTGATGAACCCATGTTTCATCGCCTGTAACAATCTTTGACAAGAAATTGTCACCCTCAGCCACATGACGAGCAATTCCGCACAGATGGTTCTCCTTTGCTCTTTATGGTGTTCGGTTAGACAACGAGGGACCCAGTGGGAACAAACCTTTGAATATCCCAACTGGTGAACGATTGTGACAGCACTACCAACAGAGATGTCAAGTTGAGCACTGAGTTGTTTGATGGTGATCCGTCGATCATCTCGAACGAGTGTGTTCGCACGCTCCACCATTGCAGGAGTCACAGCTGTGCACGGCAGGCCCGCACGCGGGAGATCAGACAGTCTTGCTTGACCTTGTGGCGATGATGACACACGCTTTGCCCAACGACTCACCGTGCTTTTGTCCACTGCCAGATCACCGTAGATATTCTGCAAGCGCCTATGAATATCTGAGATGCCCTGGTTTTCCGCCAAAAGAAACTCGATCACTGCCCGTTGTTTGCAACGCACATCCGTTACAGACGCCATTTTAACAGCTCCGTACAGCGCTGCCACCTGTCGGAAGTCAATGAAACTATACGAGACGAAGCAGGAATGTTTGAAAATATTCCACAAGAAATTTCCGGTTTTTTCAACCAAAATTGGCCGAGAAAAGAAAAAGTGTTGCATTACTTATTGAACTGCCCTCGTAAACATAAACGGACGTAGCAAGTAGAACATCAAAAGCAGCCTTGCACTGGCAAAAAGGGGATTCCTCGCCAAGAGAAGTCTACCAGTATCAACCAAAGGCCTTAATTTGAGGAAGAGATTTGTGAGGCTGCACGTGTGGAGCACGGCATTGTTTGGCAGTGAAACACGAACTATGGGAAAACTGGAACAGAAGAGAATCAAAGCATTTGAGATGTGGTCCTACAGGCGAAAGTTGAAGTTTAGGTGGACACATAAGGTTATGAATGAGGATGTTCTGCACCGGTTCAACACCGACATTGGACTGTTTATGACTGGAAACATGTTGCCTGGTCGGATGAGTCTCGCTTGAAATTGTATCGACCCGATGGACGTGTACGGATATGGAAACAATCTGATGAATCCATGGGACCTGTATCTCAGCAGGAGACTGTTCCAGCTGGTGAAAGCTCTTTAATGGTGTGTGACGTGTGCAGTTGGAGTGATATGGGACACCTGATACATCTCGATACGACTCTGACAGGTGGCACGTAAGAAAGTGTCGTGTCTGATAAACTGCATCCATTCATGTCTATTGTTCATTCCAACGCACTCTGGCAATTCCAGTAGGACAATGAGACACTCCACACGTTCAGAACTGCAATAGAGTAACTCCAGGAACGCTCTTCTGAGTTTGAACACTTGACTCTTCCCAGACATGAACATTAGTGAGTGTACCTGGGATGCCTTGCAACGTGCTGTTCATTTCTATCCGGTGTATTCTTACGGATTTATGGATAGTCATGCAGGATTCATTGTTTCAGTTCCCTCCAGCACTACTTCAGGCATCAGTCGACTCCATGCCACGTCGTGTTGTGGCACTTCTGCATGCTCGCGCCGACCCTACACGACATTCAGGAGGTGTACCAGTCTCTTTGACTCTTCAGCGCAGTAACGACAATCCTTCTAGCAACCAAAGATCACAGTGCTTGCACTCAGAGCGTAGGCGATGTAGAACATGTCGACTGCTGATGATCTCTACTTGAAAAATATCTAGTACACAGATACGAAGATTGAATGAAAACAGAGCTTACGTCACTTTTCTTGAATATCAAAAATAAGCAAGACACCTTAGTCACAGAATATTTCTCTGATGAAAATGCCATCTTTTTATAAATACTGCACCGTAAGATGATGCAACACAGTCTGGTTACGGCATCTTTCAAGTGTAATTTAACACAGGTACGTGTACCAAATGCAACGATAAAATCATTCCTCTGAATTACTTATTGGTTTTTAAAAAATAGCTTCGTGTCACAGAAACGAACACGTGATACTCTAAACTTTTGTTATGTTACGTTCATGCTCCAAACAGCTGCTAGAGGCACGCTTGGCTCTAGAGTATTATTCAGAACACTTTCCTATAGAGACGCTGCGAACGCAAATTTCCATAGAACATTTCCTGGAACATGGCCGGTCCAAAATAATTCTCTTGTAAGTTATGGTAGTGGTGATGGAAGTTTACGGTCAGTTATCTTTATTAAATGATACATGTCAGATAGTATCTTGGTTCTTCAACGGAAATCTTCACAAAAATGTGCTTCCATATTTCATTTGATAAGCGACAAGGTGTAAATAAATGCTAAAGATTTGTATCAAGAGGTACTGACTGAAACATAGAGAAATACATACAGGAATGTAGTACCCAGTTCTCATTGTAACCTCACATACACAGACACAGGCTGCATTCATATATCACTCTCCTCCCTTCTCAGAGTAATTCAGAGCTGCCACACATATTACCACGTCGCAACACCCACCAGGAGCGAGGAACACCGGAACGCAATCATAAAGCTTGGAAAGACCCTTTGTTATCATTCAAACCATTAATTGACTGAGCCTGCGTGTAATTCCAAAGATATTAATCAAGACGCACCAACGCAGCAGCAAACGCAACAGAAGCGTAGAACTCGATACTTGGAAGCTGCTAATTATAAGATGCAAGTTTCAAATGCAGAACTCGTCATGACATTTTTTTTAAATTGTAGGGCGCTTGTTTTGTTGATACACGGTATATGTCGGTGGCGGAGCGTTCTGTGTTGCCATGTGTATCCGCATGCTGTTGTTCATTGCAGACTCTTCCGCCTTTACGAACAGTTTCCCACCACAAGAGCAATAGATAAACTCGGTCTACTCTCCCCACCTTTTTGGCAAGGTTATTGACGGAAAAGAAATGACTCTTCGGCCGCCATTGCTGACGAATTTCATTAAAAATGTAAACAGTAGCCAGGAGCAAACCTGGGGCTCAGGGGCTTTTGATTAGTAGTCAAACACGCTACCACTGTACTACTGTTGAAAGAAGTCTGCTGGGGTACACTTGTATGTGGCACTCGAATATTGTAATGATACTAATGCAAACTAAAATGAAACTATTATATTGTAAACGATGTATGTCTCTGATGGGATCTATAAAGCGAATCGCTTACGTTGCACGACCACAGAGCGAAAGATACTGCTTCTGGTTTGAGATCGAAGTATTGGAGTAAGAGATCTCTTGGAGCACAACAGTCAGTGTGTATCAGTCTGTGAGCGAAAGAGAATGCTATAGGTAATTTTTGTGGTGTGCTGCGTAAAGCCACAGAGTGCTAATTATAATGTAGGAAATTTCTCATACCAATATTTTGTGTTACACAGCACGTAAAACAGGTAGTTAAGGATGATGAGTGATTTTATAATGGAGTGAAAAATGAAATGATGAAATGAATAGTTAATTGTGACAAGAAAGGACTACTGGTTTGATAGTACCAAGAGGCTTTACGGGTACATGTATTACTAGAAATATAAATGAGTAAGCAGAAGTCTTCTCGCAGTTAAAGAAGTCCATTATTATTACTATTACTGAGCGAGGGGGTGAGCCCCAATTCCTCACACATCATTTTCGTGGTCCTTATTCGAAACGTACGACGATGGAGGCAGTGTCGCTTTGTAGTCATCCTAATATACCGCTTCTAGAAAATTTTATCAAAAGCGTTCCGCGAAAAGAACGTAGCCCTCCCGAAACATTTCCGTAACGCTCGTGTGTTGTCAGAACCTGTTGGTGCATATATAGGAGCTCGCCTATGAATTGCTTTGATGTCTTCCCTTAATCCGACCTGGGGTGGATCTCAAATACCTGAACAGTACTCAAGAACAGGTCGCAGTAGCGCCTTATATGCAGTCTCCTTTACAGAAGAATCACACATTCCTACATTTCTCCCAGTAAACAGAAGTCGACTATTCGCCTTCCCTGCCACGATCCTCACGTGCTCGGTCCATTTCACATCGCTGTGCAGCGTTACGCCCAGATATTTAAACGACGTGACCGAGTCAGGCAGGACGGTACTAAAGCTGTATCCGTACGTCAATGGTTTGTTTCTCCTACCCATCCTCATTACCTCCCTTTTTTCTACATTGAGAGGCAACTGTCCGCGCGGGATTAGCCAAGCGGTCTCGGGCGCTGCAGTCATGGACTGTGCGGCTGGTCCCGACGGAGGTTCGAGTCCTCCCTCGTGCATGGGTGTGTGTGTGTTTGTCCTTAGGATTATTTAGGTTAAGTACTGTGTAAGCTTAGGGACTGATGACCTTGGAAGTTAAGTCCCATAAGATTTCACACACAGCCAACTGTCATTCACGGCACAAATTAGAAACATTGTTCAAGTCATCTTGTGCCATCCTACAATCAGTCATCCTCGAAACTTCCCGTACACCACAGTACCATCAGCAAACAATTTCAGATTGCTGTCCACCAGATCATAAAAAATGTTCAAATGTGTGTGAAATCTTATGAGACTTAACTGCTAAGGTCATCAGTCCCTATGCTTACACACTACTTAACCTAAATTATCCTAAGGACAAACACACACACTCATGCCCGAGGGAGGACTCGAACCTCCACCGGGACCAGCCGCACAGTCCATGACTGCAGCGCCTTAGACCGCTCGTCTAATCCCGTGCGGCCCACCAAATCATTTAAGTACTTAGAAGATAATTGTGGTGTCACCGCCAGACACCACACTTGCTAGGTGGTAGCTTAAATCGGCCGCGGTCCATTTAGTACATGTCGGACCCGCGTGTCGCCACTATGTGATGGCAGACCGAGCGCCACCACAAGGCAGGTCTCGAGATACGATATAGCACTCGCCCCAGTTGTACGACGACTTTGCTAGCGACTACACTGACGAAGCCTTTTCTCTCATTTGCCGAGAGACAGTTAGAATAGCCTTCAGCTAAGTCCATGGCTACGACCTAGCAAGGCGCCATTAGCCTTACATAGTTTGATAGTTATGGTATGAAATGTCTCATCAGGAATGCTGTATTCACATGAAGGAATAAAAGTTAAGTATTCGTGGAGCTGCATACTTTTCTTATTAGAATTCACTACTTATCCTGTTCCAGAATTCACGCCCGTCTGCGTTAGATAGCGTGCATTTCGGCCTCCTCTATCTACAAGGCGTTGGCACATTTGCCAACACATCAATAATAGCAGTCCTATCGAACTTCCCTTGGGCACACCGAACGATACGATTGTCTCTTACGATCAGTGGCTGTGGAGGACAACATACTGGGTTGTATTACTTAAAAAGTCCTCGAGCCACTTACATAGCTGGGAACCTGTTCCGTATGTTCATACCTTCGTTAACAGTCTGCAGTGGGGTACCGTGTCAAATGTTTTTAAATCTAGAAATATGGAATCAGCCTGTTGCCCTATATCCATAGATCGCGGTATGTCATGTGAGAAAAGAGCAAGCTGAGCTTCACACGAGAATTGCTAAAATAGCTTTCCGTCATACGGAATCGTGAAGACGTCGGAGAAGAAGTGTAAAGGTAACAACTTTCCATCCTTGTCCAGTCCACGTAGTGTCACTCCTTTAAAGAGCTCGTTTTTGATGGGACGTTAACCTTCCTTTTCTTTCGTCCTTGCTCTCCTCCTGCGAGAAGTACTGTTAGTCTTCAAATTATCCTAGGGTAACGCTGTGCGTAATTACGTCCACGCCGCAACACTTTAATTCAGTTGCGTAACAGTCTGTGGAACACAGAGACGGTAGAAAGTCGAGGGCTCTGCTCTGCGACCAGCGCTGCAGAAACCTAGCGTAACGGTGGCAGTGACGCGCCCTAGCGGCGTCAAGCGGGTGACTGGCGGCGCTATAAGAGACGCCCCGTGTTCTCGCGACGCACACTTGTGTGCCCCAGTCCGAGGCGTCCAGGAGTCGCAGGGATGAACGTGATCACGGTAAGTTTTACACGACTTGGCTGGTCTCCAATATCGAGCGCAGGCTGTCGAAGTAGTAGAGTAGCCTTACATTTTCTCGTTTCTTCTATTTATAGCGGCCGTTAAGAATTGTTGGTAAATAACGCAACCTGCCACAAATACTTGAATCCATTAACTAATTTCCGTCTATGAGCCCCATCTCCTGATGGCTAACTATTCCAAGCCGTTCGTCAGCACCATGCACTCCACGTGAATATCTGAATATTTCGCGCCACGTTACGTGTTTTGACACTGTACCACACAAGCGGCTCGTAGTAAAATTGCGTGCTTAAGGAATATCCTCTCAGTTATGTGACTGGATTTGCGATTTCCTGTCAGAGAGGTCACAGTTCGTAGTAACTGACGGAAACTTCCTGGCAAATTAAAACTGTGTGCCCGACCGAGACTCGAACTCGGGACCTTTGCCTTTCGCGGGCAAGTGCTCTACCATCTGAGCTACCGAAGCACGACTCACGCCCGGTACTCACAGCTTTACTTCTGCCAGTATCTCGTCTCCTACCTTCCAAACTTTACAGAAGCTCTACTGGCAGAAGTAAAAGCTGTGAGTACCGGGCGTGAGTCGTGCTTCGGTAGCTCAGATGGTAGAGCACTTGTCCGCGAAAGACAAAGGTCCCGAGTTCGAGTCTCGGTCGGGCACACAGTTTTAATCTGCCAGGAAGTTTCATATCAGCGCACACTCCGCAGCAGAGTGAAAATCTCATTCTGGAAACTGACGGAAAGTCATCGAGTAAAACAGTAGTGATTTCAGGCGTTTCCCAAGGTAGTGTAAGACCCTTTGCTGTTCCTTATCTATATAAACAATTTGGGAGACAATCTGAGTAGCTGTCTTTGGTTGTTTGCAGATGACGCTGTCGTTTATCGACTAATAAAGTCATCACAAGATGAAAACAAACCGCAAAACGATTTAGAAAAAATATCTGAATGATGTGAAAAGTGACAGTTGACCTTAAGTGACGAAAAGTGTGAGGTCATCCACATGAGTACTAAAAGGAACTTGTTAAACCTCGGTTACACGATAAATCTCTCTAATCTAAAAGCCGTAAATTCAACTAAACACCTAGGTATTACAATTACGAACAACTTAAATGGGAAAGAAGACATAGAAAATGTTGTGGGGAAGGCTAACCAAAGACTGCGTTTTATTAACAGGACACTTAGAAAATTTAACAGACCTTCTAAGGAGACTGCCTACACTAAACTTGTCCGTCCTCTGTTAGAATGCTGCTGCGTGGTGTGGGATCATTACCAGATAGGACTGACGGAGTACATCGAAAAAGTTCAAAGAAAGGCAGCACGTTTTGTACTATCGCGAAATATGGGAGAGAGTGTCACAGAAATGATACAGGATTTGGGCTGGAAGTCATTAAAAGAAAGGCGGTTTTCGTCGCGATGGAATCTTCTCACGAAATTCCAATCACCAACTTCCTCCTCCGAATGCGAAAATATTTTGTTGACGCCGACCTACATAGGGCGGAACGATCACCACGATAAAATAAGGGAAATCAGAGCTCGTACGGAACGATATAGGTGTTCATTCTTTCCGCTCGCTATACGAGATTGGAATAATAGAGAATTGTGAAGGTGGTTCGATGAACCCTCTGCCAGGCACTTACATGTGATTTGCAGACTATCCATGTAGATGTAGATGTAGAAAATTTTTGAACTTATAATACGAAAGTTAGCTATCTTGTATAGTAATGTAACAAAAACAGTCAATCAAGATGGCAAATGATTTTTTATGGCGCTCGCATAGACTTGTCAGGGCTGAAAGACAAGCAACTCTGCGTGAAACAAACATAGAAAACGATGTGGCACGTAAGACGAACGTATAAATTGGACGGTACGGCGAAATGTGATGTTAGTGAGAAATGGCAGCAGACGAGCGACGCGAGTGCCCTTGCTAACAGCACGATGTTGTCCGCAGCGCCTCTCCTGCTCTCATGACCATATCGGTTGAACCGTAGCGCCGGCCGCTGTGGCCGCTTCAGTCTGGAACTGCGCTGCTGCTACGGTTTCAGGTTCGAATCCTGCTTGGGAATGGATGTGTGTGATGTCCTTAGGTTAGTTAGGTTTAAGTAGTTCTAAGTCTAGGGGACTGATGACCTCAGATGTTAATTCCCATAGTGCTCAGAGCCATTTGAACCATTTTCGTTGAATCGTATACACAATTTCTGTTGGTAAGAGCTGATGGTAGGGTTCGAGTGTGGCGTAGACCCCATGAAGTCACGTACCCAAGTTATCAACAAGGCAATGTGCAAACTGGTGGTGACTCAGTAGTGGTGTGTTCTGTGTTTACATGGAGTAAACTGGGTCCTCAGCTCCAACTGAACCGATTATTAACTACAAATATTTATTTTAGGCTACTTGAAGACCATTTTCAGCCATTCATGGACTCCATGTTCCGAAGCAACTACGGAATTTTTATGGAAGACAATGCGCGAAGTCGTCGGACCATAATTGTCCGCAGTTGGTTTGAAGATCATTCTGGACAGTCCGAGCGAATGATTAGGCCACCCAGATCGCCCGAAATGAATCCCATCGAACATTTAAGGAGCATGGTAGATAGGTAATTTCTTGCACAAAATCTTGCAAGGACAATACTTCCGCAATTACGGACGCATGGCTGACTATTTCAGTTGGTAACTTCTAATGAGCTGTTGAGTCAGTGCAACGTCGAGTTGCTGCACTAAGTCGGTCGAAAGGAAGTCCGAAGCTACATTAGGAGGTAAACCGTGACTTTTGTTACTTTATTGTAGTAGATCTTCTTCCGTCTTAGTTTGGTCTTTGTGCCTTTTAGAACGTTACATGGACTGCTGCAGTACAAACAGCACTCATATTCTAAATAAATTAGGGTGTGACACACAAAATTCTATTTATTGCGGGTATAAATGTAAGAAAGAACTTACCATGTCTGTCGGAGAGCTTTCGAGACTGCACAAAAGTTAGGATTGTGGTTTTAGTGCTTCATGTGTTCCACATAGTCTTCTCCTACCTGAATCCAATGCATAGGACGTTCATACAGCCTTGTGAAGCTGCCGAAAATGTCCTTCTTTGGGATGTAACTCATCCGCGCCTTCATCGGTCTTGACAAACCGTTAAGAGACCCATTCTGCATTATGTTGTTTTGTGGTAGACTGTTATTGGTAACAGCAAAGCTCATCAGCCTGATGATTTTTCCACAAAAGTAGTCGTCGCCTTTTGCGCTTCAACCTAGTCGCAGCAGTTGCCCACCTGTCGTTGGTTTCGAGGGCAAACTTTCCAAACACTTTCCTGTTCTTCCGGAACCTTTCTTTACATTTGATTTAGAGATGCTCCATAGCGATTTATGACACGACAATGACGATCCATTGCGGCCGCTGGTCCACTATTGAACAATGCTCGCTCCCAGCTGACTTGTCAATGCACATTTGTTATTTGCAGTTGCTAGTTCAACTGGCGTTAAAGGACTGTGATATTACATGGAAGAAGTTGAATAACAGAGCGAAGGGCAAGGCGCATGGTTCAAGAGGGATAGAAACAGAGGCATAAAACCGGTTGCCCTATAGGAAGACCAAATCACAAGAGTGACGGGAGCAGACGAGTTAAGGAATGATCCAGAAGAGAAGCAGTAACAAAAGTTTGGCTTGCTGAGGCGAGCTCAGTAACTTAAAACGTGAACTAGTCTTTAGTCGTCATCTGAGTAACAAATCCAGCAGGGACCTTTCAACCCTTCAAAAACTGCCAGAGTCGACTGTTGGTGAGCCGATTTTGAAGTGTAAATGCTGAGGAACAACCACAGATAACAAAGAACAGGCAGACCTTATGTACTGACAGGAAGGGAGCGTCGAGTCTTTTGGAGAGTAACTGTAAAAAAATCGCATGAAATCAGCGAAAGGAATCTCTCTTTAGTTCCAGGAGAGTGACTGCGCCAAAGTGTAGAAACAACTGGGATATAACGGGATACCACCGCAAGCTGTATATTTCTGTGCGCCACTGGACAGTAAGTAACGGGAAACGAGTGATTAATCATGTTACACCCTGAGTTTGGCGAATGTTGAGAATTTTATCTTCCAATTTATATGGTACCATATGTCAAATACAGAGGAGGTGGAAAGAATGGGGCGAGTTACAGGGTTATAGTGTGGTCCCCTTATTGTGCCTATGGAAACGGTATGCGCAGAATGATATGAACACATTTTACCGCGATATGTACCGTGTACAGTAGAGGATGATGACTGTATTAGCACGAGCATGCAACTTGTAATAAAGTAGCATCGGTGAGGCAACGTTTTGTGGACATTAACGTTGTTGGAAGAGAGTGACCTGTCCAGAGTCCCAGCCTGAACTCAACGGAACACCTCTGGGATAAGTTATAAATTCGACTTTGCTCCAAACCCTTGGGTCCAACGTCAGTACCGTCTTTGGTATCGTTCTTGAGTAATAATGGACTGCCACTCCGCCACAGATCTTCAGACATCTCATTGAAAGCGTACCCAGAAGCCTTCGAGCCGTCATGGTAAAGGCGGAAGGGGGGTTCAAGCTGTTTTAATGTCCTGCGTACTTTCGATCAGACAGTGTACTTTTAAACTGGTCTGTGAATGTTTCAACCACCTAGACATCCTAGAACGTGTGTGGCCCTAGATTAAAAGGCAGCAGCGAATATAAGAATGAGGCCTATGAAGCTTGAAATGTATTTTGCAATGAAAGAAAACTAAAACAACCGAAATAATTGAAAATCCCTTGAATGCGCAAAAGTAAAACAAAAAACTTCGTTGGGATCATACCTGCCAGAAAAATTTATGGTGGCCTTTCTGATCGGATCCAGTATGTGAGAAGGGTCCCGTGGACGGCGTATTGCAAATTCTGACTAATACCAACCACGTATAAATTGTGCTTGCCAGCATATGCTGAAGGATTAGGTGGATGCCTGCCTCCTGAAGGAATGTGTTTACTAGGTGGGTGCGTTGTGCTCGCGCATCCTTGTCTTGACAGACAAATGCAACGCCGAAAATTTGACTTTAAGGCTGGGAGTGTGCAGCATCAAATCCAGATTATGCACAACCATGAATCTAGACTGCGGTTAGGGGCGTTCTCCATACATACATAATGTTGGCATAAAACATGATTGAAGAATCTGTCTATACCTCTTAAGGACACGGAAGAGACCAAAAGGATCATGTGGTGGTGGTGGTGGTTGCACACTGTTTGTGTCGACACAGTAGTTCTCATCTACTGCTGCGCACTTCTGCGTAACAACGAGCTGTGTTTGTCTTCAGCTGGCGCTGTTCATCTCCGGGGAAAACTACGAGGCATATCTTCAACGTTCTGTACATCACTCCAACAGTTTAATGTTGAAAACAACGTCGCTGTTTGCGAATTAACATGGCAACACCCATTTTTAGAGGTAACGCGGCAATGCGTGAACGGTCTAAGGTTGGAACGACCATTGCAGACATCCTCACAGACGGAACAGTGTTCGGAAGTTGCTCTGTCCGCTCCACTACTGAAGTCAAAGAGCTCTACTGAATTACACCGAGGAGGCAGATTTGCTTCCTTTCAACAAGGATTCCATGTGCTGAAAGGAGTATTGAGAAATTGGAAAATCAAAACCGTTTTCAACTGTTACTAGAGATTACTCTTTCTACATTTCTTATACGTCCGACATTCACAGTGAAATAAATTCTTATTTCAAGAGCAGATTATTTGGCTGTGTAATTATACAGCATCCTTCTGTACGTTTTCGATATTTCATCCTCACTTCACAACAAGTCTCGTTTTCCGCGCTCCTTCTCGTGTGTGAAAAGAATGAGTTGTCTTGCTTCCGTTCTATAGCTTTCCTTTACGATGTAGCCGGGAGCGTTCTGCAAATGTATATTTCTATTTAAAGCCAGAATCTGGATGCTTAATATTTGACTAATGCTTCCTAATTCTTTTAGAGAGATGTAAAAAACATAACTAAAGGAAACTTCGAACAGGATCGATAAGCGGTAGCTCATGGTAAACGAAACAATAACTCACAGAGAATAGTAAAATCAAAGAATATCAGATAACATGGTGAAACAAAGGAAATAATGTTGTAAGGGAGAGATGACAACGTCGTACCGACTCCTAATTTGTACCACTGCTATAAAATTCACGTCTCTTGTGGTATTGGACAGTTAGTGAGGTCTGCGTAAAATACGTGCTTCTGGGATTGTAGTATCACCTGTCAGTTGAGGAACAGATCGCCTGAACAAGGCGTCGACGTTGTTGTAGTTTTAGTCTCACATTTTGTGAATGTGGCACAAGAGAATTGTTGTTATAAGTGGCAACGTAATGTCTGAATGTGCTTGAGATAAACTTTGTTTTCCGACGGGCATGTGTCTGTATTTCTTTTGGTTCGTTTGTAGGAAACTGGCTAACAGAAAATGGCGACGTTGCCTATAAAGAGCGGCTTTAATTTTTCGATATTGTAGCAGTACAGTTTAATAAACTTTCTCTTGTATGACCTTTAAAACATGCATTCAGCGTTATTAATGTAACATAATGTTTATAGATGACATGGTGAATTTAATAATGCTTTCTTTACCCTACGATATTAATTAAATAATTACTCGTATTTTGTATTTCAGTACGAGAAGGAAGGCGTTAGGGAAGTGAAGTGCAAATGAGTTACATTTAGCTCTAAAAGTATACCTAAATATCTGGAATTAAATCAATCTGCACGCATATAAAATAAGGTAAATGCTTAGAATGAAAACCAAAATTCAAATAAAAACTTAAAATTTTTTGACAGTGTTTAAGTGATTTCCAAAGAAGCTGAAAACGATTTGCAAGACCATTTTCTGTCATTTGAAGAGATAATGCGTCCGACATTGTACAACGAAACAGACTGCCCCATAATTTCAAAATAAATGAAGCAATTGCAGGTAAAAACTGGGCTGAAGCGGTCCATTCAAGAAATATCACCAAATCGGAGGGAAATGATGGAAGCTGGAAGCAAAACATCAAGGTGCAGTCAACATGCTTATAAGCCGGCAAGAATCTCATGAAAAATGCGGGATAACATGAACAAAGACAGTGTTTTAGGGACTGTACGGTGAAGCCACCACAGAAACTCTTTAGAGAGAGCAGTGATATAGCTATGCGTGTGAGGAAGATCAACTGCAAGAAATGATCAGATGCATGACACGCAAAATGTGGGTTCATGCAAGTATTGGGGGACTGGGGCAGGAGTGAAATAGCTATACAGCAATGAATTAAAATTGTGATGTAAGAACTGAAGTAGTGAATATTTCCCTAAACTAGACTAACACGTATCTTAAAACTAAGGAATAATTTAATAACGGGGAGGGGGGTGGGGTGGGTGGGTTAGCGGTTGCAGCTTATGCATCTACTGGAAACAAATTACCAATCTTACCACTTAGAGATGTTTAGAATCCCATTCTTTAAATAAAATACCAAGATCAACATCCAGCAGCTAAGGATGGATTGTTTAAACAATTTTGTAACCTAGTGTTTAGCCTATAGTAAATAAACTCTTAAAGATGGTACAGTTTAGGCATCTTACGCCTATATAGCGTGGTCCAGTAGGGCTCAAACAAAATAATAATAGTAACACTAATAATAATAATAATAGTAATAATATTAATAATAATCAGATTTCCTAGATGCAATGTGAGAGAACATAAAGAATAAGGAACCGCATTTTGTATCGCTAGTAATACACGCAACTTACGTTGCCTCTGTTCGCAAGTATTACGTTACGTTATCTAATATGAAAAGTACAGTAATATTCTTTCTTGTAAGACCCTGACTTGACACGCTCGGTTAGTGTAGCTGTTATTTTGTACGTATCTTTCCTTCCAGTTGCTGCTGGCTGCCGCGGCGCTAAGTGCTGCCTTGGCGCAACCTCAAGGTTTCGCTGCGCGCTTCATTCCTCGGGTCGCCTCCAGGCTCGCCAGTGTTATTCAGGAGTTCAACAACTTCAATGGCATCGACCCGTGGCGTTGGGGGTACTATATTTGACTGTTATGTTACATATATTTCATCATCGACTAAAAGTGCATCTCATTATTGCAGTCTGTTTGCTACCATATTATTTCCCAAAACTTTTCTGTGGTTTTTCCTTTATGGGGAACAACTATTACGGTTAAGGCTAGTGGTAAATAACGCAATTGGAGAATGTTCACGGTATTATTTGGAAGGAGCAAAGAGAAGGCTCTCATTGAGAGAAGTGACGCAGTACCATGAAACTGCGCTAGCTGTCGAGTGGAAGTTGTTCTTACCCTTGTTTGGAATCCAGATTCAGGATTTCGGTGAGGTGGTGAACCAATTCAGCCGGAGGTCGATACGGTGTTTTTGAAAGAAACACTCTTCCCGAATCCTTCTCTAATAGGCGCTGGTACTTCGTCTATGATATTCCTACCCTCAACATCGGTAGACGTGGAAGTCACTGGATACAGGGCACAAGCTCGAATTTGGCAAGGACAGCACAGGAAAACGTTTAAAACTAAATATACAGGCACTGCATTCAAACTACCTGATTCAGGAACAATTGCTTCGTGATACATTACCCGTGTTAAAATGAACCGTAACGATCCGGCGAACGGTTCGGACACTTGGATGATGTGGTCGAGGATACCGAGCAGCATACATAGCACACACCCATTGGGCATTTTGATCACAGTAGCCATACATCAACACGATATCCACAATTTACCAATTGCGGAAAAGGTCGATATCGTGTTGACGTATGGCTATTGTGATCAAAATGCCCAATGGGCATGTGCTATGCATGCTGCTCGGTATCCTGGACAACATCATCCAAGTGTCCGGACCGTTCGGCGGATAGTTACTGTAAGTAGGCCGTTTATGTTTTCTCTATGTAAGTAGGCTGTTTATGTTTTCTTATTGGCAACGTTACGTAGCGCTCAATATGAGAATCACTGGCTGTGCTGTGTGCAGTCTGTGGCTGCTTTGCATTGTTGTAATACTCGCCATTGTAGTGTTAGGCAGCTGGCTGTGAACAGCGCGTAGCGTTGCGCAGTTGGAGGTGAGCCGCCAGCAGTGGTGGATGTGGGGAGAGAGATGGCGGAGTTTTGTAATTTGTCATGAACTGCTATATTTATATATGATGATATCAAGGTAAATACATTGTTTGTTCTCTATTAATATCTTTCATTTGCTAACTATCCATATCAGTAGTTAGTGCCTTCCATAGTTTGAATCTTTTATTTAGCTGGCAGTAGTGGCGCTCGCTGTATTGCAGTAGCTTGAGCAGCGAAGATTTTTGTGAGGTAAGTGATTTGTGAAAGGTATAGTTTAATGTTAGTCAGGGCCATTCTTTTGTAGGGAATTTTGAAAGTCAGATTGCGTTGCGCTAACAAAATATTGTTGTCAGTTTAAGCACAGTCTTGTACAATTGTTTAAAGGGGACGTTTCATATGTCGACCCTTAGCCTAGGATACCTCACTGGAATCTTCTGATTTTTCTTGTAGTTTGTGTAATTAGTGTAGATTTTGTTTATTGCTAGCGCGTAACTGTAGAAAGAATCTCCTTTGTAGTTGCAGTCTTTCATTGTTGTACAGTAAAACAGTTGTGGCATGCATGTAGATTTGCACCAAGTATTTCGCAGCTGCAATTAACTAGATATTATTTTCAGTGCTATTTTAATGTGTTCTCTTATTTTTTATCTTCAAATTGAGTTTTTCTGTGTTGTCGTGTGAAATATTGTGACAATAATGGCGTGTGAAAAACGTAATACTAGGCTCCAAAGTAAACTGAGAAATGACAGTGAAAATGAAAGCAATGTGTTAGCGCCACCGAGTAATGAATTAACTGATGTTCAAAGTAGTAATTTGATAATTGTGCATAGGGAAATGGAGCGGGCGGCAAACAATGGCGTGGACAGTGAAACAATTAGTGAAGAGGGAAGCATTATCGATCGATCGGTCGGCAACAGCTCGCCTCAGGAAGCCGAAATGACACGACACGATCTCGCAAATACTGTAGATTCAGGTTTTGGATCCTCACCGTTTTCTCAAATAAGTCAAGACACATTTTCTGCTTGTCAAAATGTGAATGTTTCCGGTGCAAATTCACTGCTGAAAAGCACTGAGGAACATGTTTCAGACACCAATGCATTGTTATTACAATTAATACAACAAATGGGACAAACACAGCAAAAGCTTCAAAAGTTAGACTCAATGGAACAAAATCTTAAAAAGTTAGACACCACACTTGAACGAACACGTGAAGATTTAACTACTGAGTTACATAACATTGAATCGAAATGTCAAAAAGTCTGTAATGACGTAAAAACACAAATTTGTGAGCATTTTCAACCTATTTTTTCGCGGCATGAAAATGCATTACAGAATCACGAAGCAGCCATAAAAGAACTGCAAACCATTGTTCATGAAAATCATGAGACCTTGTGGGCTAAAATTGACTCAGTTGCGTCTACCGATTCGGTTACGCAACTTGCAATAACTCAGGAAAACTTAAAGGACACAGTAGATTCGATTTCAACACAAATGGACACTCTGAAACTTGGTTCAGAAAAACACACTGAGGAAATGTGTTAACTATCAGAGAAAGTAGCCGAACTTTCGGATCAGGTTACTAACTTATCTACAAAGGTAGATGATGATCTGAATGACACAAGACCTGTAGCCTTCACTGACACAGAAGAGTATGAACAAATTAGAAAATTCAAACAAAATCAGAATCAAATTAATACACAACACCAAAGAGAAATCCGGGAAGTACAAGATCAGCTGACACAGGTAATACAAGAATTACGTATTTCAGAGGACACTCGCGCTCCAACACGGGAAGAGGGACTTAGAAACACGGAAAAGCCGCAAAATAATAACACAGGGCATTTCGGAAGTTATGAAAGAAATTGGCAATGTGCACCGAATTTTGAGATGGAACGGCCGACACGACCTAACAATGACCGATATGCGACTTGCCGACATGATGATTTTGACTATAAGCTGTTCATTACTACACGTAAATTCAAAACATTTAAGAATTCTGGCAACGACATTCATCCACAAGCATGGCTCCATCAATTTTCTCATTGTTTTCCTCCCAACTGGTCATTGGAGCACAGATTAGAATTTATGTGTGGCTACTTAGAGAATGAACCAGCTGTAAGAATGCGATCGGTCATTCATGATTGCCACAGTGAAGGAGAATTTTACCATGCCTTCCTCTCAGCATATTGGTCTCAAGCTACACAAGACCGTGTAAAACATGGCATCATAATGATGAAACATTTCGAACAATCTGAATTCTCCAGTCTTGTGAAATATTTTGAAGACATGTTGCACAAGAATCAGTACCTGTCAAACCCATACAGCCCCTCAGAACTCATCCGCATTTGCTTAATCAAATTACCTGAACATTTACGACATATTATTTTGGCAGGACATTGCAAAGACGACATTGAAGCTTTTCAGGGACTGTTACAAGAATTAGAAATTGACACAGACAGTCGCCAGATGCGAAAACAGGAAAACAATCACTACAGGTCACATACGTCACAATTCCGCGATGAAAGAAGTAATAACTTGACACGACAAGGCTATTCTCACAACACAAATCGTGACCAAAACAGACACCACCCGTATGACAGCCGTTGGCAGAGTAGTAATAACTACAGGGAAAGATCACCTCTCCGTGGTAATGACTATCACAGAGACAATAAGAGAAACAGACAATATGGGAACCAAAATAAATATTAACAAGGGAGACAGAATAACTTTAGATGCAACGGACCAGTGCGCAGTTACGATTCAGGGAGAAATTCTCCACCATGTGACCGACAAGAAAGAAACTACGGAACCTACCGACATGACGACAGACGATATACTCGTAACGACAGACCTGAATTGCATCAGAACTGGCGGGATTCAAACAGAGCAGGGCTTTCTCGTCAGAGTGAATTTGTAGAAGTTAGGTCTCCTAATCCCAATAACGACGCGCGCCAACAAAGAGACAGACAATGACTCGCACAGCAGGCAGCCGCGTGCGCCCGCTGGCTCCGAGAAAAATAACATAAGACGCTAGCCTTGAGAAAAATTTTAGCATTCTTTACCGATGTATACAACATGATAATTGCTTTGAAGTTGAAACTCTCTGCACTAGGAAGAGTAAAGGTTTGCACCACGTTTCACATCTAAAACCATTTATTGAAAGATAATCTGCTTTTTAACTTTGTCATTGCTATAAAACCTTTCACTTTACATTACTAGTATGCTTGTCAGACTTAAGAAACTGTTAACATACAACAATGTTTGAAGTTAAATATCCAGTCTAGAACCTAGGGAACATTTTTAAACAGAAATTACGAATGGATTGTGATAGTGAACAGACGACACAGTGTTGTATTTGTACATTCTTGCTTGTTAGTTGCACGATTACGTAACGACTATCAGGCTTACATACTTAGGACACATACTGGTACAGCTAATGAGATTTTAATGCAACATTTTGGTTTACTTGAAAATACATTCTGGGTTTAAAGTACTTTCTGTGAGATACCAGAGGACACAGTGGTTAGTTTATGTGACAGCTACACGATGTTATCACGACGCTACTAATGAGTGACAATTTACAATGTTGCTTTTGCAGTGTATCTGTTTTATATCTGCACAGTTTTCTGAATTCTTCTAGGAAGAAAAACATGTTTTAGTAGTAACTTTTGTGGTATAGCAACAATGAGACAGCCTTTTTCGTGGCATAACAATACGTTACTGTACAGTACTTTCCTCATCACGGCAATAAGCGTAATAACTAAGATATCTATACGCAAAGCATTTCACTTTTGTGTATCATAAGGTAAGTACATTGACTTTAGCAGAACTTTGCTTATGGAGGACGATAATTACGACACTTCCACAGAAGTATCTTACAGCAAGACGCACATTTAGCGCTACAGTACACGTATTCGAGTGATCAATTTTATACTTAAAACATTTCTTTTTAAAGATTTTTGAATTACAAAGAAAGTTTTCCGTGATACATTTCATTCCATTGCTGTAATCTGTAACACCTGAGGGTATAATTACATTAATCCTCAGGGGGGTACACGCCTACTTTGTGAACCATGTGTTTGGCAACCACAAGGAACCCTAGCTAATATGGTATTTGCTTATACAACTTTACACATCGGTACCATATTTCTCTAACACACAAATTACACAGCTATCTGATCATTTAACTGAGAGATAAACATTTTTTTACTACATCAGTGACACATGTTTACGCAATACACAGTTGGGTAACTTCACACTTATGAAACTGTATTTTGTCTGTACTTTGTAAACTGTTCATATTTTTTCGGAATCATTGTGATACTATGAGAGCTTTGAATGATGTATTTGGTAAGGGAGCATGATTTTAAAGTACGTTTGAGGCAGATGACACTTTTGACATGAGTAGAGAATTTTTTTAATTATTGGAGGAAGCTACGACGATTTTGAGATTTGACTGAGGTGTTATGATGTTATTTTTACGACGACGATGTGTATTATGCTGCTGAGGTATGTTTATGATTAATAGGCTGAGGCTATATGAGTTATTTGATTATGCTTCATATTTATAATGACGAAATATTGACGAGTGTCGATGGATACGTATATGTGTAATAAGGTAAGGAATAATGAGTAGTGTTTAGGGACTCTGATTTATGAAAAGGATGTTGGAAACCAAGAATCGTACTTTAAGAGTTATGACATGTGTGAATCATGTGTGAATGTATCACAATGCCACTGAAAATTTTTTTGGACACTGTTATATTCATAGGATTTTGTTTCTACAGATTTGCAACGCTAATTCTTGACCTCATGACATAGCTCAAGCAGAAAAGATATTACAGTAAAAACAACAATGCAGATAAGGGAAGTGTATATTCACATCTTAATGTCTATGTAATTAAAGTGGTGCACCACAACAACTTATTGTAAAAGAAATATTACCATGTACTTGAAAAGAAAATTATGAATGCAGCTCCCTCATTTTTTTTAAAAAAATTATTATATACTCGATCTGTAGACAGAAAATATTTATATTAGTACATCTATAAAATTTTATTTTAACCAATGCTGCAGTGCAGCTAGAAACTTGATATTAAACAAAATGTATAAATAAATACATAAAGCAAGCCATATGGCATTTTTCTTAACTAGCAAGACAATAGCTGTGAAATGTTTCTCATCGTTTCATTAGAACATCATCCAAGTGTCCAGACCGTTCGGCGGATAGTTACGTTATTTAAGGAAACAGGAAGTGTTCAGCCACATGTGAAACGTCAATCACGGCCTGCAACAAACTATGATGCCCAAGTAGGTGTTTTAGCTGCTGTCGCGACTAATCCGCACATCAGTAGCAGATCAATTGCGCGAGAATCGGGAATCTCAAAAACGTCGGTGTTGAGAATGCTACATCAGCATCGATTGCACCCGTGCCATATTTCTATGCCCCAGGAATTGCATGGCGACGACTTTGAACGTCGTGTACAGTTCTGCCACTGGGCACAAGAGAGATTACGCGACGATGACAGTTTTTTTTTTGCACGCGTTCTATTAAGCGACGAAGCGTCATTCACTAACAGCGGTAACGTAAACCGGCATAATATGCACTATTGGGCAACGGAAAACATCAGCGACCTGGGCGGGTTAATGTATGGTGCGGCATTGTGGGAGAAAGGATAATTGGCCCCATTTTATCGATGGCCATCTAAATGGTGCAGTGTATGCTGATTTGCTACGTAATGTTCTACCGATATTACTACACGATGTTTCACTGCATGACAGAATGGCGATGTACTTCCAACATGTCGGATGTCCGGCACATAGCTCGCGTGCGGTTGAAGCGGTATTGAATAGCATATTTCATGACAGGTGGATTGGTCGTCGAAGCACGTTCACCGGATCTGATGTCCCCGGATTTCTTTCTGTGGGGAACGTTGAAGGATATTTGCTATCGTGATCCGCCGACAAGGCCTGATAACATGCGTCAGCGCATTGTCAGTGCATGTGCGAACATTACGGAAGGCGAACTACCCGCTGTTGAGAGGAATGTCGTTACACATATTGCCAAATGCATGTGGTTGATGGAGCATTTGAGCATTTATTCCATTAATATGGTATTTATAGGTAATCGCGCTGTAACAGCATGCGTTCTTAGAAATGATAAGTTCACAAAGGTACATGAATCACATTGGAATAACCTAAATGAAATGTTCAAACGTACCTACGTTCTGTATTTTAATTTAAAAAACCAACCTGTTACCAACTGTTCGTCTGAAATTGTGAGCCATATGTTTGTGACAATTACAGCGCCATCTATCACAAAACGAAAAAAGTGGTCCAACAAAAACTTTCATATTTCTTTACGTACTACACGAATATGTAATAAAAATGAGGGTTCCTATTTAAAGAAACGCAGTTGATTTCAGCTTGACCTACGGCAGTGCCATCTAGCGGGACAACCATAGCGCCATCTGGTTTCCCCCTTCAAGCTAGACAAGTTTCGTTCTTTGTAGTTTTTCGTTTGATGCTTATTTCGTGAGATATTTGGCACGGTCACGATCAATGGACCACCCTATATAAGTATAATATGTATATGTATGTAATTGTATGTCTGGAAGAACAGACGGGCGCGGTGAAGAAATTAAGTTAATTCTCTGAACACAAATTGCTTGACACCAGCTGTTTCAGGTGCAGATCTGCTACCCAATAGCGACGTACGAAAATCTGTGCTGGATCGAGACTCGGGGTCGAATTTACCCCTTATTGAGAGCAGTCGCTTTAACCACTTCGGCTATCCGTGCCCGAACGAGACAGCGAGGAGTCGAGACCAATTTTGCTATCTTCGTGTTCAGACAGTGCGTTACATGGAAGTTTGGATCGTTCCGGGGACCGCGAATGGATAGCCGAGGTGGTTAAGGCGACTGCTGGCGATAAACTAGAAATTCGGTTTCGAGTCCCGGTGGAAGTGGAGTTTTAGGTTGCAGCGGCAGGAAATAACTATTTTGACATGCAAAACAAATTATCTACGCAATGCTTCCTTTAATTACTTTAATTTTCTCAATGGAATGTGATTATATTAAGTAATCTGAATTAGTATAAATTCAACTTGAGTGTGAGGACGCCAGAGAAACGCGAGTAGGCTTCGAACGAGATAGGTGTATCTCGGAGCTGAGCTCTTATTGTAGTCGTTGGTGAGCCGAGGCAGATTTCACGGACTGTCAGTCGTGAGTTGTCAGCGTGGCATTATGAAGATGGAGGCAATGTCACTTCGTATTATGTATAATTGCACGTTCTGTTCTGAAGTTAATGTTTACAGTGTGAAAAGACTGAAAGAAAGTAATGTCACCCGCTAACTGAAACTAGTAGCAAAGCGAATTATACGACCTGTTCTTATTGATTTCATCGTGCGTCCATTTCAAGGTTAGAGTATGAAATCTCAAATAAAACTATATCTATTACATCACTGTGACGTTCAAACTTCCATTTTGTTGATTTATGAAAAAGTCTGCACATTACTTCAATATTATGGGAAATTTTGCGAATGTGGTTTTCTAAAATAGTCTTTCGACGTGTCCGAAAAGAGAAATTTACCGGTATTGACTACTGGACGTCGACATGGCATTTTATGTGAAAGCCACTCAAATGTTGACTTTAGGCCAGCTTCGACTGCAGAAACATATGTGAATAATTTGTAGTAGGGACAGGAAAAAAAAGAAAGGGATTAACGAACAGACTGGAGCGAAAGGCAATAAGAGAAATTAGATGGAAGTGGTAGTGGTGGTGTTTGAAGGAGGAGGATGGGGCGGGGCAATAATCAGCCGCCTCAATGGTAAACAGTTCATGAAAGTCCTTTGTAGCCAAGATAAACGGAGATGATAACCAAAGTTAACAGGATTGTAATACGAATACATTAAGAACTTACAGAAGCGTCACGAGTGCGTATACGGAGCGAATATAAGACAGTGGAAAGTACAGGATTGACATTTATCCAGCTGTGGATTTCATGAGACTGATAATGATGAGTGTCAATTGATCGACAAGGGTCGTATTTGTGTTTGAGATTATGACCGTTTCCACGCGAAACAGCCCGTCTTGTATTATATCAGGGCAATCGACATATGTGTTGGGAACGTAATTTGCCTTATACCTCCCAGGTGTTCTGCCATCACTGACAAATGAAGATGGCATGCTGTGCATGTAATAAGTTCTGTTTTATGCAAGGAATTAAAAGATTGTAGAAAAAGGGCGTCAGGAGTATTCCTGCAACAGCATTGGCATGTGTTAACAGTTAGGGAACTCGAGACCACGAAGAATACAGCCTCGTAGTAACAATTTTACAAAAGATATATACCAAAGCTCAAAAATCTTATGTTGACAGATGAAAGATGAACTGCTCCATTCTCAGCGAGAAGGAGGGGTTTTCTTATGCATCTGAGCTCCGAGCTAAGGTGCAAAAGGCATGTAAATACGGAAAAGAACTTGCATGACTAGTCATTACTGAATAAGAAGTAGGTACTGCAAACCGTGTACAATAGAATTAAATGAAGGAAGAAGGAAGATTAGTTTAATGTACCGTCGACAGTGCGATCACTGGAGCACAAGCTCAGATTGTAAAAATATGGGGAACGAACCACTCTGGCATTTTCCTGGAGAGATTTAGGTAAACCACGGATAACCTACTTCAGGGTGACCAGAGGGGATTTGAATAGAGGTCCTCCCGACCACTGCGTTACCTCTCTCGGTAACAGTATTGAAATAATATTGTTCGTTTTATTGTGGAAGCCTGAATTTTTATTGAGTCTGTAGTACTAAACAGTATTTTTTACTGTTTATAGACATAGAAATGTCGTTTTTGCTGTTACGTTGTCGCAGCTCATGTCATTTAACAATTGGATGTATGACGGGCATCAGGGAATAACATCGTACTAGAATGCTGGAGATATATATAGCGGGTAAAATCTGACAAAAAGAAAAGTCCGGAATCTTTTTGACATGTAATCTTCCCTTCCTTAAGAGCTGCACATTGATCCTTATTATTCTGTCTATATAATGTGTCCCAGTGGCAATGATCAATATTCGTCGGTGTGACAGGGTCGATCATTCGAAGCCAAGAAACCTGGTAAATGTAGGCAAAAAAAAAAAAAAAAATACATGTGCTAAAAACTAAGAAATCTTATTCATCTTCGATACCGTGAAAGACATCTCTTCTACTGCAAGCTCTTTGCTTTCCATATTTTTAGAGGTGTCAGAATGGATCAAATCAAGAAAAAAAGTCCACTAAACATGGAATCTAAGGTAGATACAGTAAGAGTTGTAGGGAAGATGAACAAGTGTTCATAGCTCTTAATGTATGTATTTTAGGTCCCAAGTTTAATGGATATTTTTGTCGTTTTTGTAAATCTAATAATTTACTGAATGAAACATACAGTATGCTAAAACAACCCTCGGTTCTTTCCTTCATTGGACAAAGAACTATCTCGCCCAAAGGCAATCGAAGCCACTAAATTCTTAAGATGTTCGTGTGACATTGAACTCATGGGTGGTATTCAGTAGCTAAATTGAAATAATATTCTAGTAGTTCAATGCAACGCTACAACACAGTATCGCCCGAATGTCTACTGTACGGGGCGATAAAGTAAACTCCCGTTTACAAGTTGCAGGGCACAGATGATTAACAGTAACTGCACAGGTTGAAACCCTTAAGGTATGCGCAGAGAAAGTTTGTCTGCAAATATCTTTCCTAAGGTCTGAGTTCATCGCCACAGAAACTGACACTCAACACTGACTACAAAATATGGTGATATCAACAGAGTCCCATATTTTAAATACCTAGGTGAAGCCCTTGAACCTATGGGGCGAGAGTAAATAGTACAAAACATTCACCTCCAAAAACTGAAGAGTGGCTAGAAGAACCTGAAAAGTGTACAATAAAAAATTCTTGTCCAAAAACATTTAAATTCAGCACTATAATACAGTTTGAAACCTGAAGTGCTGTATGCCAGTGAAACCCTGACAGTCTAGTCGACCTACAAAACTTATTAAATCAAGAACGTAAAATCATCAGAAAGATACTAGGGCCAAACAAAACAGAAGTGGGCTGTAGACTACAATCTTGTCAAACAAGTGATAAATTGTCCAACCATGCAGCAGACATCAGAAAAGAAGATTAAAATTTTATGGGCACGTCTCTAGGCTTCCCAAACAAGACTTACGCTCAAAATTCTAAACACTTAGAAGAATTTAAAATTATACCCTGGATACAAGAGGTCAAAATGGACCTGCAAAAACCTCAGATAAATTATTTAGATATTTTGGACAGAAAGGTAGTTAAGCAGAAAGTTGACAGAAGGGAAGTCAAGTCAGAAACGAAGCTCTGAAGAAAGCAGGAACAAAATGGACAGAGGAAAAGAAGAGAGCCTGTTGTTGTTGTGGTCTTCAGTCCTGAGACTGGTTTGATGCAGCTCTCCATGCTACTCTATCCTGTGCAACACTTCTTCATCTCCCAGTACCTACTGCTACCAACATCCTTCTGAATATGTTTAGTGTATTCCTCTCTTGGTCTCCATCTACGATTTTTACCCTCCACGCTGCCCTCCAATACTAAATTGGTGATCCCTTGATGCCTCAGAATATGTCCTACCAAGCGATCCCTTCTTCTAGTCAAGTTGTGCCACAAATTTCTCTTCTCCCCAATTCTATTTAACACCTCCTCATTAGTTATGTGATCTACTCATCTAATCTTCAGCGTTCTTCTGTAGCACCACATTTCGAAAGCTTCAATTCTCTTCTTGTCTAAACTATATATCGTCCACGTTTCACTTCCATACATGGCTACACTCCATACAAATACTTTCAGAAACTTAAATCTATACTCGATGTTAACAAATTTCTCTTCTCACGAAAAGCTTTCCTTTCCATTGCCAATCTACATTTTATATCCTCTTTACCACGACTATCATCATTTATTTTGCTCCCCAAACAGCAAAATTCATTTACTACTTTAAGGGTCTCATTTCCTAATCTAATTCCCGAAGCATCACCCGATTTAATTCGACTACATTCTATTATCTTCGTTTTGCTTCTGTTGATGTTCATCTTATGTCCTCCTTTCAAGACACTGTCCATTCCGTTCAGCTGCTCTTCCAGATCCTTTGATATTCTATGGAGACAGAGTGATAACAGTGTGGAAAAAAAGGAAAAAGGATCAAGAAGCTTTGCGTTGTCCAACAGAGTCTAATCGCACGTAATATATGTAAAAACTATGTCCATTTTCTTCATCTTTACACTGGCGTTGTTAATTAGCAAATCTTCTGTTTCTATTTTCTTTCTTTTCGAATATAATTACACCAGTAGCATCCGCCTGTGTAATTCTGTCGTACTGATTATCTTGGTCTTGTCTGTTTCTGGCAAACATTGTGCTTTAGTGAAAGCCTACGCAGAGGCCTACAATGTGTTGGCGGCAAAAGTTAACTCTGGCCATGGCATTTAAGGATACTAAGAAATATGGCTCTTACATATCGGATTAAGCTCACATAGTTGGCATAATCAGCAACCAATTTCTTTCATCTGAATCGGATGAGATCTTTAATTGACAAGTCACATGTGTTCACTTACAGCAAGTAAAGCGAAAGGAAGTCTTACGGCAGAAAGAACAGTGAACCAGATATCCATGATAACTCGACAAAGGTTGTAAGTAGGCTGTTTAGGTTTTTATGTTGGTAACGCCACGTAGCGCTCTGTATGAAAATCACTGGCTGTGCTGTGTGCAGTCTAGGGCTGGTTGGCATTGTTGGGATACTCGCTATTGTAGTGTTTGGCAGTTGGATGTGAACAGTGCATAGCGTTGCGCAGTTGGAGGTGAGCCACCAGCAGTAGTGGATGTGGGAAGACAGATGGCGGAGTTTTGAGAGCGGATGATCTGGACGTGTGTCCATCAGAGACAGTAAATTTGTGAGACTGGATGTGCTGAACTGATATATATATTATAACTTTTGAACACTATTAAGGTAAATACATTGTTTGTTCTCTATCAAAATTTTCCATTTGGTAACTATGCCTATCAGTAGTTAGTGCCTTCAGTAGTTAGAAACTTTTATTTAGCTGGCAATATTGACGCTCGCTGTATTGCAGTAGTTTGAGTAACGAATATTTTTATGAGGTAAGTGATTCATGAAAGTTATAAGTTATTGTTAGTCAGGGCCATTCTCTTGTAGGGATTATTGAAAGTCAGATTGCGGTGCGCTAATAATATTGTGTGTCAGTTTATTGTTGATCAGAATATGTAAAGAGCGAAATGTCTGAGTACATTCAGTAATGCTCAGTTGTTTGAAAATAATATATCGTAAGGGGTTTACCAGCACAGTAATTCATTAATTTTTCTAAGGGGACGTTTCAAGGTCACTGACAATTTCGATGAAGCAGATCGCTACAAGCTTTCGCTTTTATGCTAGAGGTGTAAGGTAGGGAGGAGTGGTAAGGGTTATTCATACAGTCTGATGTAAAATCTTCGCTGCCTCGATTTGCTTGGCAAGTAAATGCTGTGACTTTTATCTATCAAGCTTGTGCTTTCGTTTTATAAGTACGGCCCACTACTTGCCTACGTGCCGCAATATTACCGGGGTTCAGCGTATCGACGATTCCCAGTATGGGTGCGGTAAAGACTCACTTAAAACGACCGTCCAAGCGTCAGATTCAAAGTGTGGGAACGATCGGCACGACCTCTTTTGCCAGGAAGCTCGTGCGTGCGTGTTTGTGTGTGTGTGTGTGTGTGAGAGAGAGAGAGAGAGAGAGAGCAATATATTGCAAAGTACTTAGTGCTGAAGTGGACCAGTAACGTGTGTGTAACAACTCCCCGTTTTCAGGTACACTCGCGAAGACGCGACCACTCGTGAGGAGGAAGGGACCGTGGAGAACGACGAGCTGAAGGTGCGGGGCTCCTACATGTTCGCGACTCCGGAGGGCACGGTGCACAAGGTGGGCTACGTCGCCGACAAAGACGGCTACCGCGCGTCCTCAGAGCCGCCAGACCAGCAGCTGCTCGACCGTCTGGGCACGAACGCCGGACTCACGCTCGTCGGAAAGTGAAACGTTTTTCTGGATACCTGGTAATGTTCTTTTCCTGTGGCTCTGAGATGTGATCTGAGCAAAGACTCCACACCACGAGCAACACAGTTGATTAAAAAACCGTTTCCTGTCGGACTGATCTTCACGAAAGACTGCAGGACTTTACATTCATCAGTAACAAGCCACGATGTAGTTACAGTGACCTGGCTGATTAAAATCATGTAATTCTTATAGATAACGATGTTATTTAAATAGAAACTATGGGGACAGATATCAGGAGGGTTACCCCGAGATTAGAAGGAACTCGGTCATCAGGATTTAATACAAAACAGTGTACTGTTTTCCACTGTTGAGTCAGTTCTGTAAGCAGAATCTCCCTGTGAAACATCCGCATGTCGGATAGTTGATTACTTTATTTTTCTGAATGTATCAGTGTGTCATAAACAGTGCTTCGGGGTATGTTACTGAAACGTCTACATGTCAACAGTTAGTACACGTTAGCCTTTCCCCCAATTGATGTGATCGAATAAGCCATGTAGCAGAATTTCCCACTTACATTGATAATTGTGGGCAAATGTTACTCCCATCTTGGTGTGATATGGAGTTTGAACAGTGGTTCAGCATCGCCCTGCCAACGGCCAATACTCAAGCACTAATGAGTGAGTGTTCTGTCCTACGTTCAGGTGTACTGAACCTGGTTAAACATTTACTCCAACACCTTTGCAAATACGGTGATGACCCTTTGTTGATGCTATGATTCGACAATTTCTTGGCAATTTTCTGTGCATCATTATGGTAGTTCAGTCTAATGAAGATACTACATCAGCACCGGTGCCATACGCAATTTAGATAACCACTTTATCCAGTCTCTGACTACCAACACCCCCTACTTGCAAACATTCTCCCCAGAAGGAACTCAGTCCCGCACAAACTGCATATGGAAACATGCATATGGGTATAAGATTCTACTTAAGTCCGGTTTGCTTTCCGAACAGCCCATTTGCTTTGGTACTGTGTGAATGTCATCACGTCTTTTTGCTATTATGAATATTCGTCAATTCTGAAAGAACGCTGCGCATGTATTATCGGAAATACCTATTTCTGAACCCTTATATGAAAGTTTTCGGTTCCTTCCTTGTCACAAGTTGCTGTAATTTATTGCTGTAGTTTCTGTTCATCCAGTACTCTATACCGTTGTACGTAAATACTTGCAGCATCCTATACTCTCAGAGACGTAAAACCTCATTTCTGGACACTGCAATAAAAGTAATTATGTTATTATTATTATTGTTATTTTTATGTAAATTATTTATTATTCTTAAGTCACTCAGGAAAATAATAATTTCAAATATATATATAAATAAAAAATATAACAGTTCGTTTTATTTGTTTTGTACCACACGTTTTCAACCACTGACACAGATCACCGAAAATTTCGAGCGATATTGTAGGTGCAAACAACAAAAACTATTGTGTAAAGTTGCACTGAGGCATGGACACTTGCCGCGGTGTTACATACTAACATTAATACTATTAAACAAACCAACGTCATTGTCAGTTGCACTCATAACCACCGATTACTTGGTTACTGAACCAGCGTGGTATTCAAAATGCTACGTTTTTATTCAAAGTCATTTCGTGACAGGTTTCAACAGTGTGAGAAGAATACCATGAATGAATTCAATTCTGTAACCAGTTTCTGGATGCTAACTTCGTTGAGGCGACCGCTCGCTTAATGTGTGAAATCCGGGTTCGAGTCCCGGTGCAGCACGGATCTTCACGGTCGTCATTCCCTTACACAGCTGACGATTGTTCGTGTTTCGCAACTACAGATGCACCTCATGCATTCGGGTGAATTAGAAAATGATTCTGCACGAAGTATCGAACCCTAATATCCTCCCCAAAAATGAAAAGACCAGAGCTCCAAATTGATGACACCATTTGAAGCCATTGAAGTTTAAATGAAAACTTTCAGTTGCGCGATGCAAATCAAGGAAAAAACTATGCAGGAACTACAGAATGTTCGTGAACATATTTCAAACACCCACCACAAATGCGCTCATACTGGACGCAATGAATCTTACCACACAGGAAAGCTACAAAAAAGCAACCATTTTCTCACATTGAAAAACACACGTTCCGCTACACTATCCAGGACCTCAAGTACTTTTTCAAATCTACGACCCAGATTTTGTAATGCGGCCGGCTGGATCTAACTGATCATCACAGCCAGAATTCAACGAATATTTTCTGAATACCCCAAAGTCTGACCCAATGAACGCAGTCAGTAAATTCGATAAAAGACTGCTTCTTCGCACTAAACCTGGAGTAACTAACAAATGAAATAAGAAATAGCGAATGTGGCAAGTAAAATAGTTAAAAACAGCGAATGTAACAGTCAGATGTCAAACTTAACAAAAATGGTTCAAATGGCTCTGAGCACTATGGGACTTAACATCTGTGATCATCAGTCCCCTAGAACTTAGAACTACTTAAACCTAACTAACCTATGGACATCACACACATCCATGCCCGAGGCAGGATTCGAACCTGCGACCATAGCGGTCACGCGGTTCCAGATTGAAGCGCCTAGAACCGTACGGCCACACCGGCCGACCTCAAACTTAACAATGGGAAGTCAGGTTCGAATGACAGCCGTGTAAGTAAAAGATACATTGCTACTTATCGTAAAAATGACACGTTAAGTTGCTGACAGGTAAAATTAAAAGATACTTACACATTAGGTATCAGCCACAGCCGTCATCAGAAAAAGAGAGAGAAAAACATTTCACTCACAGGGAAGCACACCTCAAGCACACATGACCAAGAAGTATGGCATTGATGGAATTCGTAAGTCTTATAGTAGAGAGTGCTTATTATGAAACACACATCGATGTAGCTCAGGGACGTGCAAGGGGACATATCTATCAAGGATCCGAGTTCAATAAGTTTACTTTTATCGTGAACTAAACGTCATTGATTTACTTCTCTAATAGAAATTAATCACATGTAAAAGTATCTTTCATTATCTGATTTTATTGTCTTTGGCCTAGCAAACTTAAAGGGACTTTTATTATATTTTAAAACTACTTTTTCGTAGCAAAAATGATTTCAATGCTTGGTTTCTATAGCGACCAGAGATGCTAGGCTGATAGTTAATATTGGTCGATTAATGGAAATGGATTTTCGCTTAGCGCGATATTCGCTACGTTAAAATTTGAGGAAACGAGTATCAGATGTTGTCGCTTAAATGCTGCTTCTATCCATGTTCTTTATCTGTCAATAATTTCAATCTCTCTAACTTCCTTCGAAAACAAGGCTTTCGGTTTCTTTCGCGAATTTACCAAACGTAGGAAAACCTGTGATCTCTGGAGTCAAAGTCGACCTTATGGTGAATTCACTTTTTGAAATAAATCGGGTAAAACACAATTTTAATGATACTGTATACTGTTTCCAATTCACAATTACACTTCGCATCGAAGCAACTAGTGCTAATGGACATCTACATCTACATCTACATGGATACTCTGCAAATCACATATAAGTGCCTGGCAGAGGGTTCATCGAGCCACCTTCACAATTCTCTATTATTCCAATCTCGTATAGCGCGCTGAAAGAATGAACACCTATATCTTTCCGTACGAGCTCTGATTTCCCTTATTTTATTGTGGTGATCGTTCCTCGCTATGTAGGTCGGTGTCAACAAAATATTTTCGCATTCGCAGGAGAAAGTTGGTGATTGGAATTTAGTGAGAAGATTCCGTTGCAACGAAAAAGGCCTTTCTTTTAATGATTTCCAGCCCAAATCCTGTATCATTTCTGTGACACTCTCTCCCATATTTCGCGATAATACAAAACGTGCTGCCTTTCTTTGAACTTTTTCGATGTACTCCGTCAGTCCTATCTCGTAAGGACGCCACACCGCGCAGCAATATTCTAAAGGAAGACGGACAACCATACTGTAGGCAGTCTCTAGTCGGTCTGTTACATTTTCTAAGTGTCCTGCCAATAGAACGCAGTCTTTGGTTAGCTTTCCCAACAACATTTTCTATGTTTTCCTTCCAATTTAATTTGTTCGTAATTGTAATACCTAAGTATTTAGTTGAGTTTACGCCATTTAGAGTAGACTCATGTATCGTGTAACCTTAGTTTAATGAGTTCCTTTCAGCACTCATGTGAATGAACTCACACTATTCGTTATTTACGGTCAACTGCCACGTTTCGCACCACTCCGATATTTCTCCTAAATCGTTTTGCAGTTTGTTTTGATCTTCTGATGACTTTATTATCGATAAGCGACAGCGTCATCTGCAAACAACCGAAGACGGCTGCTCACATTGTCTCCCAAATGGTTTATATAGATAAGAAACAGCAAAGTGCCTGTAACACTATCCTGGGGAACGCCATAAATCATTTCTGTTTTACTCGATGACTTTCCGTCAATTACTAATAACTGTCACCTCTTTGACATTGTTAATACACATTAGATCTGACCATTGTGAGAGCCAGTCACTATTGTCTCCATTATTTATAGATTAATACAAAGAAACGAAATCTAATCTAGAGTACTACCACATTTTTTTCTTTCTTAGGATTATGTTTTATTTCTTTTTTATAAGTAATACTTAAATATTATATTTCTTATTAAATATTATATTTGTTATTAAAGTTACGCCTTAACACCGTCAAAGCGTGGCTGCAGGTGGAATGGCAGCGTGGCCGATTTAGGTGTCGTTGGCCCCGATCTCGGCTGGTGTATGGTTCAAATGGCTCTGAGCACTACGGGACTTAACTACTGTGGTCATCAGTCCCCTAGAACTTAGAACTACTTAAACCTAACTAACCTAAAGACATCACACACATCCATGCCCGAGGCAGGATTCGAACCAGCGACCGTAGTAGTCGCACGGTTCCGGACTGCGCGCCTAGAACCGCTAGACCACCGCGGCCGGCTCGGCTGGTGTAACTACTTGACGCGACGTCTTCAGTATTTAGTGGCTGCGGGCTGTTGGCAGCTGTCTCATAATTCTGTGGCACGGGAACGCTGACTGATTGAAGAACTCTTGTTTTTCCTTCCTTTTCCCTTGTTACTACTGTACACTAAAAGGACTGCTCTGCTTGTTTTACGGTGCCTGATCTACCTCGAAAGCTCAAACCGATATGTCGCATGAGAAAGGCTTGCTAGTTGTCCTAAGCGAAAATCTTATCTTTCGTACTCAAAGGCACCTTATTTCTTAAATAAGGTTCAAAAATGTTCAAATGTGTGTGAAATCTTATGGGACTTAACTGCTAAGGTCATCAGTCCCTAAGCTTACACACTACTTAACCTAAATTATCCTGAGGACACACACACCCATGCCTGAGGGAGGACTCGAACCTCCGCCGGGACCAGCCCTTAAATAAGGTATTCAGCCAGGAATCGAAGGTTGTACTCCACATATGACACCAGTCTATATGTCGCAGCCAGACAAGTTTCGCAACATAATTACGTGAATCCTTCAGTCGAATAGGAAGCGATGTGTGGTTTTTCAGGTCTGGCAGGTTTGGCACGCGAGCTGCTTCGTGCAAGGTTTATCTGGTCTGTATTGTTGAAGGGACTGACTCAGCATGTAGGAAACGGGGGAGGTAACACTAAGAGTGCAACGAGAATTCCACTGTTAAATTCAGAGGACAGAGCGGATAGGTGGAAAGAGTACACTGAAGGCCTCTATGATGGGAAAGCTTTGTCTGATGTGAAGAAGCAGGAGTCGATTCAGAAGAGATAGGGGATGCCGTACTAAAATCAGAATTTAAAAGAGCTTTGAAGGACTTGGAGAACATAAGATCAAATAAGGCAAAAGGGATAGATAAAACTCCATCAGAGTTTCTAAAAACATTGATGGAAGTGGCAACATAGCGACTGTTCACGTTGTTGTGTAGAATGAATGTCTGGCGACGTACCATATGACTTTCGGAGAAATAGAACCCACACAATTCCGAAGACTGTAAGAGCTGACAAGTGCGAGAATTATCGCACAATCAGCATAACAGCTCATGCGTCCAAGTTGCTGAAAAGAGTAATATACAGAGGAATGGAGAAGAAAATTCAGGATGTGTTAGATGACAAGCAGTTTGGCTTTAGGGAAGGTAATAAACGTCGTGTGACTAGGGCCTCCCGTCGGTTAGACCGTTCGCCTGGTACAAGTCTTTCGATTTGACGCCACTTGGGGCGACTTGCGCGTCGATGAGGATGAAATGATGATGATTAGGACAACACAACACCCAGTCCCTGAGCGGAGAAAATCTCCGACCCAGCAGGGAATCGAACCCGGGCCCTTAGGATTGACAGTCTGTCGCGGTGACCACTCAGCTACCGGGGGCGGACTTTAGTGACGGTGAGAGGCAATTCTGACCATGCAGATGATATTGGAAGCAAGAGTAAATAAAAATCAAGACACCTTTATGGGATTTGTCGACTTAAAAAAAGAGTTCGACAGTGTAAAAGCGGGAAAGATATTCGAAATTCTGAGAAATATAGGAGTAAGCAAAAGGGGAGACGGATAGTATACAGTATGTTCAAAGGCCAACAAGGAATAATAAAAGTGGATGACCAAGAACGAAGTGTTCGCATTAAAAAGGGTGTAAGACAGAGATGTAGTCTTTCACACTTAGTGTTCAATCTGTACATTGAAGAAGGAATGATAGCCACAAAAGAAAATTTCAGGAGTGGGATTACAATTCAAGGTGTAAAGATATCAATGACGTAATTACCTGATGACATTGCTGCCCTGAGTGAAAGTGAAGAAGAATTACAAGATATGTTGAATGGAATGAACAATCTAATAAGTAGAGAATAATTCGAAGAAAGACGAAAGTAATGAGAAGTAGCAGAAATTTAAAGAGCGAGAAACTTAACATCCGGATTGATGGTTACGAATTAGACGAAGTTAGCGAATTCTGCTACCTACGTAGTAAAATAACCAATGAGGGATGAAACAAGGAGGTCATCAAAAGCAAAAAAGCACTGGCAAAATGGCCATGGCTAGCAAAGAGGTATTTACCGGTATCAAACGTAGGCCTCAATTTGAGGAAGAAATTTCTGAGAGTGTACGTTTGGAGCACAGCATTGTATGGTAGTGAAACATGGATTGTGGGAAATCCGAAACAGAGGAGAACTGAAGCGTTTGAGATGTGATGTTACAGACCAGTGTAAAAAATTAAGTGTGCTGGTGAGGTAAGGAATGAGGAGGTTCTGCGAAGAATCGGAGAGGAGAGGAATGTGTGGAAAACACTGACGAGGAGAAGGACAGGACGGTAGGTCATCTGTTAAGACATGAGGGAATGTTTTCCATGGTAGTAGAGGGAGCAATGGAGGACAAAAACTGTGTGGGCAGATAGAGATTGGAATACATTCAGCAAATAACTGAGGAAGTAGGTTGCGATAAAGAGTTAGCACAGGAGAGGAATTCATGGCTGGCTGCATCAAACCAGTGAGAAGACTGATGACCGTAAAAAAAAGAATGATTGGAGACTGTACAGAAAGACTCTGTTATCTGACTAGGGTGGTAAAAATGTTGAAACGAGCTTCTGAGTTGGTACATTGGTCTGGTTTTATTGCTTCTTCTCTAGTTTACATGAACCTGTCAAAGAGTGCAGACACTGGATAATAGCATGGAACATAGATAAGACTTACTCGATATTCAAATTACTAAAATTAATAGCCTGCCTGGACTATCACTTTGAATCGAATCATGATAAAGAGTTTCTTCTTGAATCGAACCCTCAGGCTGCGTCAGACGTCACACTGTAAGTGACAGTTAGTCCTAGACACAAGTAACCCACGATAGAGTAACTACCTACAGCCCGGACGTACATACAGGCGAGAATGCAAGTACTTCTTAGTGTACAAGCTTAGTTGAATAGATTCTTTCACTCACATAATTTTCTGCTGTCGGCTGACGAACACCAGAGGCTCGTCTCCTGAACTGTTGAAACCGGCCCTGCCTGTCAACTGGTGTCCTCTTTATACTGTGTTTGTTTGCGTAGACATCCTCCGCAGCAAGCACTGGAATATTCGTTTTGTAAATAAAAAACAGCTCCTCTCGCTGCTCTGTATTTTATTCTCCCAGACGAGTTTCGCCTTTTTTCACTTTAAGGCATCATCAGTGTCAGTGGGATAGTTCTTTGCAACATGCCTTTAGTCCACCTACGGAGGATACTTTCACTAAAACAAGCGAAGAACTGTTCCACTGACACTGATGGTGGCTTAAAGTGGAAAAAGGCGAAGCGCGTCTGGGAGAATAAAATACAGTGCAACAAGAGAAGGCGTTTTTTATTTCCTAAACAAATATTTCTTTATACTGTTAGAGGCTGTTTGCTTGTAGCTGGTATGGGACCGCGTCGCATTTTTAACTGGGATTCACAGTTAGTCAGCTTTTATTGGTCTGGCGAAAGCGTCAAGACAAGCACTGCACGTCTCTTTTTCCAAGCGCTACTTGTTGAAATTGTTACCAAGATTACTTTTTTTTGTTGGAAATCCCTTCATGATTTGGTCATTACAATTCAAATGAACAGCATTACGTATGAAACCATGTTACATAAATCTGAAATACTTCATAATTGAAATGTAATGTAAACCATGAGTTCGTGATACCGGATGTATGTAAAACAGCACTGCCAAAGAATATATGCTAATACGGAATTGTCAAACAAAAATTATCAGTAAATATGAAAGTTAATGTCCTACAGATGTGTGGTGATTTTCAGCTCAGGTTTTTCCATCGACCTGTGCCTGTGGGGGGGAGCTGAACTTGAACTGATTCTTGAGCATTGTTAAAACATAGTAGTTTTTTTGACATAACTATTAAGTAATTGTAGCTACACAATAGACTGTACAACAGCGTGAAAGGTATATTTATTAAGTCTAAATGATATAAAAGCCTAAAGAAGGCAAATCTAATTGAAATAATGTAATAATACCACAGACTGCAAAGGAAAACGCTAGTAATAATGTAAGGTGAGCATAACATTTTGATTTTTGCAAGTTACCAATATGCACGTCAGAGAGAGAGAGCAAATTACGTTGCGGTTAAACAATCTTTGGTCTTGTTCTGGCACTTTACGCTGTCTCATACATTCTTAGTTGTAGTCTGGTAGGTGCTGACGTCTTCAGTAATGCTTTGTTGACTTGTGATTTATGTATTAGAAAAAGAATGATTTTTTTTCCTTAACAGGAGAAGTTTGAGGTAAGACTGCTGCACTGTTAGTTAACTAGCTTAGAGCTGACGGAAAGACCAGCCCACTCCTACGAGTCACATATCAATTGATTAAGCTGTTTATTTTTATAGAAATCCTCTGTTATCATTATACAACGCTTAGATCACTGTTTTCTTTGTTAAGCATACTACAGTTCAGATAAACGTTCCGCCTGGTGATCACGTGAATCTTTTTGAGTACATAAATCACTCTAAAGTCGTTGTGTTGGAATATATTTCTATGGGAAAAGCTACTCTCCCTATACAAAGGCTTGAAGTATTATCACTACGCAGTAATACATTGCACCATCTCTTAAGCAACTGTTCGAATACTGTTTGGAAATTTTATTTAAACACAGAAATTCAGCTTAGTCGCTGCCTGCTTGCTGTTCGCTGTTCAGCTTTCGAGAAATTTGCAACAATGTTGGCAAGACGTGAGGTAAGTTGAAATTTTGATTACAGCCAGATAATTGTTTCGCTTCACTAATGTAATGACAAGCTGTATTGTTGCCAGTTACAGTGCACTTCAAATCTGATGCTGTTTGGTCAAAGGTTAGCATACGAGTTTAAGTTAGATAACAGTTTGGGTGTACACAGTTTTGGAAATACGTAGACTTTTTATAGATGGAAGTTGAACTTGAGGTAAATTTCATACAGAAGAACGTAGTGGGTAAATTACAATGATAATGACAACAACTATAATAGACTTTCTTTAAAATGTAATCGTGAAAGGAAAAGCCAAAGTAGTGTCGACTGATTAATCCATAATGTCATTAAACTATAAAAATGAGAGTGCTAAAAACTCACATGGCTGTACTGTAAATTCGAACTTAACGAACTATGAGATTACTGGGGAATATTGGGAGCTAAAGTTATTGTGCCAAGGGCACGGACAATAATGAAAAATAAAAAAAATGCCTTTTACGTAACGATAAAATTAAGATATCTGAAGTGACACATATAGTATTGAATACTGAAAGCAAGGTGCCAGCCAGCACTCGGGCTTTCAGCATTCAAGAGGGCTGTGAGACGTCTCCTTTAGAATCGATGAATAATTTAAGAAGGATTCTCATTGTTAAAATCATTTTAAATAGATGCTAAGAAAATAAATGTACCTTACAGTGCTAATAATTTAGGCAATGTGTTATGTAGTCTAAGAATAAGCAATCCATATGCATCTAGTGCTTCTTGTTTGTATCATGGTTTACTGTATGTACTATTACACGACAATGAGTTGGTCACCATTCCTTCATTACCTTGTTTGGTCTGATCTTAGTTTGGCCTGTACGATTGGTGCCATTTTCGTTATGAATATAAGTGTACCTTCTGATTGAGACAATATGCATTCAGTAAACCTTATTTAGATCAATTCCTCTCCTTTACTATCTTGTGGCACCCTAAGTTAAACGTGGCCAATGTAATTGTAATAGCTGAAGCTAATGTGGTTTTGAGGACTGATACAAAATTATTTCTAGTCTTAATTGTCAGTATCTGTGTCGTCCCTTTAATAGAACTGCACAGATCTTCTTTGTTTACGAAGTTCAATATTTCATTAGTTACGCGGTGTAGATAATTTATTCAGTAAAGAGATTTTAAACGCAACCACTCCAGCCATACCTACTCGATAACTTTGGCTTGGCAGAATTTAGTGCGTTGAACTTGAGAAAGAAATTAATTAACCCAAAGACGAATGAAAAGCAAATTATTACGTGCCGTCTAGCTACATATTTTAAGGAAAAATCAGAGATATTTAACACTGCTTCACAGTTCTCTCTGTTGCAACAAATTTATAGATGATGCTCTTGATATACCAATCCAACGTAGGGAAAGCAATTTCGTAATCATATTGTCTTCAAATAAATTAAAATAATATTAAAAGTCAGTTTTAAGCGCAAGAAATACTCCACATTACACATCGACCTCGAACGCCAAGTGATAGTCCCATTTGCAACATAAACTGATAGAAACTGTTAAAAATACTTTCCACTTTCGACAATTTAAATAACAGCTGTCAAAATACGCTTATAACCAAAACACCCAGTGGGCTTAAGAAAAAGGACCTGCCTGTACACTGAGTACGTCTTATAGGCACAATTCGCCACGTTTGTGCATTACCCACAATGCTGCACGCGCAAAGGTGACACGCCCATAAGTGTAAAGTCAAATGAATTTCACGATCGGAGCTGCCGCTAAAGACTTATTAGCAAGTTGTTTAAGTGAACCTCGGAGAACAAGGAGAACTAGCACCCTCCAGCACAGAATGAGCCGTTAAGTAAACATATTAATATGCTTCCGCCGCTCTAACCTGCCTGTGCATCCACGGATAACAAACAGGCTGTCTTGCAATTCAATCGCCGTGTTACTGTGAGTTGGCGAACCGTCTTCCGTTCAGAATACGACGCGATTCGGTCAGAAGCTTGTAGCTTTCAGGTCTCACACGACCGGCAGTCGCAGGTTCTGAGTGGCCTTCCGCGTCTTAGCGATGAGTAACAACTAACAAGGGGTCCGCTCCTACTCTTCATCACGGCGTTCACGTGTACGGTATATGCAGGGCCGGGTCATGAAAGTGACGGGTGGGAGCTTTAGATGGCCAAGGGTTCAAAAAGAGACGGCAGTTTTGGCGCAGGTCGGGCGATGTGTGAGACATACCTGCGAGCGTAGTTTCAGCTAGCGGCACTTTGAAGATCGGAGTTTTGAGTTCAAATGCCGAAAACTCTTCTATCTTCAATTTTTACGTTAACTGCACTCCAGATAGAAAGTAATAATGCTCAAAATATTACATTCATTAATATATTCGTAGAAGACATGAGAGGAAGAGGTAAGGGACTGAAAATAAATTTTCAGGGAAGGGTTGTACGTACACCGTCCTCGAGGACTGCGCAAATATTTTTCAAAAAAGAGTTGAAATTAAAGCGTACAGGACTTCGTACTCTGTTAGTCTCATTTTTACAATGGAGCAGCCGTCAGCAGCTATTGTAATCCTGCCGCGTCTATTTTCATCATCAGATAAATAATTTGATCAAAAAGCTCCTCTCATCTCATCGACAGGAAACAAGAGTACATCGAAATACACTCCACTGTAGATCACTAGCTCTCCTTGCCACTATTTTGCAAAATGAGGTGTTACATTTGGATTACCCCCAAACTTTGCGGTGAAGGAAAAATTTTCTATATATAAACAAAGTATGTCTTTCTATAGAAACATTAAAATTATGAGAACTTCGTGAAAATCTGCTGTTTGTAATGTGTACAAGCTACCATGAAAATTATTGTTTCGCATGATTGTGCGGTGAATATCACCCCAGCACGTGCAAACCGTCAAATGTAATGTAAGAAAAGTATTTAATTTTGCATACGAAATTCTCATATACGTCTTAAAATGACATGCTGAGAATTTGCTACCCCTAATTTTCCTTTTGTCTTTTTTTTCGTGCCTTTCATGAAAATATTTAAAAAAATACAATGTAATGAGCGTTTTTCGTATCATTTACAGTGTAAGTAACGTAAAACTGAAAATAAAGTTTCACCGTAGCGAATCAAACCGACAATCCTCTGATAACCGTCCTTCACTCTCTCCAGTGCTCCTATCGCTGTCTAGAATCCAAACCAACATGAATGGCTCATGCTTCGTCCGACCTATGCCAAATATGTCCGATTGTAGAGAACACTTTTTCTCAGGATCGGTCAGACGTATCAAGTTGAAATTTATGTTATGTAGCAAGGCCTAAGGTCTCTTGGCGGCGTAAAATAATGGCAGCTTTTACGCCAATGCAATCAAAAGATACAGCTGTTTATGTCACCCATTTTGATACTCGCAAACTCCTTCATCAAAACCTTTAGGCTTCTTCCGGTTGAGCTAGAATCATAAAATTTGCCAAACAGAAGCTTTTACAGTAAAGGTAATGCAAACTCTGTAAGTGTATCACAATACTCTGTCTCTCTGTCTGTTAAGACCCTTTTTTTCTCAAGGACAGGTAGACGTATAAAGATGAAATGTATGTCACGTACTAAGGTCTATGTTTAAGAAACGAAGGAATGGCAGACATTAGTTGCGAGTGGGAACTGACTTAAATCAATGGGGAAGTTGAAGATTTGTGCCTGACCGGGAGTCAAATCCGGGTAGCCTGCTCTCTGGACAGATGCTCTGACCATTAAGCCACCGGGATGTAGTGGTCATCGCAGGTGCATGTATTATCATAGGACGCCTCCCCTCAGATCCAAATACTTAACTTCTCCACGATTTACTAATGCAATGCCTTTGCCCGTTGTTCTCATTACTCGCGACATTTCACCGATTTCCGTAAGAGTTGGAGCCTGACATCAATGATACGATTCGCTGATGACATTGCTATCCTAAGTGAAAGTGAATAAGAATTGCATGATCGGCTGAACGGAATGAACAGTCTAATGAGTAGAGAATATGGACTGAGAGTAAATCGAAGAAATACGAAGGTAATGAGAAACATTAGAAATGAAAACAACGAGGAACTTAACATCACTATCGACGATCACGAAGTAGATGAAGTTAAGCTACCTAGGCAGTAAAATAACGAGTGACGGACGGAGCAAGGAGGACATCAAAAGCAGACTAGCAGTGCCAAAAAGGTAATTCCTGGCCAAGAGAAGTCTACTAATATCAAATATCGGCCTTACTTTGAGGAAGAAATTTCTCAGAATGTACGTCTAGAGTACAGCATTGTGTGGTAGTGGAACATGGACTGTGGGGAAACCGGAACAGAAGTGAATAGAAGCATTTGAGATGTGATGCTATAGGCGAACGTTGACAATTAGGTGGCTTAATAATTTAAGGAATGAGGACGTTCTGTGCAGGATCAGAGAGGAAAGGATTATGTGGAGCCGGCCGGTGCGGCCGAGCGGTTCTAGGCGTGTCAACCTGGAACAGCGCGACCACTTCGGTCGCAGGTTCGAATCTTGCCTAGGGCATGGATGTATGTGATGTCCTCAGGTTAGTTAGGTTTAAGTAGTTCTAAATTCTAGGGGACTGATGACCTCAGATGTTCAGTCCCATAGTGCTCAGAGCCATTTTTGATTATGTGGAAAACGCTGATAAGGAGAAGGGACAGGTTAGTATAGGGTGACCAAACGTCCCGGAAAACCGGGATTGTCCCGGTTTTCATCCCTGTGTTCTGGTGTCCCGAAAACCTGTTTCTGGACGCTCAAAAGTCCCGGAATTCAGTTTTTAAGTACATTTCGTGAAACTTTCTCAAATTTTTGGGATTTCGCTATATTAAAGGAAATACAACACAAGAAATTATTATAGCTTATTTGTCTAAAACCTCCATTGTCCCATACTAGTAATCACAGTATCAGTATTGATACACTCAGACAATAATTTACTTTGAGCGGTACTTTGGCCAACAAGTAGTAAGTTGTATTATTGTAAAGAGCTATGAAACCGTCCGATTGTCGCACCACTTACTCACACACTCATTGTCAGAACAGTGTAGTAGTTGATGTTTTGTCAGACAAACTGCAATAGTTTTTTCTCATATTAATGGTATTATTGCTGCAGTACTGTGAAACGCAATGCCGAAAAGTGCCTGCAAGTTCAGTAACTTTTATTCCGAGGAATGGAATTTCATTAAGAAAGGTCGTTTTGATTACGAAGCAGAGTGTTCCGTATGTAACTGTTTTATTATTGTAAGTCATGGTGGACGTTCCGACATAGTTGATCACATCAGGTCAAAGAAACACATTAACTGATACAGTGCACCGAGCTCCAGAAAAACTCTACAAAATTATTTTGTGGAACATCTGTCAAGTGAAGAGACGTAAGTTCGAGCAGCGGAGCTTACACTAGCCTACCACATGGTAAAACATCACCAAACTTATAGATCTAGTGATTGTACTAATAAGTTTAACAGCATTATGTTTAATGATTCTTCCATTGCAAAAAAGTTTAGTTCAGCGAGAACTAAAGTGTCAGCCTTAGTGAAAGGAGTTATTGCTCCCCAGAGTGTAAAGGAAAGCCTTGAATACATCAAAAAGTCTTCTTTCTATGGGATATCCATAAGGCCACTAAAATATTTCCGTTTGTTGTACAGTTTTTCGATATTAATCAGGGAATTCAGACCAAACTTTTGAAGGTGAGTTCCCTACCTAATGAAACATCTAACGAAATTTCAAGATTTTGTATGAATACTATCGCAATGTTTGATCTTGATAAAAATAAATGTGTGGCATTTTGTGGAGACAACACCAACACAAACTTTGGTGGTTTAAAAAGACAAGGCAAATGTAACGTATTTACCAAATTGAAGGCAACATTGCATGAAAACATTGAAGGCATAGGGTGCCCTGCACATGTTTTACACAATAGCGTGCAGACATCTGCTGACGGTTTAAGCTGTGATGTTGAAACTATCGTCATGAAGGTATACTCACACTTTTACATATATACTGTTACAACAGAGAGGCTTAAGGAGTTCTGTGATTATGTGGGAACTGAATATATGAATGTAATGTGTCACTCGAAAACTCGCTGGTTATCACTGTTTCCAGCAGCTGAAAGAGTAATCCGCCTGTTTGAAACGTTAAAAGATTATTTCCTAAATGAAGACAAAGCTCCCAAAATATTGGTTCAGCTTTTCAGTAACCCTTTAAGTGAAGCCTACTTATGGTTCATTCACAGTCAGCTTAGCACTTTGCAGCATGGGATAAAGGAAATTGAGGGAAGCACGAAAAGTGTAATAGAGGTAAATGATGTTTTGAAAAATACTCTGGAAACTGTTACTAAGAGGAGAGAACAGCAGTTCATTTCTTTTAATGTTAAATCTGTCCTTAAAAGAGTCGAAGTATCAGAAGCAGCGGAAATGAGTTTTGAAAAAGAAGTTAACAAGTTTTTTGAAACTTGTGTAGAATATCTCAGCAAGTGGAGCGCCTCTTATTTACCCTCATCGCCGGTGTTTGATTGGATGTTACTGAAGAGTGCCAAAATGGGAAAGTGTTGAAGAGACAGTTTCTTATTTGAAGAGTAAAGAGATTGAAATGGATGACTCCATTCTCTTTGATCAGTTTGGCATACTGAAAAATTTTGTTGAAGAGAGTCTTCACAAGTGGAATGATGAAAAAAAAAATAAATAAAAACACGATTGGAATGTCATGAGAAGTGGGTGAGAATTTTTAAAAGCTGTGACTGTCTTCAGCATTACTCTGAGTTGGTAATAATTGCAAGGTATTTATTTGCAATCCCAGCCCATAATGCCAATGTGGAAAGAATATTTTCGTTCATGAATATCCAGTGGACTGATGAAAGAAACAGAATGGAGGTGGACTCTCTTGAAGCAATCCTGCAGATCCTGTACAACTAGAAAATGGATTGTGCCGAGTTTTATCACTGTGTCTCAAAGAACAAAGACATGATTAAGAAGGCTGGAGGCAGTGAAAAATACCCTTTTCTCCAAGGACAGTCAATTCCATTTACAAGTGCTCAGTAATATTAAAGCTCATGTTAATATTAATTGATTAAAAGTTGAATGGCTGTAAAATTTTGTAAAATCGTAATACATTTCTTTATTACTGTATACGTTTATTAAATGTCATTAATTATACAGATAATCTAGATTATATCAATCTCTTTTATCCTCTTATTAGTTATAATAACCGGGTTAACAAAATATATCAACAAAACATTAATATTTAAAATTAAGGAACCTGGGAACATGTGGAATGAGGAGTCATTGGCACCCGGGTGAATGTGTCCCGGTTTTTGGTCACCCTAGGTTAGTAGGACATCTGTTAACACTTAACCCGAAACATCGGTCTCTCGTTTATTTTAAATGTCGAGTGTGGCAGCACTGCAAAAAAGCGCGACTTCACTTGCCCAGTACCTTCGCCGCAGTAGTTGCCGCGTGTGAAGCAGCAGTCAACAATCAGTTTTCTTCGTCAGTGAATACATACAGAGTATTGTGTAGAGCAGGGCGTCCCAACGTGTGGTCCGCGGATCCCTTAGGGGTCCGCCGGCTATTTCTAGATTGTCCGTGGCCACCTTTCACCAAATCGTGTAAAATAATGAGTAAAATTATTGAATAAAAATGTGAAAATCAAATTCATCACTATTTTTTTTTCTTGTGAAAAACATGTGTACTTTTACTTCAGGTCGTATTCCCAAGCAGCCTTTGCGGTTCCTAGGTGAGAACGCATACACAATTTAGTGCCGGAGAAAGCGGTTTCTCTGATCGACTGTATCGCAACAATATGGCGGTCGTTTGTGCGCCGGCTCACGGCACTAGATGCGCTGAAACCTTTTACGCATGCGCGGAGTGAACTTTGTCGACCAATCACAGCGCTCGCTGGCACGTATGCGGCCCCACGCATCATTAAATGTTAAACTTGCTCTGTCAGTGCACTACGTATTTCATAAGTCAGTTTTTGACCAGTTCATTACTTCTTACATGGATCGGTGGCAAAAAGTCAGAATCACTGAAGAAGGGCGCAGTTTCTCCATCACCTTCAAAACAAGGGAAGTTTCCAGTTGAAATGAATGAGGAGCGAGGACGACCAAAGGAAGAACAATCACAAGAAGCTTCACAGCCGGATTTATTATGTGAAAACGCTGGAAGTACTCCATTGGTTGCAATATCCTGTGGAAGAGGAATAACCAAGAAGTGTAAGTACAACGAAAGCTATTTAGAAATGGGCTTTATGGAGACAAAGGAGGGTAAAGCTCAATGTGTAATTTGCGCGCGAGTCCTTCCGAACAGTTCAATGGTTCCAGTTAAATTGCGCCGTCATTTTGAAGGTACTCACCCGGATTTCCAGGCTAAAGACGTCGATTTTTTCAAAAGGAAGAGTGTTGAACTAGCTGCTTCTCAGCATTGCCTGAAAACTCATGTAAAAACAATTAATGATAATTCATTTAAAGCTTCTTTCTTGGTTAGTTATCGAGTGGCAAAAACAAGCAAAGCTCATACCATTGCACAAAATCTCATAAAGCCGTGTGTTATGATATTGTTTCTTGCATGCTAGATGAAAAGGCAGTAAAGCTTGTATCTTTTCTCTGCAGATAGATGAATCCACCGATGTTGCAGGATTAACAATTTTATTGGCTTTTGTCCGTTATGAATATTTTGGATGTTTTGAGGAGGACCTCTTATTCTGCAGACCACTACCTGCCAACAGGTGCTGAAATATTCCGTCTATTGTATGATTTTTTAAGGACTATCGAAGTTTCATGGTCTAATTGCATAGATGTGTGCACTGATGGTGCAAAAGCTATGACGGGTTCTACAGTCGGAGCAATAACGAAAATAAAAGAAAACGCCAAGAATTGCAGCAATAGTCATTGTGCTCTCCACAAATACACTTTAGCTATGAAACAAATGCTTGTTTCATTCCAGAAAGTTTTAGACGAATCCATTCAAATCATTAACTACATAAAATCAAGGCCGTTGAAGTCAAGACTTTTCACAATGCTGTGTGAAGATATGGGAGGCCTTCATCGTTCCCTGCTTCTCCACACAGATGTGAGGTAGCTCTCATGTGAGAATGCACTCTCTCGGTTGTACGAATTAAGATTGGAAGTCTTAGCTTTCCTTTTGGAACATAACACCAAATTAGCGGACCTTATTAATGACGAATATTGGCAGTGTGTACTTTCCTATTTGTCAGATATTCTCTCCAAAATGAACGCAATGAATATTTCACTCCAAGGGCAAAGTGAAACAAAAGTCACTGCTATCGACAAAGTTCGAGCATTCAAGAGGAAGATCACTTTTTGGGCAGAGAGTGTCGAGGAGGGGGAGATCGAGTGTTTTCATCTTCTCAAGGAGGAAAAACAAAACATTGGCGCTTGGGAAGATTTTGTTACATCAAATCCTGGAACATCTCTAAATCACTTTTTGGGCAGAGAGTGTCGAGGAGGGGGAGGTCGAGTGTTTCCCTCTTCTCAAGGAGGGAAAACAAAACATTGGCGTTTGGGAAGAATTTGTTTCATCAAATCCTGGAACATCTCTAAAGCTTGATATCATCGTTGGAGCATTATTTCTCAACAGCTGAAGGTGAGAAGCTTGGGAACATGGCACTTGCATTAAGAAGCTTTCAGTTCCCATGGGTTTCGCTCTGAAATTTAAAGTTACTGTGCTCTTGAGTGACTAGGGTCCGCCACGGATTTTTGACTGAAGAAGGGGTCCGCCAGCTGAAAAGGTTGGGAAGCCTTGGTTTAGAGGACTGCGCGAAGTTTTGTGCCTGGGATACCGCATGTTTTGTATTACGTACAAGAATTTGGTTGGTCCAATAAACCGCATGTTTCTAATTACGACATATTCTGCTTCCCACGGCTTCTTCTATGCCTGAATTTACGTCATATTTCAGATATAACATGGATCGACTTTCTAAGAAGAGTAGCATATCTGCAGCTAATACAGATTTGGAGGCTTGGGTGCAAGCCCAATTAGGGATTTAGATGGAGAGGAAAATGGGTTCGATGACAACTCATTTAATGATTCTGATGATGATCCAGATTTCGTGATAGGTAATAGTCACCATGAAACAGGGAGTGATACTAGTGAAGAAAATGTTTTATTGGAAGAAGAGCCTGGAGCGGTCTATACTATAGATAATACCTCACAGCAAACACAGTACTTTTAACGTAAAAATTATCTCCAATGGGAACGTTCTGAGCCTGGTAGCAAGACAACACCAGAGCACAACATTCTGATGAAAGGAGGAATGCCTGGCCTAACAGCCAAAAGTCGAATTTCGGGACAAATCCTATTAAATCCCACATACGGGAGAATTTATTTGATGACATGATAGATGAAATAGGTTTAGATACAAACACGAAACTGAATACAATATGGGAAAAGTTGCAGAAAACAACTAATATGTCCGATTACAGAGATACTGACGACGTTGAAATCAAAGCTTTCATAGGCTTTCTAATGATGACATCAATATTCAAATCGTCTGATGAAGATATGTTGTCTCTTTTCGGAAAGGATCTGATCGGTCGACCTATATTTGTGGTGACGATGTCGCTAAAGCGCTTTGAAATACTTCTCAGCAGCCTGAGACTTCATGATGCGACTATCAGAGACGAAAGAAAGATGTCAGATCACAAAGGTGCAATATCAAACATTTTTGCGAAATTCATTTTCAATTCTCAGCAATTATACTCTATAAGTTACAGTGGATGAAATGTTAGTACCATTCGCGGGAAAATGTTCTTTCCGCGTTTATATGCCTAGCAAACCAGCCAAATATGAAAAAAATTATGTGCCTTTCATACTCTGGAAGCGCTTGCAGACTCTGGAAGCGCTTACCTCTTCAATGCCTACATATATTCATGGAAAGATAGTGATGGATGTGGCCTGGCAGAAGAAGAGAAAAAGCTTTCCAAACCAACTCAGACTGTTTTACGTCTGTGCAAACTTATAGAAGGAAGTAACAGAAACATTACCCCTGACAACTGGTTTACATCTATAGAACTCATTCGTGAGCAGAGAAAGAGAGGACTGACATACGTAGGAACGGTCAGAAAGAACAAACGGGAAATTCCCCAAGAGTTTTTGGCTGATAAAAGTAGGAGTGTTGGGTCAGCATTATATGGATTCTCTGAGAATACAACTCTAGTTTCATTTGTTCCTAAGAGAAACAAGGCAGTAATTCTTGCGTCTTCAATGCATCATTCCACTGAAAAAAATTTGCCAGAAATTATTTGTTACTATAATACAACGAAATCTGGAGTAGATTGGCTCTACATAAGATGTGCCAGTTATTCGTGAAACAGACGTACTAGGCGCTGGCCAATGGCAGTCTTACATACTTGTTAACATTATTTGAATGAACTGTTTTGTCCTTTTTTTGTGCTACAGAGGAAACCCCACGCTAACTCGTCTCAAATTCACCAAAAGTCTGGCCATGGAGCAGATAGAGCAACATCTAAGAAGATGCCAGAAAATTCAAAATTTATCTAGAAATATCAAGGAAATGATCATCAAAGTTCTGGGAGACATTCAGCAATCAAGCGAAGGCATACCAAGTGATAGAATGGACAAAAGTAAGACTTGTATGAAGGGCCCTGCGTCCAAGACGAGGAAAACTGCGTGTAAGTGCATCAACTGTGGTCACCCAGTTTGCTTGGAATGCAGCAGAAAGATATGATTTAATATTTCAGTTCATTTGATTATTATCTTCTTCTACATTTTCTGGGATATTTTATTTATATTTAGGAATATATTTATTGTCTGGTATAACAATGATGAAAATAATATGAAATCTAACACTGAATGACTGCACATACTTGCGATATTTCGTGTTTATTTTATATAATTTAACCAACAAAGTGTTTATATGGGTTAAAAGGTATTAAATTTACTTACAACATGAATTAACTGACTATTTATTTGATTGCTGTCAACTTATGTGGAGTTCTGTGATATAAAATATTATGTGGTCTGAGAGACCGCACGTTTCTAATTACGTACATTTAAGAGATGTTTCGGGTTAAGGGTTAAGACATGAGGGAATGACTTCCATGGTACAAGAGGGAGTTGTAGAAGGCAAAAACTGTAGAGAAAGACAGAGATTGGAATTCATCTGGGAAGTAATACAGGACATGGGTTGCAAGTGGTACTGTCAGAGGAAGAGGTAAGCACAGGTGGGGAGTTCGTGGCGGGCCGCATCAAACCAGTCAGAAGACTGATGACCCAAAATACACACATCAAAAAAAGTATTACATCACCTCGGTTCTGACAGTTCCGGAACCTGTACAGAAAATTGGAGTAGAGATCAATATGAACATCATTTTCACCCTTTTTATTGCTCATGGGAACCACACATCGCATGTTGTACCGCCATACAGCGAGATCTTCAGAGATGGTGGTCCAGATTGCTGTACACACCGTTATCTCTAATACCCAGTAGCACGTCCTCTTGCATTGATGCATGCCTATATCCGTCGTGGCATACTATCCACATATTCATCAAGGCACTGTTGATCTCGATTGTCCCAATCCTGAACGGCGATTCGGCTTAGATCCCTCAGAGTCGTCCCTAACAACCCTTTTAAATCTATCCCAGGTATGTTCGATAGGGTTCATGTCTGGAGAACATGCTGGCCACTGTAGTCGAACGATGTCGTTATTCTGAAGCAAGTAATTCACAAGATGTGCACGATCAGGGCGCGAATTGTCGTCCATGAAGACGAATCCCTGACCAATATGTAGACGATATGGTGGTCCTATCTGTTGGAGGATGACATTCACGGCCCCAAATAATGACACCCCAAAACAGCAGGGAACCTCCTCCCTACTCACTCGCTGGACAGTGTGTCTAAGGCGATCAGCCTGACCGGATTGTCTCCAAACACGTCTCCGGCGATTGTCTGGTTGAAGGCATATGCGACACTCTTCGCTGAAGAGAACGTGATGCCTTCCTGAGCCGGCCGGTGTGGCCGAGCGGTTCTAGTGGCTTCAGTCTGGAACCTCGCTACCGCTCCGGTCGCTGGATCGAATTCTGCCTCCGACATGGATGTGTTTGATGTCTTTAGGTTAGTTAGGGGACTGATGACCTCACATGTTAAGTCCCATAGTGCTCAGAGCCATTTGAACCATTTGAGCCAATCCTGAGCGGTCCATTCGGCTTGTTGTTGGGCTCAACTCTACCGCGCTACATGTTGCCGTGGTTGCAAAGACGGACCTCGCCATGGATGTCGGGAGTGAAGTTGCGCATCGTGCAGCCTATTGCGCGCAGTTCGGGTCGTAACACGACGTCCTGTGGCTGCACGAGATGCTTTATTCAACATGGTGGCGTGGTTGTCAGGGTTCCTCCGATCCATAATCCGTAGGTAGCAGTCATCCACTGCAATAGTAGTTCTTGGGCGGCCTGTACGAGGCATGTCATCAACAGTTCCTGTGTCTCTATATCTCCTCCACGTCCGAACTACATCGCTTTGCTTCACTCCGAGACGCCTGGACACTTCCCTTGTTGAGAGCCCTTCCTGGCACAACATAACAATGAGGACGCGATCGAGCAGCGGTATCGACCGTCTAGGCACGGTTGAAGTACAGACAACACGAGCCGTGTATCTCCTTCCCGATGGAATGACTGGTGGTGATCGACTGTCAGACCCCCTCCGTCTAATAGGCGCTGCTCAGTTATGGTTGATTACATCTTTGGGCGAGTTTACTGACATTTCTGAACAGTTAAAGGGACTGCGTCTGTGATACAATATCCACAGTCAACGTCTATCCTCAGGAGTTCTGGGAACCAGGGTGGTGCAAAACTTTTTTTGATGTGTGTATACAGGGTGAGTCACCTAGCATTACCGCTGGATATATTTCGTAAACCACATCAAATACTGACGAATCGATTCCACAGACCGAACGTGAGGAGAGGGGCTAGTGTAGTTGGGTAATATAAACCATAAAAAATTGCACGGAAGTATGTTTTTTAACACAAACCTACGTTTTCTTAAATGGAACCCCGTTAGTTTTGTTAGCACATCTGAACATATAAACAAATACGTAATCAGTGCCGTTTGTTGCATTGTGAAATGTTAATTACATCCGGAGATATTGTAACCTAAAGTTGACGCTTGAGTACCACTCCTCCGCTATTCGATCGTGTGTATCGGAGAGCACCGAATTACGTAGGGATCCAAAGGGAACGGTGATGGGCCTTAGGTACAGAAGATACTGGAACAGCACATTACGTCCACATGCTAACACTTTTTTATTGGTCTTTTTCACTGACGCACATGTACATTACCATGAGGGGTGATGTACACGTTTGACGGGCATTTCATAGGACATGGAGGATGCATAAATTGGCCAGCCCATTCTACTGATCTTACAGCTCTGGACTTCTTTCTGTGGGGTATGTTAAAGGAGAATGTGTACCGTGATGTGCCTACAACCCCAGAGGATATGAAACAACGTATTGTGGCAGCCTGCGACGACATTACACCAGATGTACTGCGGCGTGTACGACATTCATTACGCCAGAGATTGCAATTGTGTGCAGCAAATGATGGCCACCACATTGAACATCTATTGGCTTGACATGTCAGGACACACTCTATTCCACTCCGTAATTGAAAACGGAAACCACGTGTGTACGTGTACCTCACCCCTCTTGGTAATGTACATGTGCGTCAGTGAAAAAGACCATTAAAAAGGTGTTAGCTTGTGGACGTAATGTGCTGTTCCAGTCTCTTCTGTACCAAAGGTCCATCACCGTTCCCTTTGGATCCCTACGTAATTCGGTGCTCTCCGATACACACGATCGAACAGCGGAGGAGTGGTACTCAAGCGTCAACTTTAGGTTACAATATCTCCGGATGTAATTAACATTTTACAACGCAACAAACGGCACTGATTACGATTTTGTTTATATGTCCAGATGTGCTAACAAAACTAACGGGGTTCCATTTAAAAAAACGTAGGTTTGTGTTAAAAAACATACTTCCGTGCATTTTTTTATGGTTTGTGTTAACCAATTACACTAGCCCCTCTCCTCACGTTCGGTCTGTGGAATCGATTCGTCAGTATTTGATGTGGTTTACGAAATATATCCAGCGGTAACGTTAGGTGACTCACCTTGTATATAAGGTCCGTTGGCGATGTAGAAAACGAGGTGTAATCAAAACGTACCGCCATTTATATCACATAATTAGATACCGGCAAAACCTACTCATCAAAACCTGTGGGGTATTTCCCGTTGGCGTGATATCATCACATTTGGTAAGAAGAAAGGCTTCTCAGCAAACACAAACAAAATAATCCGAAGTAGTTGATTTGTAACTACATCATTCGAAAACGAGATTTGTTTGGTCATTTTTTACCTTCGAAGTTAAATTGAAAACATTTTCCAAAATCTTGGTATTCCCAGAACGAATATCTTGCCAGTATCAACAGACAAAAATCGTCGAAATCCTCGGTGCCCCGAATGGCTGAAATGCTTATATATGTAATTGAGTTAGCATCCCTCAGAGAGCGAGTCTTATTCGGACCTGCCTAGTCGTTTTTTCTAAACGTTTGGCCGTCTGCAGCTACCACATCTGTGACTTTAATTTCTCGCCAGATTTAGATGCAATCGTGATTACGAACTAACACAGTCACCTGATAAGCCGGATCTGATTCAGAGAGGCATATACCAGGCCGCGCGTATGATCTCTTATGGATGCCGGCTGGAACGTTGCTTGGCGGAAGCGCGGTTATCTCACCCAGAAACAGACAGTAATACTAGAGTAAGAAGACGGTTCCATGCCCTTCCCATTAGCTTAACTAATATTTCGTTCAAGGGCCCTGCCTTTCTATGGAGAGGGTGTCGTAGCTTCATTGTCTCCTTTTAAGAAGTCAGACTTCGATTCCAGACTGTCATTGTTGCTGTTATGGAAGGCACATGAAGATAGTGCGTTGAGCTCGGCTTGCTTCTGGGATCGGTGGTGTTGCAAAGTAGCACACCTACTTGCGTTAGTAGGTTCCCTGTGTGACAAAGTGTTGTCAAAAAATTCAAATAGCTCTGAGCAATATGGGTCTCAACATCTAAGGTCATCAGTCCCTTAAAACTTAGAACTACTTAAATCTAACTAACCTATCACACACATCCATGCCCGTGGCAGGATTCGAACCTGCGACCGTAGCGGTCACGCGGTTCCAGACAGAAGCGCCTTTAACCACTCGGCCACAACGGCCGGCAAAGTGTTGTCAGATCTTCTATATACGAACACGTTTATGAACAGGAGCTCGACCTCACTCTCAGCCTCCAAGCAAAAGTTGATTTTAGGTAAAATCTCATTTATGAACTTTTCAATGTTCAAATGTGTGTGAAATCTTATGGGACTTAACTGCTAAGGTCATCAGTCCCTAAGCTTACACACTACATAACCTACATTATCCTAAGGACAAACACCCACACCCATGCCCGAGGGAGGACTCGAACCTCCGCCGGGAGCAGCCGCACAGTCCATGACTGCAGCGCCACAGACCGCTCGGCTAATCACGCGCGGCTATTCTTTCCTGTGTGGCCGTACAATAAATGTGCCGTTCACGTAGCGGAGACAACAGGAGTTCTTTCGTGGCGCCTGTTGCTAAAATGTGTTGTAAGAGTGATAGTTGGTATTGGCAACAAGGGTAAAAGCTTAACAACACCGTCAGACTGTTCTTAAAATTCTCCTCAAAATTTTATCTCCGTCGAAGATATAATTCAGTTAGCTCACATACATCTTTAGCAATTTCCTCCTCAATGATCACCATTTTATCTGACAGCGGGAGTGTTAGTAAATAATGGACCGTCTCATCCATGACCTGTCATAACTTCTGGGCCAGCTGCGTCACCATCATAGACAGAACCTGCCAGCAAGGCAGAAAGGCTCGCCTCTTTTCATCGACACGATACGTTATTATACAAAGTAGACAAATTTTTATATGCAAAGTGGAGTCAATTTGATATGCAAAGAATTTACATTTCAAATACAGTCGAGATCTAGAAGATTGCGGAAAGGTACGTGTATTTTCAATTGCATTAAATAATAGTGACGGCGCAGCGATTTCTTCCTTATATTCCATCTAGACATTTGCAGATATTCCACTCCATGAACTGGATATGGACAAAGGCAAATTCTGCGTACTGTGCCAGCCACTAAGCAGCAAGGGCAGTTCTACAGAAGAACCGCCCCAGCCCTTAATGGTTTGTGTCAGCCTCAGGAAGAGAGAGGAAGGATGCTGCAAATAGCTGTCCACTGTGCTCCATCTGCTTCCTTGGGCAACTTTATCAGCCAAGGGCACTCTGCAATATTTTCTGCTAAGAACTGCTGCGAAAAGAATCCCTGGTATAAAGAGAATTTGGTGAATAACGTGGCAGGCTCTTGAGCCGTTGTTAAGAGAAAATGTTCTGTGGGAGATATTTATCTCGAAAACCTTTAAAAGAAACTTACAGTCTCTGGGAATGAAGGGTCACATGCTTCGACCCCCTTTTATTTTTTCTCTTTCTATGTTCACACAGTAGAAAACAACACACAGAAAGAACCAAATATAAGGCATCTGGTTTGCCTAGTGTATCATGACGTCAAAATTTACAGACGCAAGTTTCATGAAGAGACATTTGAGTACACTTGTTTGGAAGGAGCGCAGTTTTCCTACGGTCGTGCGGTTACAACGGCGTCTGCTTGATTTTGTCGTTGGTGGGACCAAAATGTTACTTTCTGATTGCTGCCTGAGACCTCGCAAGCGTTCGCAGGGATGACGCCCTCGGCGCTTTTAACTTCGGATTTTATCAGTAGAACGTCGAGCTCTGCTTTCAGAGAAGACAATTCGTCCTCCATTTGTCACAGAGTCACTTCGGATCTCACACTCTGTAGTGACACTTTGGGTTCCTCAAGCAGCTGAGACATTTTGTGGTCACAATGGTCCAGGCGGAGACATCGCCAGCAGACTCCCGGTTCAGACCTCATCCGAGGGCGATGCAGCAGCGGCGCTCACACAGGCGCGTTTAGCGATCCTTCGCCACTCCCGCTGCCAGAAACATACGGGCAGCACCGCAGCTGAAACTGCCGACAATCTCACTGTTGGTTCTACCTAGCTGCTAGGGCTGGCACAGTTGCACAAACTCCTCACTTATAATCGAAGCATGAGTACTCTTGTCGAGTCGAGGATTTGTGTCAGTTAAAATTGAATATGTTACACAGGTGAATTTCCCATCATGTGATTTCCTTCTTGAACTTTGAAAACTATAAGTCACTTAAACTTTTTCTTCTTTTGTGTGTATTATTATCGTCATTGCATCAGGAGTAACTTTTAATAAATTACTAGGAAATGTTATTAACCGAATAAAATTGTGCTAATAAACTAAAGAATTTATCGTAATTTTAAATTCATTTCACAGAGTCATTGCTGTGCATAACAAAGAAAACTATGTAATTACCTCCACCCGTTGATCCGTTGCTGGGCCGAAAGGTAGCGTTTATTTACTCTGCTGGGCTAAATGTAATTCGCGTGGGTCCTTGGGAGGGATCTAAATAGGTAACTAGTAGCGTAATTTATCTCTTTAATAGGGAGAGGAAGAGAATTCGCAAAACCACAACACATCTGGCACAGTGCACAATCATGGTCTGCTAGTAATATATAGCGTGGAATTTAGGTGGAGCGGGATCGAGGTGGGGGTCGTGACCACTTGGGATTCAATTTCACACTAATTTATTTAGCATAAAAATATCATTTACCTTAACATATACCAATTACAGTAAATAACATAGTTTTCTGTATTCCAAAACAGCTTAAATAAACATGGAATAATCGAACGTCAAATACCCTTGTGCGAAAACTGAATAAGGTTAAAGAAAAACAAATTTTATCTGACCCTACAAAGGGCAACCAGGTAACAATATAACAGTATAAAATTTCGGACACTCTGCTCTTATCATGCATGACAGCTGAAATACTAGGTGCTAGTCTTCTATTGAAAAGAAAAGAAAAAAAAGAGCTCAGAAGAATGATGCAAGGAACAGAACTTCTGAAGCAATAAATAAAATTATTCCTCAGCGTAATCCAATTGATTTAGGATCTGAAGAATGGCCTCTAATCACACTTTGCTGTGCGATAATTACGATAGCCAGCCACTAAACCATCGTCTACGAACACAACTACCAAGCTACCCAGCCATATAATCAAATAAACAGTTATCCAATCACATGTATGGAAATTCATTGACATTCCTGGAAAACGCAGACCTTATTTCTGGGAAGAAATTTCTTAAGACGTACATTCTGAGCACAGCATTGTATGGTAGTGAATCAGGAACTCTGAGAAAAGCGGAACAGAAGAATACAATAGAATTGTTTGAAATGTGGTGCTACAGAAGACTTTTGAGAATTAGGTAGACTGATAAAAGAAAGGATAAGGACGTTCTCCATACAATCGGCGAAGGACGGATGCTGACATGAAGAAGGGAAAGGATGACAGGACATTTGTTACGTCAGGGAATAGCCCCATCGTACTAGAGGGAGCTGTAGACGGTAAAAACTGTAGCGGAGGAATGATATTTGAATACACTCAACTAGTAATTTAGGATATAGGATGCAAGTCTACTGTGAGTTGAGGAAGTTTGTGTAAGAGAATAATTCGTGGCGGGCCGAATCAAACTCAAAAGACAAATTCAATACCAATCAATTATTAAAACTACTGCCCAAATAACTGATTCACAGGTACAGTGAAAAAAACAATTAACGCTCATGTGATTGGCTTAATCACAACCATGGCATGATAGAATTCAACCACAAACTATCTATTACTCAGCAGTGGTGGGCTTCTGTTCCGGAAAATGTTTCCACGTGGCTACAATTAGTGTGCGTTCTCACATAAGACGGTGCACTTCTTGAAACACAAGGCTACCAGGGATTCTCAGGAAGCCCTGAGGTCATGCTGCTTGCCTACAGTGTATTGCTGTGCACCCAACCGGAAACAACATCACTTTTCAGCCTCGATGTTGTCCACATGGCAGCCCTGTCCGTGCTGGCTGTCGTCTCGACCAGCGCTATTCCATCTGACTCCAGCCAGCATTACCTCCTTCCGTGTCACTCCACGAATTGATTATGCCACGTTGCTTCCCTATCCACGACTGTGGCTTCTGGGAAATGTTCGTTTCCATGGCTTCACCCAGTGGAACTCCACAGCGGCACTCGCTTCTGTCACATGAGCCGCTCCGTCCACCCTCTCGTGTCACTAGCGCTACACTTGATTTGGGACGGGTCTCTGGAAGGGCGGAAAATCGATGGTGCCCTTAGGAGTATAGACGTAATAAATTATAAATTCAGGTGTGATGTCAAGTTTTACTGCATTCAGTTTTAAGCAAAAGGTAGATTCTCATGTATCTAAATCTTTAGGACATCATATCTCCAGAAATATGTGTCGTATAAGTGATATAATTTTGTACGCAGATACTGTCTACGAACAGTGTTGCTAGTAGAACAGGTAGTAAGGACGTAATAAACTAAATTATCATACTTGATGCTGAATTTTGACTATATGAACAGCGAAAATTTATTGAGTGATAAATGTTTATCGTTCATCATTTTGTGGGGAATGTCATCGAGAAGAAATATTGTAAAGGGTTGAAATTACGCGTTTAGTGTTTTGGAAGTCTATAAAACCATGAAATATAAAGTGAACAGCCATACAAACAGCTTTAGTCCATTACAGTCACTATAACTTCTATACTTATATCTTAAGCTTAAATAAACAGAATCTACTCTTGCTAATACCCCAGATCATGTTAATGTAACAACAGAAGTAAGTCAACAGTTCATCTGAAGATTTGTTATTAACCTCCTCAAACATTCTGAAGATGAACCTCAAAAGGTTTTAAAACCGGTTCATGGAATAAAACATAATTATTAAAAAAGACAGTGACTGGTTGCAGTTTTGTATAACCTATTTACATTCAATATACAGTCACGGTTCTAATATATCCGTAATGGATAAGCATAATGTGATTTTTCTTGTCTTTAGTCGGCAGGCTGATGATTAAATCCCCTTTTACCTTTTATTTCTCCCTGTTTCTACTGCCCAATTACAAGAAGCCTCGTTTAGTTCGCTTTTCTTCGATGTAAACAAATAACAAGAATGGAATAATAAAAAAAAAACGTACAATATGTTGTGAGTTAGTTTCCTGGTTACTCAGAATCGTTTTCTCTTGCTTTGTTACTAATAATTGCTTTCTATATTTGTAGTTCATAGTACCTGACCATTTTGAATATGGTCGTCTGAACCTTCGGGGCTGTATCAAGTTGATCCGATAATAAAAAAATAGGCGGTGACGCTTTTAACTAGTAAACAATTCGTCCTGGCAGGTTCTAATCTCACGACTGCTTACATTTCGAATAAAAACCACCAGCAATGAAGGCAGTTGACTTGCGGCATGAAAAGCCACCCTTGTCCTGCCCACGGCTTTGTCAAAGAGGGCGGAGGTTCAGGGCACTCCCTTGCCCCTGGAGAGGGAAACCCCCCATAACAGGCAGAATAATCAGCAATGCTCGGCGGCACAAGGATGCAGAAGGCAATACATACCAATGAATTAAAGACACACAATGTGTGTTTTATTAAAAACGTGTCATGATGATCTCTCCATTGGCAGAAAATTCCTGACTAGTCCCCCATTAGAAAAACCGGGAAGGGGGTGCCAAGTGGATAGTGACCATGAGAACACGACAGAAAAATCAGCGAGATGGCAACGTTGTATGAGTTGGGGAGAGGAATGTCAGACGGTAGAACGTGATAGGGAAGGTAGAATATCTGAAACAGGAAATGCTGAGGCTTGGTCAGGGAAGTGAAATGGAAAGAAGACAAGGATTTCTGGTCAGACGAGTATAAGGTAATATAAAAAACAGCAGAAAATGGTATAAAAGGAGTAGGATTCGTTATGAATGGGAAGGTAGGGCAGAGGATTTGTTACTGTGAATAGTTCAGTGATAGCGTTGTTATCATCAGAACTGACAGCATACCAACACCGACAACGATAGTTCAGGTATACATGCCGACATCGGAAGCCGAAGACGAAAAGAGAGACTTAAGAAATGTGGATACTGAACGGGTAAATAGTAAATAAAGGGAGATGAAAATCTAGTACTCATGCGGGATTGGAATGCTGTTGTAGGGGAGGGAGAAAAGAGTGGAGACTTGGTAATAGTAGCAATAGAGGAGAAAGAAAAATGGAGTTCTGGAGCAAGTATCAGTTATTAATAGTGAATATTCTGTCACAAGAGGTGATACGCTTGGAAAATACCAGAAGATATGGGAAGATTTCAGGTAGATTACATCGTGGTCAGGCACGTTCTTCTAAAGAGGCTACCTACACTACACTTGTCCGTCCTCTTTTCGAATACTGCTGTGTAGTCTGGGATCCATACCAGATAGGATTGACGGAGTACTTCGAGAAAGTTCAAATAAGGCAGCACGTTTTGTATTATACCGAAACAGGGGAGAGAGTGTCACGAACATGATGTAGGATTTGGTGCGGCCAACATTAAAACAAAAGCATATTTCGTTGCTGTGGAATCTTCTCAAGGAATTTCAGTCACCAAATTTATCCTCCTAATGTGAAAATATTTCGTTACGCCGACCTACATAGAGATAAATGATTACCATGATAAAATAATCGAAATCAGAGTTTGCACGGCAAGATATAGGCGTTCGTTTTTTCTGCACGCTATTGGAGATTGGGAGATTGGAGTAATAGGGAATTATTGTGAAGGTGGTTCGAAGAACCCTCTGCGAGGCACTTACGTGTGATTTGCATAGTATCCATGTAGTGTAGGTGTAGATGTAGGTGGACTACCTCATATGTTTAAATTCAACGATCTAACAATGATCAAATAGCCTGTTATCTCGCTGGTTGCCCAAACTGTGCTTGATTATGCCAGTGACGACATGGCGTTCGTGCAATTGTCCGTTCAGTTCCATTCGATGTGGAAACCTGGGTGTTTCGACTAACACCGCGGCATATTCAATTGTTCATTGCTGCAAAACGTTTATAGCGAAGCCTTTAAGAAAAGAGAAACCACATTTGTGCCTTTTGAACCACGTAACATGAAAACATGAAATGTCTGGACACTTCTGGTTGCAGACTTTGCAGGGAGGACTCCATTGATGGGTTTTCTGATGTAGCCTTCGGAAGACCTCACGCAGATACGCAATGTCCTGAAGTCCTTGACTTTAGAGCGGCTTTAATCTGCCGAATAGGAATCCTTGCGTAGAAGGTCAACTGCACTGCATCCGGGATTCTCCAGTCTGAATACTGCAGGCAAGTACAGTCTGTGGTGCGAACCTGAAAGGAGAGTGAATCCTGCCACATCATGGTGGCACTGTGTTTATGATACTATTACTTTCATTATTTTTTTGTGCACAGAAATGTTTTATTGCCTTAGTTCTTCTCACGTGGTGAATTAGATTAATTAGAGTTTTTGGTTAAATGGTTGTGTACTGATTTTATGTGTCCTTCGCTATCAAAACTAGACCACGCTATGCCATTGTTCCGTACCATCGTGACAAATATTACGATGACTTCATATAGGTTTGTTCAGTGTCAGCAATTACAACTTCTGCAGTTCTCCACTAGCAGCAGAACTTTCCAAAGTGTGTATTTCGTAAGTATTTTATTCTGTACGTCTTCTAAACGACAAAGAATGTAATTTCTTTGGGAGTGTAGTAAGAGTAACCATAAGTCGTTATATGGGAGCTTATGATAGGAGCACAGCTCTGACACATATTTGGCGACTGCAGTTTGCGTATTAGTAATCCGATTCCTTGACAACAACTTAAAGTTGTATGTACTATCTACAAAACAGATGACTTTAACGAATACTATTATACAGAACAAATACTCCAGTCTATGTTCCCAGCAGTAGCCCGATACAGGCTTCAGTGATATAGATGTACGGTGTACAAGTGGAAAATGATATCGTTTCCCATCTGCCATTCTACACATGATTTCCATCTACAAATTATGTACAATTTTTCCGTTTGGAACGAAATTTTCTTAAATCCAAACTTTTCTCTTATCAAAATGGACCGCAAATCCTTTCGGGATATTCACTCATATGGTCTTGCATAACATTGTAAAACGTTTAATTAAACATGCGTGACCCTAATATTTAGATTCGCGTAGTAGGAAATGAAAGAACGAGATAGCCGTTCTTGGCAATCGGTATTGGAAACGATGACTGTTTCACTGCAAATTCGTTGGAACAGGACATCAGAAGAGACCTATCAACGCAAAAATGAAAGCAGTGTGGCTGTAAATCCAGTGGCCGAAACTTGGCTAGTGGAGACCCTTCGGTTTCGAACATAAGAAGGAAATAATTACAAGTAATTCTCCGGAGGTTTCCTAATAAATTTAGTTGCCAATAAATTAGCTACTTCTCTGTTGCAATAACGAGTCCCATTCAAATTTGAGAAAAAAATGCAATGAATTTATTAATTCGCATAGGTACCCAGGCGCAGTATGTTCTCTGAAGGTTAAAGTAGTTCTGCTACATGAATGTGGCTATTATTTAAACTTTCATTTGTGCGCCATGAGATGAGTGCAGGCAGTGGCCGTGGTGAATGTTGCCTCTTTTAGTTTAGAATCGATTATACACGACTATGCTGCAAATGCTGCTGATACCATACACATGCAATGTTAAATAAGAGACAGTCATCTTCAGAATGTTTTGCAACCGACGGTACCAGAAGGCAAGTAGGAACTCCAAAACGTGTTAATGTCGTAGTCAAGCAGTTTGAGGATGTAGTCACGCGTATGGCAGTTGGGAGAATGCGATGTCTGACATCTCTTTTGGCTAATTCGACGCAATAATTTCTGCTAAGAGGTACACTGAGCTGACGCAGGCGAAACGCTAACATCCAAAAGCTCAGTCGTCGTGATTCATGTAGCTGTTTTAACGGCAGACGGAGAGTGACTCGCTCATTGTTATTACCACCAACAACGAAGCAAATCTACACCTCTCTGGAGTTAAGTAGGTTTGAAACTAATCACAGTGGTAATGGGAAAGTATAACCAATTTCGTTTCTGTATTACATGAATAATCATTTTTGCATCACCGATTTGGTGAAGCGATAACCGAATTCTTCAATATGACAATAACAGTCACGATATTATTACAATTCATTTTGTCACCTCTTTAGATAAAAAGAAATGTCCTGACCGACTGACTCGTATTCGCCAAGCCCGGACCACTAACGACAGAAATAGAAAATGGGTATTGATCTTATACTGCAGGCGTGGCATAAGAAGGTACTGTTCGAAATTCCATCTCTAACGGGGTGAAATAGTAGATGAAAGGTTTTTTGAAAGTACGTCGCTATTAAGACAATTTTGAAGTCAGAACTACGAAAATTAGTATTTGCTTTTTTCGGTAAGAAATAAACAAATACGCGTTTCAACATATAACCCCTATGAGAGTGAATTAGTTAGTGAAAATTTTTTGAAAGTAATTCATTATTAAAAAGCTAGTGAATTATTTTTAAAGTTACATGTACGAAATTTTATATTTGACTTCTCGTTTGGTTTAAAAAAATACCGTACATGTTGCAGTGTTTTTGGAAATTCATCCTTTAAGCGGATAAAGTAGAGGATGAAATTTTTATGGAAATATTTCATTACGAAAGCAGCTTGAATCTAAATCTCTGAAAATTTGTATTTATCGTCTCAGTTAGAGATAAAAATGAGTGTTTCATTGTTTCCTGGAAATTCTGCTCCTAAGGGGATGAAATTGGATATTACAATGTTTGTTCAAAATGGTTCAAATGGCTCTGAGCATTATAGGACTTAACTTCTAAGGTCATCAGTCTCCTAGAACTTAGAACTACTTAAACCTAACTAACCTAAGGACAGCACACACATCCATACCCGAGGCAGGATTCGAACTTGCGACCGTAGCGGTGGCGCGATTCCAGACTGTAGCGCCTAGAACCGCTAAGCCATCCCGGCCGGCACAATTTTTGTGAAAATATTTCATTGCGTTAAAACCCACTAAGGTTAAATCTATGAAAATCAGTATCTGATTTCTAAAGAAATCTGTGTTAGTGGTTCATAGTTTTTAAGGAAGTATCAGCACAAGAACTCTAAACGAAGGTTTAACAAAGACTTCCGACTCCAGCTACTAGAACAGCTTTTTAGTCAGAATTACAGTAAGAAAAGACCATCCTTCTTTGGCTTAAATTTGCGTGAAAAGTTTAGAAGATGGAGCAGTGTTCGAACAACATAAAAATTCACTAAAACGATAAAAAGGTCTGTGCAGATCGCACTGTCTAAGCGAGTGAAGCGGCGTGAGATAAGCTATTCAGTCTATAACTAAATTGATGACAACCGTTACGAATCTCTCTTTTAGTCAATCTCTTCATTTCAGAGTAGCGCCAATAAAGATATTTGTCTACTGTCACATTCGCCCTCTACCACTCTCTCTACCACTCTCTCTACCACTCCCTCGTAAGGGTTTACCGTTAGTTCCATTCCTCGTTGATTCTGTGGAGAACCTCTTTGGTGGCCAAGATATTTTCAGTGTACTTCTGCAATACCAATTCCATGCTATTCTTCTTGCTCCCACGCTGAGCAATTTCTGGAAAATTTCTTTATCAAAGTAGTTGGTACAAGTAGATTACTTTTGTCGAGTAATGCTCCGCTTAGCATTGCTAATCACCTTCTTATATCCACCTTCCGTCATACGTTATGCTTTATCTTCCTTCCAAGGTAACTACATTTCCTGAAATACATCGTCCGCAATTTTGATGTCCATCCCTAATCTAATTTCTGCTGATACTTAATGCATCGTTTTTCTTTGTAGCTCTCAATCCGTATTCTGTGCTATGCAGAATGTTCACCCGTTCAACAGGTCCCGGAGGTTTTCCCCACTATCACAGCGGATAGCAATGTGATCAGGTAATCTTACTACAGAACAATTTGTATCCTTCTTGCTTCTTCGATTTACAGGCTGAAGAGCGAAGAAGAGGGTCGGCATCTCTGCTCTACAGTGATTTTAACACTGACGTTACTCTCTTGACCATGCATCATTCCCATTGTTCTTACACAGCCTGACAAAGTAAATGAACCATCCTGAAAGGCAAGAGGGAACCTAACGAAACGTTCTGTTCTTTCGCTGATTGAAATATCGATTCAACTTTACACAAAATTGGGCCTACTCTACAGTTTAACGTTGCAATCTTGATTGGTCTTGATGCATTCAGTGATTCAGATGCGAATGGTATCATAAGACCGTTGTATTGTCTGCTGACGCAAACTGGCCTACACTTTTTGTAACTGGTTTTGGATATCCTCGATACTGACAGTAGGATGGAAGTGTTGATCGAGCGGTTCCCGCACATGTTCTACTCGGGACAGATCTGAGAAGCTTGCTGCCCACGGGTGTAGTTCAGCATCATGCAGACACTCCATAGGAACATGTGCTATATATGGAAGAGCATAGTCCTGTTGGAAACTAGCACCACGATAGTGTTACGTGTGAGGTAACTGATGAGGATGCAGGATGTCTGTGACGTACCGTTGCGCCGTCGGGGTTGCCTCAATCACTTCCAGCAGCGACCTCATGTCATATTCTATTGTACCCCACACCACAAAGCCAGGAATGACACTTCTGCGCCTCTCCAAAACAATGGAAGGATATACTCATCAACGATGGTCATCCACGGTAGCGTTGAATAGCATTTAATCGCTGAACGCAATGTGACGATATTCATCAGGAGTGTGTTGCAGCTTTAACGGCATCCTATTCATTGTGCGATAATTCTCTAGTCCAGCTGCAGGCAGTCTCCGACTAAAGGGGGATGGACACAGAATGTTGAAGGGAGTCTGTTACTTGTTATCTAATAGCAGGGGAGCGTGTGAGGGTGTTACGAGGTGCTTGGTGCACAATAAAGACGATAACCAGAAACCTGACGACGAGTCCACTTCTCCTTACGTTCCCCTACAGTGCAACGTGCGGCCACTGCCAGATCCACATGCCCCACAAATCCTGATACTGCATGGTTCGGTCAGCCGAACAAATGAAGATCCACAATGAGGCGCCATTCAAACTCTATCAGGTGCTGATAACTTTGTCTCCCACGAGTACGCAGCATCTCGGTGTCCTTCACAGTCATTATTCGAAATCTCACGCTGTTCACAGTCTTTATATACCGTTATCACGCCTGGTAGCAATACTAAGCATGAATAACTCAAATGCAATCTGGTGGCCGTTCTACCTGTCACATAAGATTGTCCGTCTGATAATTTACATACCTGGCAATGGATTGTACATGTACGAAGTTATATTGATATCCGACCATGTCTTTCGGGTGCTTCACTTTTTAATCAGGTTGTGAATATATATATATATATATATATATATATATATATATATATATATGCTTATCACTTTTTTATCCCTATAGCACATACCAATTTTCTTAACATATCAAACGTTTCGTATCACTTCTGCACTGTCGAACACTTTCCTTCAGTCAACAGATATAATGAAATTGTGTGCATATTTTAGCCTAACATAAACTCGGTGGTATAGACGTTTCATCTACGTGGATGCCTCATGCACTTCATCTGTGATGGTCGGTTTAACTAAGAGCAGCTCCATGTCGAGCAGCATTTACACTGTATGTCTTGAATTTGGATTGACATTTATTACTCATCATATTTTTATTTACACTTGATTGCGGCATTTGCAAAACAAACCAAACTATTCGGAATGTCGGTCATAAGAAAGCAGTTAGATTGACACAAATATTTATTTTCTCAGCATAAAGCGTCTTAGGCTGTGGATATAAACGTTTCAGGAATCAGTGCTACAAAATGCTTTATAGGAAGCAATGCTCCCAATAACAATACAATGGCTCTCAGGGCCGTTACCAAGTTTATTATTCTAAGAGAAAAACTACACTACCAGGTGGAATTTGACGAAAGTGCTGTTTTAGTGCATTTACAGGACTGCTGGCAGCGCGCCAGAAAGCGCGCTGGGGTCAGCTGGCAGAATCTCATCTCAGGGCAGCGACGCGTATGCAGCGGGCATTGAGCGTCATTCGGCAGCGGCAAGAGTTGGATTTCCGGCGTGAGTGGCAGTGCTGCTCAGGTGTTGGATCAAAACAAGGCCTCATCAATGGTTTTCCTTCGCTGATTCGTAGTGAAGTCTCCCAGAAAAGGTCCATATTTCCTAGAGCGTCCTCTGCAGGTCTCTTCGTGCGTGATCATGGCAGCTCTTGTATCTTTCTGGTGTGTGGGTTACATGCAAGCATTTATCCCAAAAGATTCATCATGCTTGTCGAGGTGTCATGGGAAAGTTTTAAGATTGGATCAGTTACTGCTTATTGTTTTGGCGGGCAGGTACACGGAGGGTGGGGAGTGAGACATTGCATTGTCCTAGAACGTCCTTTGACAGGAAACTGTTTCCATTATTCAGTTCGATGTGACAGCTGGTTGAGTGTGGGTCTGTTAGGGCTTGTTGCCGGATTCTGTCTGGGTGAAATAGAACGTAAAAACGGAGCAACGAGTTTGTTTGAAATTTTGTTTTAAAACCGAGAAATCAGCTTCTGAGACTTACGAACTATTAGAAACAGCTTTTGGAGATAATTGTTTTAGCCAGTCAAATGTTTTTGTCTGGTTCAATAGATTTAAAAATGGCTGCGAATCATTTGAAGATGAACAACAGTCCAGCCGGCCTTCCACCTTAAAAACGAATGAAAAAGTTGTGAAAGTTCGCCATTTAGTGCGCTCAGATCGTAGGCTTACAATTAGGGAGATGGCTGATGATCTTAATTTAAGTTTCTACGCAATTCAGTCAATTTTAACTGAAGATCAGAACATGCGTCGAGTGTCCACAAAAGTTATTCCAACACTGTTGTCAAGTGACTAGAGACAATACTGACTTGATGTATGCCACGAACTGGTTAATCGGACTAAAAATGACCAAGATTTGTTAAACAGGGTAATTAAAGGTGTCAAATCGTGGGTGTATGCATATGACCCTGAAACCAAAGTGCAGTCTTAGCAGTGGAAGACTCCAGGTTTACCACGACCGAAAAATGCACGGCAAAGTCGGTCGAAGGTGAAGACAATGTTGTTGATATTTTTCAATTCTGCCGGTATTGAGCATCATGATTTTACCCCTTGAGGACGGACAATTAACCACGAATACTACAATCGTGCCTTTGAGCCTTTGCGTAAAAGGGTGGGGAAGAAAAGGGCTGCATTGTGGAAAGACAGGAGTTGGGTACTACACCATGATAATGCTCCGCCTCGTCGTGCCTTCTCCATCGTTGAATTATTGACCAAATTCAAAATTCCGCAACCGCCATGTTACCTTGATTTAGCCCCTGCGGACTTCTACCTGTTTCCTAAACTGAAATTTTCACTGAAAGAAATGCGATTTGATTCGATTGAAGACATCCACGCAAATACAGAGAGCGTCCTTAACACACCTCAGGAAAAAAATTTCCAGGAATGTTTCCAAAAGTGGAAACACCGTTGGAGCCGGTTTATTCGGTCAGAAGGGGACTATTGTGAAGGAGGCGCATCACGGTAGCATGTAAGTACCAACACTGTACAATTACAAGCCCATTCTTAAAACTTCCCAATCACGTATCGCACATAAAAGGGGGCGCTGGATGGGTCCTGCAAAGAATTGTCTGGTGATGTTCTCGGGTAGTTCGCAGGTATATTTACTCTAGCTGATCACTAGAGACGGAATTATCCATAGAAATTAAGAGAACAGTACATCATTATGTTTGTAATTAAATATACTAGACGTAACATTTTTCGTGAAAACTATACGAGCACTGGTGTAATTGTTACTCAGATAACTGGCCTCACATACAGCTAATTACTATATTTTATCTGTAAATAGACAGCTCCATTCTACTCTCATATAGCTCCATAGTGAGTAGTTCTACTGTGACGTGTGTCTTGGTACCCAAACTACGTGAGATTAGTAGCTTGCAGGTTTTCTCATCTTTTGTATTAAATTGTGTTCAGAACATGTACCTTCCGTTTGAAACCTGATTCAGTACCTCATTTGTATGATAATAGTAGTAATGTCATTCAGAAGGAACGATAATGTCTAGTGAGTAGGAAGGCAGATTATGTTCTGGGGAAAAGCGATGATACATTAACTGTCAGCAGTTTTTAACCAGTCGTGTCATATTACAGTAAAGAAAACTGCACATCATATTTCACCGATGACAGCATCAGCACTTCCTTATCTTCAAGGTCATTTCAGGACTCATGACATCCTGCCACATACTCACATAGAGTACAAATGGTTCAAATGGCCCTGAGCACTATTAGACTTTACTTCTGAGGTCATCAGTCCCCTAGAAAGAACTGCTTCAACCTAACTAACCTAAGGACATCACACACACCCATCCCCGAGGCAGTATTCGAACCTGCGACCATAGCGGTCGCGCGGTGCCAGACTGTAGCTCCTAGAACCGCTCGGCCACTCCGGCCGGCCATAGAGTAGAGTAGAGTAGAGTAGAGTAGGATAGCGTAGAGGTGAAACGAGACGAGACCTACCCACTAGCAAATTTTCAATGAAGTACCCCACACTTCTGCTGTGGAACAATGTTTGCCTTACTGACAGCCAAACATTCGTTTCAGCATTATCTCACCAGTCTGCACATTGGTAACTTTGATTTAAAGCTGTGTATCTTTCGGCATGCAATATCGGAAAGAATAGATAACATTTTTCTCAAAAAATAATTAAATATAATTTGCTCTAAAAAAGTAAATAAGTAGAAATTCTTAATTGTGAATGAGTTGTTACTTTAAATATTGTCACATAAGATCCGAAAAAGTAAGTCCACTTTCAGATCCTGCTTGCTCGTGTCGTCAACAGATGGCAACAATGGAGATAACGAGTACATACTGTCACTAGCACATTGCTGCACTGTAAAACCGATGATGTTCGACTGTCCCCAGAGACTTCTTACTACCAGCAATAGATGGCTGCGCCGTTAAAAAACGCAGCAGGGTCGTAATTTAATTTTTCCGCATCTAAAACGCTCAAAACTTCTAAAACGTCTGTAAAATATGTAGGCAGCGCAACAAACTGCGTAGTTTGACACTGATTATGCAGGAGCTGGTTCAAGTAAATTTGTTAAAAAGAAACAAAAACGCTGTGAGAATCAAATCAAGTAATGTGACGCTATAATATTGGGAAAAAACGTTTACATCGTAAAATAAAGCGTGACTTAATTAGCAGTTATACACACATTCGCCAGATTAGTGTCCAAAATTGCAAGGTATGTACCCCAGCACTAATAACCGCAGGCATATGAGAATGTTGGCTCAGTAATTCGATGTTGTAAAACTAACCTAACCAGGCTTATAACAGCAGAAAACAAACACGTTAGCTAACCAGATAAACAAACTGTATTTAGATGATAAGGTGTACTATAGATGTAAGTCACAACACAGTATTTCTGCACTGAAATTGTTCTGAAGGAACCCTTTACGACTGATAAAGACAATACGCAATTTTATTTGCCACAAAAAACAAGGCTTATAACAGTAGTAAAAAATACATGTTAGCTGGCCGGGGTGGCCGAACGGCTCTAGGCGCTACAGTCTGAAACCGCGCAACCGCTACGGTCGCAGGTTCAAATCCTGCCTCTGGCATGGATGTGTGTGATGTCCTTAGGTTAGGTTTAAGTAGTTCTAAGTTCTAGGGGACTGATGACCTCAGATGTTAAGTCCCATAGTGCTCAGAGCCATTTTTAGCCATGCATGCTAGCTAAAAAAATGTGACGCTAAGCAGGTAAATAAACTAAATTTAGGTGATTAGGTCTGCTATTTACGTGAGTCACAACACAACATTTCTGCACTGAAACTGTTCTGAAGCACCCCTTTAGGACTGATAAAGATAATACATCATTTCATTCGCTACAAAAATTACAACGACGCTATAGAATGTAAAATACTGGTATGTCTACAAATGATGCAGCCCCACTAGGTCTGTGCGGGGTAGCCGCCCGGTCCACGGCGCCTTCCCAAGGTTCGCGTGGATCCACCCGTCGGTGGTTTGAGTCCTTCCTCGGGCATGGGTGTATGCGTGTTGTCCTTAGCGTAAATTAGTTTAAGTTAGATTAAGTAGTGTTTAAACTTAGGGACCGATCTGATTCTGTTGAGTCACAACACTATATTTCCACACTAAAATTTTTCCTAAGTACCACTTTAGGAGGGTAAGAGCTAATGCATCGTGTTGGTCACCAGAAAAATTATAAACGACGTTAGTGAACGAAGTAGTTACGATTATTGCAAATGACACAAATGTAGAGTAGTGTGAGAAGAATAACACAGGAGAGCTTCTGTAAAGGTTGGAAGGTAGGAAACGAGGTACTGACAGAAGTAAAGCTGTGAGGACGGGGCGTGAGTTGTGCTTGGGTAGCTCAGTTGGTAGAGCACTTGACCGTGAAAGGCAAAGGTCCCGAGATCGAGTCTCGGTCCGGCACACAGTATTAATCTGCCAGGAAGTTTCATATTAGCGCACACTTCGCTGCAGAGCGAAAATCTCATTCTGGAAGAATAACACAATTTGCAATCGGAACTACGGTGGCAAGGCTTTCTAAAACCTTTACGCGCTGTGTTTCCTATATTATTTTACTCATCCAAGAGGTTACATTATTCTAAAATGGGTCGCAAAATATGAATTTTGCTTCGCAGGAGTTATAAAGTACATTGCGTGTGTACTCAGTACGAGCAGCAGCATTTCGGGAAACCATAGAGCACAAAAATTAAATATATAATCAAGCACACCGCTAAAACACAAGCACAACACAACTTTCCATATTACAAGAGGAAGGAATCAGGTGGTTTATTACGGAATATCAGTTAAACTGGATTCTACGATTATACAAACAAGCGAGAAAGACGACCAAAGACGGTAGCAGAGAGATGTGACATACCCAAAGACAGTTTCAGATTCGATATCTCGTGCAACATGTATTAAAGTCGTGTTATAACGTAAAGGAAGGTAGAGATGTTCTAAATCTTACAAGGGTAACTCCACATCGCATCCCCCTCAGCCTTTGTGGTGAGAGGACTCAATGAATAGCCTGTCAGGAACTGAACACAGAGCAAGCATGAAAAGAGGAAGCGAAATCCCTGGGCTATAAGGACAGAATGGATGAGGTTAAATTGGTGGAAAGTGGCCTATACAAGTTACTGTCAGTTGCACTCAACATATAAACTTTATTTGTTAAAACACACAATCACACAAGCAAGAATCAAAAATTCTCAAGGTTTTAAAGAAAGACCTCCTTTGATGAAATTGCGATCGGATGAAGGCCACATTGAAAATCCAAGGCACAAGGCCTAAGCAGGGTATTGAGGTACAAGAGTTCTTCTGGAGGTTTCACTTGTTTAGAAATTTTTTTTATATTCAATTCAAATAGGCTGAAAGCCTTAGCTTAAATTTTTCCCATAGATCTCGGCTGACGGCTTCACATTGATCAATAACAGTGTTACAGCTTAAGGCCGAGACAAATATGTTCAATTTTTAACCTAAATAGGCTGAAAAATCGGCTGAACGCCGCATATCAACAAAATAATTTGACAGCTTAAGGCCTAGGAAGAAGAGCTTTCAATCTGAAAAGTCAGAAGGCCTTATCTTAAATTACTTCGTGTAAAACTTGGCTGAAGGCCTCATACTAAAAATTAACAATCTTATGACTTAGGGACAAGACAAGGATTTTTAGTTTTTAATTTAAGAGACATTAAAACTCGACTGAAGTCCACACACCATGTAGAAAACAATTTTACGGCTTAATGCCTAAAGAGAAGAGCTTCTAATTTCAACTAAAATAGCCTAAAGACTTTATCCTAAAATGCTTCACGTAAAACTCGGCAGAAGGCCACATACGAAACCCAAGCAATCTCACGGCTTAAAGCCCAGACAAAGAAATTTCCAATTTTTAGTTTAATCTGGAAAACTCGGATGAAGGCCACTTACAAACTAGAAAATATATCTTACGGATTAAGGCCTAGACAAAATTTTTCAACTTTTCATTTGAGAAGGTTGAAACCCGGCTGAAGGCTACATACCCACTTGAAATAAATTTATGGCTTAAGGTCTTGGCACAAGGAATTTTCAGTTTTAATTTTGAAAGGCAGAAACTCGGCTGAAAGCTACATACCAAACAAGAAACAATTTTTTTTAGGGCTTAAGGGTAAGAAGAAAAGCCTTGCAATTTTAATAAGCTAAAACTCGGCTTAAGGCTACACAGAGTACTTATGACTGAAAATGAAATCACTGTGTAAAACACAAGGAGCGGCGCTCAGAAGGTTCCAAGGATCGGCAATACATGACCACTTTCCCACGACGCCTGTGCAATTTCAAACTGATCTTTATTGCACTTCTTGTCTTCGGATCGTACACTGTTTCTGTTTTGCTTTTTTTTTTTTTTGTAGTTCAGTACGCCTTCTTCCTGTTTTCATGCTTGATCTTTGTTCTGCGTTTGACGGTGAGTCCACTTGGCCCCTTTACCACTAAATCTGTGGGAGGTGCGATGGGGAGTTTCCCCTGTTAGTGGGTCAAAACCGTAAATATACGCTTAATAGCAAGTTCCCAACAATACCGTTCATGTTCGTACTTCCAGTGAGTAAAGCTCAAACAAAATGGCTGTGAATATTACAAGATATATTACTACAGCGTTGCGGTGTGACAGCATGACAGTGCTCGTTTGCTGTGACGGGGATATCGACGTCGTAATCCACGGAAAATAATGTGATTGCAGTAGCATACTGGTGAGGCATTACCAATAATTGTCGAATTGACGTAATCATACCCCCATGGCAGAGTAGTTAAGAGGAAATATACAAGTCATCGTGTACATAACGGAACAGTCTTGCACAGGGATCAAATACACGATCCATTCTGCAGTGGCCTCCAGCCAGCTGATACGGTATCCAGTCAGGTGTCTGTTCACTTTATACAGGGTGTTTCAAAAATGACCGGTATATTTGAAACGGCAATAAAAACTAAACGAGCAGCGATAGAAATACACCGTTTGTTGCAATATGCTTGGGACAACAGTACATTTTCAGGCGGACAAACTTTCTAAATTACAGTAGTTACAATTTTCAACAACAGATGGCGCTGCAAGTGATGTGAAAGATATAGAAGACAACGCAGTCTGTGGGTGCGCCATTCTGTACGTCGTCTTTCTGCTGTAAGCGTGTGCTGTTCACAACGTGCAAGTGTGCTGTAGACAACATGGTTTATTCCTTAGAACAGAGGATTTTTCTGGTGTTGGAAGTCCACCGCCTAGAACATGGTGTTGTTGCAACAAAACGAAATTTTCAACGGAGGTTTAATGTAACCAAAGGACCGAAAAGCGATACAATAAAGGATCTGTTTAAAAAATTTCAACGGACTGGGAACGTGACGGATGAACGTGCTGGAAAGGTAGGGCGGCCGCATACGGCAACCACAGAGGGCAACGCGCAGCTAGTGCAGCAGGTGATCCAACAGCGGCCTCGGGTTTCCGTTCGCCATGTTGCAGCTGCGGTCCAAATGACGCCAACGTCCACGTATCGTCTCATGCGCCAGAGTTTACACCTCTATCCATACAAAATTCAAATGCGGCAACCCCTCAGCGCCGCTACCATTGCTGCACGAGAGACATTCGCTAACGATATAGTGCACAGGATTGATGACGGCGATATGCATGTGGGCAGCATTTGGTTTACTGACGAAGCTTATTTTTACCTGGACGGCTTCGTCAATAAACAGAACTGGCGCATATGGGGAACCGAAAAGCCCCATGTTGCAGTCCCATCGTCCCTGCATCCTCAAAAAGTACTGGTCTGGGCCGCTATTCCTTCCAAAGGAATCATTGACCCATTTTTCAGATCCGAAACGATTACTGCATCACGCTGTCTGGACATTCTTCGTGAATTTGTGGCGGTACAAACTGCCTTAGACGACACTGCGAACACCTCGTGATTTATGCAAGATGGTGGCCGGCCACATCGCACGGCCGACGTCTTTAATTTCCTGAATGAATATTTCGATGATCGTGTGATTGCTTTGGGCTATCCGAAACATACAGGAGGTGGCGTGGATTGGCCTCCCTATTCGCCAGACATGAACTCCTGGGACTTCTTTCTGTGGGGACACTTGAAAGACCAGGTGTACCGCCAGAATCCAGAAACAATTGAACAGCTCAAGCAGTACATCTCATCTGCATGTGAAGCCATTCCGCCAGACACGTTGTCAAAGGTTTCGGGTAATTTCATTCAGAGACTACGCCATATTATTGCTACGCATGGTGGATATGTGGAAAATATCGTACTGTAGAGTTTCCCAGACCGCAGCGCCATCTGTTGTTGAAAATTGTAACTACTGTAATTTCGAAAGTTTGTCTGCCTGAAAATGTACTGTTGTCCCAAGCATATTGCAACAAACGGTGTATTTCTATCGCTGCTCGTTAAGTTTTTATTGCCGTTGCAAATATACCGGTCATTTTTGAAACACCCTGTAAAAATCTAGAATATGTTTACCAAGCCTGCTCCTGAGCTTGTAATTTTAAATATATGACTTACCACACATTAACCCTAGGTGTCGATGCTTACGCGAGATGTCGCCTCCAACCACACATTATGCTCCACATAGGAAAAACTTTGTAGAACGACCGAAGCAGGCTGATTCCGTTAGCATAGATTTATTGTGCAGTTTCGTGATATACACTCCTGGAAATTGAAATAAGAACACCGTGAATTCATTTTCCCAGGAAGGGGAAACTTTATTGACACATTCCTGGGGTCAGATACATCACATGATCACACTGACAGAACCACAGGCACATAGACACAGGCAACAGAGCATGCACAATGTCGGCACTAGTACAGTGTATATCCACCTTTCGCAGCAATGCAGGCTGCTATTCTCCCATGGAGACGATCGTAGAGATGCTGGATGTAGTCCTGTGGAACGGCTTGCCATGCCATTTCCACCTGGCGCCTCAGTTGGACCAGCGTTCGTGCTGGACGTGCAGACCGCGTGAGACGACGCTTCATCCAGTCCCAAACATGCTCAATGGGGGACAGATCCGGAGATCTTGCTGGCCAGGGTAGTTGACGTACACCTTCTACAGCACGTTGGGTGACACGGGATACATGCGGACGTGCATTGTCCTGTTGGAACAGCAAGTTCCCTTGCCGGTCTAGGAATGGTAGAACGATGGATTCGATGACGGTTTGGATGTACCGTGCACTATTCAGTGTCCCCTCGACGATCACCAGTGGTGCACGGCCAGTGTAGGAGATCGCTCCCCACACCATGATGCCGGGTGTTGGCCCTGTGTGCCTCGGCCGTATGCAGTCCTGATTGTGGCGCTCACCTGCACGGCGCCAAACACGCATACGACCATCATTGGCACCAAGGCAGAAGCCACTCTCATCGCTGAAGACGACACGTCTCCATTCGTCCCTCCATTCACGCCTGTCGCGACACCACTGGAGGCGGGCTGCACGATGTTGGGGCGTGAGCGGAAGACGGCCTAACGGTGTGCGGGACCGTAGCCCAGCTTCATGGAGAAGGTTGCGAATGGTCCTCGCCGATACCCCAGGAGCAACAGTGTCCCTAATTTGCTGGGAAGTGGCGGTGCGGTCCCCTACGGCACTGCGTAGGATCCTACGTTCTTGGCGTGCATCCGTGCATCGCTGCGGTCCGGTCCCAGGTCGACGGGCACGTGCACCTTCCGCCGACCACTGGCGACAACATCAATGTAGTGTGGAGACCTCACGCCCCACGTGTTGAGCAATTCGGCGGTACGTCCACCCGACATACCTCATGGCCACTATACTCCCTCGCTCAAAGTCCGTCAACTGCACATACGGTTCACGTCCACGCTGTCGCGGCATGCTACCAGTGTTAAAGACTGCGATGGAGCTCCGTATGCCACGGCAAACTGGCTGACACTGACGGTGGCGGTGCACAAATGCTGCGCAGCTAGCGCCATTCGACGGCCAACACCGCGGTTCCTGGTGTGTCCGCTGTGCCGTGCGTGTGATCATTGCTTGTACAGCCCTCTCGCAGTGTCCGGAGCAAGTATGGTGGGTCTGACACACCGGTGTCAATGTGTTCTTTTTTCCATTTCCAGGAGTGTAGAATAATATGTGAATCTAATGGGTGCTGTGTATAAATTGATGGCGTGGTAGTACATTCCGCAAAAAATTGTGGCAAATAATAGCGTAAATCGATAATTTAATGACAAATTACGCGATTTGTGTGACAGAGTACCAAATAGTGACGGACAAAATGTACCGCCGATGGTATCGCTGAGAACGATCCTTTCCAGGTTTTCATACAATCCGTTTGTAAGAGTACACACAGCAGCAGGTGTCACAGCATACGAGTGCAGCAGACAACGTTACCCGGTTGGGTGCTCGAATAAAATGCATGGAACCTGCTTAACTGAGCGACAGAAAATTGTCATCTGTAGTTCAGTTCTCATTCGCTGTACACGATTTGATTGCAACAGGAAGTCAGAGCAACAACAAACCGATACTGCTTACATAGTGCTCTCAGACCACTTCACTCTAAGTATAATGCAGCGTAAAGTTGCGTATATAGCACTTTAGCTGGAATTACCTTAAGTAAAAATGTCGGTTTCTAATTCTTTTTATCTTATTTTATTTATTTATTGTCTTTTTTTTTTTTTTTTTTTTTTTTTTTTTTTTTTTTTTTTTTTTTTTTTTTTTTTGTAGAGAAGTGATATCTACTTGCTCCAATATTCCAAGGTGAATGGTACATAGCTTCAAACCAAAGTTACCAATGTGCAGGCTAGTGAGCTAGTCCTTAAAGGAATTTTTTAAAGTCAGTAATGTACACACTGTTGCAGGGCGGAAGCGCAGGGCGCAGGGCGCAGGGTGGGGTAATTGGATCCTTCATGCAAAATTTTGCGAAATGTGGGGCTCTCTTCTCTCCTATCCTATCCTCTCGTCCCCTCTCCTCTCGTCTCCTCTCTTTGACATCTGCACGTGACAGGGTTTCATTGTTACTGGAAGGACTTTAAAGGTAAGGACGTGCCGGTGCTGCCATGACGCGCTCCTGCCGTCACTGCGGAAGGAGCTCTCAGCCGGTGATGGCCGGTGCAACAGTAGCTATTGGGGTTTAGGCCTCCCTGACCGCTCTGCTCTACAGAGAATTCCATTTCGAGGCGCCAGTAGCGCTCGGTGGATCGGAGGAAGGTTGAGCTTGCTCCCTTTCGTCGAAAAGCCGCGTAGCTCGCGGAGAAGCTCTATTGTCGTCAAGAGTCAGTGACTCACAGTAACCCGTAACTTCGGTTACAAACCTAGCGAGACTCTCTCGTTCTGTGTTAGGGTTGATCAGTGCCAGGGGCTCGTTCACGTCGGACCACCCCGCGTACTGTAGGCCACTTCTCTTCCTCCGCACCTCCTTTAGGTGCCGCGCCACTGCACCAACGGCGCACGCTAGGCCGTAGGGGATTCCCCCCTTCTGTAGGACCTACTTGTTAGCCTTTTCTTTTCAGAAAAAGCATAATTGTCGTGCCTACCTACACAAAATAAAGCTCCTGTAAACACTAAGATGGCAGAATGAGATTTTCACTCTGCAGCGGAGTGTGCGCTGATATGAAACTTCCTGGCAGATTAAAACTGTGTGCCCGACCGAGACTCGAACTCGGGACCTTTGCCTTTCGCGGGTAAGTGCTCTACCAACTGAGCTACCGAAGCACGACTCACGTCCGGTACTCACAGCTTTACTTCTGCCAGTTCCTCGTCTCCTACCTTCCAAACTTTACAGAAGCTCTCCTGCGAACCTCCTGGAGAGCTTCTGTAAAGTTTGGAAGGTAGGAGACGAGGTACTGGCAGAAGTAAAGCTGTGAGTACCGGACGTGAGTCGTGCTTCGGTAGCTCAGTTGGTAGAGCACTTGCCCGCGAAAGGCAAAGGTCCCGAGTTCGAGTCTCGGTCGGGCACACAGGATTTAATCTGCCAGGAAGTTTCACTAAGATGGCAGATTCCGCCGGTGTTTCCCCCGCCCTAACCCGCAGCTAGGCTGCAGCTAAAGAAGCGTCCCGCTTGCCGCCGTTGAGGAGGTGTTGGCCGACAAGGACCGGCAGATCGCTGCGCAAGCGCGGGAACTGCTGAGCCAGCGTCGATTGATAACCGACCTCTGTGGCCCAAGTGAGTCCCCCACGCGAACAAGCACACTCCACATAACACTACATTCACCTGCAACTGGTGACTCATGCACCACTGTCCCACTGCGGCAGCTGACTCCAACGGCGGAACCAGCAGCTGCAGATGCGGACACAGAACAACACTACACTGGGCCCTGGCAGGTGGAGGGCCCACGACGCAAACAGAGAAACACCTCGCAAACAAACGAGCAACCACACTCGCAAGGTAGCCGAAAGGCGCTGCTACCTACACCAAAACCCGCACTTCCGGTTAGGAACACCAATACAACAACAAACACGACCCGACCTGCGGTCAGCAACACCACACAAGTACCAACCGCAGCTACGCCCGCGCAACAGAAGACTGGTTTTCCCCCAGTCGTTATACAGAACTACGGGGATCTCAGCGTCCTCAACACAACATTCGCGGAAAGGCACTCACCTTGCACGCTACACACAAAGTACTCTGGGGATAGGGCCTCACTGTACGTATCAACTAACAATGAATATAAAGATCTCCTTATCTTCCTCAAAGAAAAGGGGATCGAACATTACACGTACAGGACCGCCGAAGAACGGACACAGCAGTACGTGGTAAAGGGAGTGGACCCCAGTACCCCAAACAGCACAGTGCAAGCGGCGCTCAACTTCCTTGGATTCGACTGTACAGTGCTTCCAGGTTGACAGGCTTCCGCTCCCACCACCGACTACCACACTACCTGGTCGAGATGGCCGACACGGCCGCCTCCCGCGGCCTTCTGCAGATGAAAAGCCTTCTGCGGATGGACGTAAGGGTAGAAACATACGAACCGCCACAGGTCCCACAACAATGTAACAACTGCCAGCGGTTCGGTCATTCGGCCCTCCGCTGCGGCCTGGCACCCCGTTGCCGCGGATGCGCTGGCAAACACGCATCCAACGCATGTACACTAATACACGAAAACATACGCCGTTGCGCCAACTGTGGCCAAGGCCATGCGGCCAACTACAGGGGCTGCGACGTATACAGAGAGGCGCAGAGGCGCAAAAATCAAAAGTCGAAGCCACCCAACGTCATAACACGTCCAAGGCCCGCACCAAACCCTGTCAGGAACGGAGTGTCGTTCGCCATGGCTACACGCCCTGGAGGAGCGGAGCAGGCCGCGGAACCTCTGCGCCCAGCACACGCACCTAACACAACCGCTGCGACAACAACACAGTCGTCTCAGCCAACACACGACACTGCAACCACACCGGTACCAACACCAGCTCCCAAAAACAACACAGCCCCACCCCGTGAAGCCACTGCCTGCGAACCTACACATGACACACAAGAAAACACACACACACAAGGAACCCCAGAACCAAAAACCCAGAGAAGGCGTAGGCGAACACGCGGAATCAGGAGCGGGAACACACGTGCACCACAACAAAATACCCAGCGACAACAAAACACTGACAAACAGACACACAGTCAGCAAGCCAGCGACACCAGTACACACACTACCCCACCCCCCACCACGTCTGACACACAGGCACCTCAAAATGTTCCACATAACAACTTCACAAGCGCCAGCCCACACATAAAGCCAACACCCGCACCAGCGGCCGCCAACACCACAACTGAGCCACAGGCCGACACACACAACACCAACACAACATTTGAGGGTCTATTGGAAGCAATATTCCCCCCCGTCACACGACCGCTCAGATCTTTAACAAGATCGCCACACTCTGCACACAGCTCATGACTGCTTAACCCGGGCAGTACTGGGCTGCCATACAAACAGCGCTCACCACACTGATTACACCCATACATGGATAACACGCCACACCCCGTCCCCATCGCAAACAACCAGACACTGACACAGATCCTGTTCTGGAATGCAGACGGGATCAATAACAAAAGGGCGGAATTCGCCGCGTTCATGGAGCGTAAGGGTATCCTTATCGCACTATTGAGCGAAACTAAGCTCAAACCACGCAACCAACTAAACTTCACCGGCTACTGCGTCTATCGTACCGACCGACCGGACGGCTCCGGTCACGGCGGAGCAGCCATCATCATACACAAAGACATAGAACACACAAACATGGTGCTCTCTGAACTTGAAAAACTAGAGGCAACCGCCGTCAGGTTCATGTTCAACGGAGCCTACACTACGCTGGTGTCAGTATACAACAGCCCTAAAAACATTAAAACACGCGACATCAGCACAATACTCAACATATCACCGCGCGTAATAGCCGCTGGAGATCTTAACGCAAAACACCCGGACTGGAACTCACGAATACGAAACTCCAACGGCAAGAAGATATACGAACACGCACCAGGACGAAACTACATCACACTAGCGCCGACCGAACCGACGCACATTCCCTACCGGAGGGGACACAGGCCAGACGTGTTAGACATGGCCCTCATCAAGGGCATAACAACGACACTCAACGTTGCCGTTGGAAACGATCTGCCCTCAAATCACCAACCCGTTATACTGTACATTGAAGAAACACTGCAGCACATGGAACAACGCAGGATGTTAGACTACAGGCGCGCGAATAGGACCCAGTTCAAGGAAACGCTTGACAGTCGCATCCCACCCACCTACGCGATTAACGAGACAGCCCAAATTGACGAGGCTGTCGAAACCCTCACCGTCGTCGTCCAGGACGCAATAGCCGACACCATACCAATCCGCACGCCACAACAACACAGTGCTGCCCTGCCCCAGGAAATCCTGGGCCTAATCTCAATGAGGAACCGCCTCAGGAGACATTGGCAGCGTACCAGGCGCCAGTACTTCAAACAGCACATTAACAGGCTCCAGGGTATAATCCGGGAAAAAATACAAACATTTAAAACACAACAGTGGGACCAGAAACTCGAAGGGCTGGACACCACGCGACCTGGCGTATGGCAGGTAGCCCGACACTCAACCAGGGAGAAACTGTACACCCCCACATTACAAGGGCCCGACGGACCAGCATATTCTGCGGAAGAAAAAGCGGAACTGATGGCCCTCACTCTCGCAGCGTCATTTACACCGAACCTGGATCCCTCAGACCCAGCGTTCACACTTGCTACGGACCAGGAGGTCACACGCATCATGGCCCAACCAGCGCGCAACAACATCCGACAAGCTAGTACAGCAGAAGTCAAATGGGCCATCATGCATACCACTGTAAGGGAGGCCCCTGGTCACGATGGCATTCAAAACCGTGTCCTCCAGGAGTTCACAGACAAAGCTGTAGACTACCTAACACACATCACGAATGCCATACTCAAGCACCAACACTTCCCCGCCTTTTGGAAGATGGCCAAGGTCCTGATGTTCAGGAAGCCGGGGAAAGACCACTCCCTCCCACAAAATTACCGACCCATCAGGCTGCTGAGCGCGCTCAGCAAGATCGTTGAGAAGGTAATATTAAAACGACTCACCAGGCACTGCATCACAAACGATACCCTGAGACCGGAGCAATTCGGTTTCAGGAATCACTACTCAACAACACAACAACTCCTCCGCGTCGTTGAATACATAACACACGGATACAACACAAACAAGGCAACCGGGGCGGTGTTCCCGGACATCGAAAAGGCTTTCGATGGTCTATGGCACAACGGCCTAATACGCAAACTTAGCGACGCAGGGTTCCCCGACGGGCTCGTACGTCTCATACACTCATATCTCACGGACAGGAGTTTCAACACCGACGTGCAATGCAAACAATCGACACGACATGATATACAGGCAGTAGTACCCCAAGGAAGTATCCTAGGGCCCTTACTGTTTAACCTCTACATTAACGACCTCCCAGCTACACACAACACGACGGTAGCAATCTACGCGGATTACACTGCCATCCTAGCGCAAGATTGGAAGCCGTCTAACATTAACTCACGACTACAGACTGCACTCAGAACGGCGGAGCCTTTGCTGGTGAAATGGCGCGTTAGAGTAAACGTCGACAAGTGCGAGGCCGTTCTGTTCACTAGAAGACCGAAGCAACTGCGCAAACATCAGCACTGCAACCCAATAACACTACACACACGCCCAATACGTTTCCGCGAGAAGGTCAAATACCTCGGTGTCTGGCTGGACAGGAAACTACTCTGGGGGGACCACATTCAACACGTGACCAACAAAGCTAACGCGAGGCTCAAACAACTCTACCCTATGCTTAACAGGCGTAGCACACTGAACAGGAGGGTGTCTAGGTCCATGTACATGACACTTATTAGACCCCTGATGATGTACGCAGTCCCTGTCTGGGGATACGCTGCGCCAACTCGCCTGCGCCGTCTGCAGCTCATACAGAACAAAGTACTCAAAATCATAAACAACGCTCCGCGCTACACACGCATCGCGGACCTTCACCGGGAATACCGGCTAGATACCATCTTTCAGGTATTCCAAAAACTCTCCACACGACTGTACAATAACACGAGACACTCGCGCAACCCGTTTATCCCTTCTCTGGGTAACTACGACCACAATCATAGATGGAAGCATAACAGACCAAAGACATTACTGGCTAGGAACTAAACATCTATGGTCCATAGAACGCTGACACGACAGTACTGGCGAGCCCCTGCAGCACAGTTATTACTGGAAACCCAGATGTGCGACTAGCCGAAAAACAGGCAACCGCAGGGAAACCATACTGTACACAGCACGCAAACCAGCCACACACACACCCTACACCGTCTTTGAGCCGATCTATGACCGATCGACCACTAATCTACAACGACCTTGAACTGTTGCAGGGACGCAGCAACTGCAGCAAGCGCCGCAACAAGCTCCAACAACGACAAAGGTAACGATGCACGATACCTCGAACTAATACAACCACACCTTGCATGCACTGTCGCAGATAGCAAGCCGCTACTGCCCTTAATACCCGTCCTACTGTCGCAGAGGTTTTTTTCCCTTGGCTCTTGCCTTGGCACTTTTTTTCCTCTGCCCTTACAACCGCTACCCTTCAATCGCTTTCGACCACTTCTATCTCCTGATGGACCGTGTTAATGAGTAATCTTACCCAGACGCATGGACAACATCACAGCCCGCGTCCTGTGACGCCTGATTCAAAAACTAACATGTTTACGGAGGTGACAGTACAACTTTTGGTTTGGTCATCACGTTGGTGTGGGCGTGGAGGGGCCCCATCCTTTGCTCTAAAAAGGTGCTGCCATGAGCAAAATATGGCATTCGCAATTGTCTCAGCAGTAATACGACGGGTATTCGGAAAGTAGGGAAGGATAGGTCGCGAAATGGAAAGCACAGTGAAAATCAAAACTGTTTTGTTTGCAACGGTAAGCTACACCTTCCAGCTACTTCTCTACACAGTCGCCGCTCAGGCTTAGAGATCTGTCGTAGCGTTGTACCAACTTTTCAATTCCCTCGTTATAGAAGACAGCCGCCAGTGCGTTTCGACAATTTTCTACTCTGGACTGCAGCATCTTCATTGTCCCTGCAGAGTGCGGCCGAGAATTGTCGCGAAGAACGAACCGTATGACAGTTATGTTACGTTGATTGAATAGCTTCAGGTAAAATCTTTCGCTAGGCCCTCATACTTGGCGGGAGACGCTAATTTCTAACTATTTTTACGTTTTACCCTGTGAGTTCAGAACTGAAATGAGCGACATGATGGCGATCGACGGGCGTACTAGACATAGTGTCCAACGCATCTGTGCAAAGCTTCATCAGATTTTCACTGCATTTTCCATTTCGCGACTGATCGTTCCTTACTTTCCGAATAAGCCTCGTGTGATAACACTGATAAAAAGTTCTGATAGATAACGAGTCATTGTTTTCCACCAGAACATACACTGCCCAGCAGCTCTTACCAGTGTACTGTTTGGAATTTTGAGCAATAAAATCCCTACTGGAGGCACCGTTGTGCGTTGGATGGTTATTGTGTCTTTTTCGACAACCTGCGGTTAGCGAGAGTATTAAAGTAGACCGGAGGTCTTTTCAAGTTGGCTATGATTATGTTGTTCGTTGTTGGACGTGATTGGACGTGCGTAATTCCGTCATAATCCACTTATATGTGACGCCAAGCTGCGTAAAGTTGACTAAATGTGAGGGCTTAGTAAATGCTGACTTCTTACCGATAGTGATTATTGCTTTTAGGTTTGATATTTATTGAGGTCACAAACTTAGTTTTTAACATTATTTTATGAAAAATCTCAACCGCTTCTTCTTTATTTTCCTCGTTTTTAAATGTCGTTTGGAATGAGACCTGGTTGCTTATTCAGGTCTCCGTGGTTGGACCAGTGTGTTCGGCTTTCCGTGCATGTTGCTCTCCTGGTAGATCCTGGGGTGCCTGACCTCGTGGCCACACACGCCATGACAGTCCTGCCGGAACGGGTCCTCGCTTCCGGAACATGGCTCTTTCAAGGAACGCAGGTCGTTCCGAATGGGCGCCGCTTCTGGGATATTCTTAATGCAATTTGAGAAAGGAGGAAAGAAATTAAAACAACTCAAAAATAAAAAAGTCACCACAAAATGATCACAGTTCTATTCCCTGTCCCATATCCCCTGCCGTTTCAAATGCTTTTGGTCCATTGCTCTTGTAAGGTGCATCACACGCGCATCGACCAGTGTGCATTCTACAAAGCACTGCAGATAAAGCGTCATCGTTTTCTTATAATACTTTTCGCTAGAAATTGTTTCACATAGCGCACACCACAATCCGAGGTTACTTCAGTCCCGTTGAAAACCTACCAGAGCAGTCCCCATTGGCTGTTGACGTTTCTAGCCGGTACTTGTGAATGACATCTAATTTAATGGGATTACAGCTAAACCAACTAGGAAATAGTCAATGGTCCTTCAAGTCTTGTCAAAAGCTTTTCCGATTTTTTTGTCCACTTGTTGTTAACGCTAGATAGATTAAAATAGCCTACATGAGTGGCAATACACAGAAGAAAATTCTTAAATTGACTCGCGACAGCTGTGCTTTCTTTCCTTCATGCGGGGAATGTGCGGTACTGGCAAGCGAGGCATCACCTCAGCCTTGCAAGAATCCAAATTTTGACAAGGAATAGTTAAAAGCGAAGAAACAGTGTGAGACCTTAAACATCTCATCTCAGGGGATATTTAGTACATGTCCGGAGTTAGTTTTTGGCATGTGGGTACTGTGTGACGTTAATTAACAGCGAACTAAAAATGAGATTGGAAGCAGGTTAAGATATGACAAGATGGACCATTACCTACTAGCAAAAATTACAAATCACAACTTGTTTCTCTATGTAATGACGCGGATACGGGTCTGAGGCTCCTCGTGTCTTTCACCGATTTCTGTGTTGTGGCTTCATTCAGCGTTATGTCTGATGTTGGGGTAACTGCCTGAGCGCTGGCCACACAAGAAAATCATACAATACTAGATAAACAATAGTCGCAAATCATTTACAAAAGTTCACTAATATGGTGTGTGACAAACTGAAGTGTTCTGCCATTCGGATGAATAATAGTGCCGGCCGGAGTGGCCGTGCGGTTCTGGTTCAATGGCTCTGAGCACTAGGGGACGCAACTTCTGAGGTCATTAGCCCCCTAGGACTTAGAACTAGTTAAACCTAACTAACCTAAGGACATCACACACATCCATGCCCGAGGCAGGATTTGAACCTGCGACCGTAGCGGTCTCGCGGGTCCAGACTGCAGCGCCTAGAACAGCATAGCCACTTCGAACGCTACGGTCGCAAGTTCGAATCCTGCCTTGGGCATGGATGTGTGTGATGTCCTTAGATTACTTAGATTTAATTAGTTCTACGTTCTAGGTGTCTGATGACCTCAGAAGTTAAGTCCCATAGTGCTCAGAGCCGTTTGAACCATTTTTGAATTAATAGTAAACATATTTTCGATAGAGCCCACACAAATACTCTCCTAACGAATACATAGACTTGATCCCCATCTGAGACACACGTTCAAATCGTGAAAGTTTCAGCACCTTTGCGATGCAAATTGAGAAAATAACTATGCTTGAGACATAAGCTCGCGGTGAACGATCGATAAAATCGCAATGCGATTGTCTGTTTCTACACATAGCCAAACGACATCTTACCACGAAACCGTACAGCAAACAGCAACCTCGCCAGCAGACGGAAAACAGAACTCCAAGAACGCCAGGACACAAACTGCTTATTCAGTGCTTATTCAGACTCGCGACCCAACATTCCAAGCTAAGCGGCTCATGACGTGATACGTCAGCTAAGGCGGAACTAAAAGAATACTTCTTGAGCATCTCACAGACTGGCGCATAATTGACTTGCATTTTTTACTATCGGCAAACTAGGTACAGAATTGCATCTTTGTAGTACAACTATGATGACTAATACGCGAAAGTATTGATTAGTGAAAGAAATATATATAAAAGGTGGTCCATCCATAGTGACCGGGCCAAATATCTCACGAAACAAGCATCAAACGAAAAAACTACAAAGAACGAATCTCGTCTAGCTTGAAGGGGGAAACCAGATGGCGCTATGGTTGGCCCTATAGATGGCGCTGCCATAGGTCAAACGGATATCAACTGCGTATTTTTAAATAGGAACCCCCGATTTTTATTACATATTTGTGTAGTACGAAAAGAAATATGAATGTTTTAGTTGAACCACTTATTTCGCTTTGTGATAGATGGCGCTGTAATAGTCGCAAACATATAAGTACGTGGTATTACGTAACATTCCGCCAGTGCGGACGGTATTTTCTTCGTGATACATTACCCGTGTAAAAATGGACCGTTTGCCAACTGCGGAAAAGGTCGATATCGTGTTGATGTAGGGCTATTGTGATCAAAATGCCCAACGGGCGCGTGCTATGTATGCTGCTCGGTATCCTGGACGACATCACCCAAGTGTCCGGACCGTCCGCCGAATAGTTACATTATTTAAGGAAACAGGAAGTGTTCAGCCACATGTGAAACGTCAACCACGACCTGCAACAAATGATGATGCCGAAGTAGGTGTTGTAGCTGCTGTAGCGGCTAATCCGCACATCAGTAGCCGACAAATTCTGCGAGAATCGTGAATCTCAAAAACGTCGATGTTGACAATGATACATCAACATTGACTGCACCCGTACCATATTTATAAGCACCATGAATTGCATGGCGACGACTTTGAACGTCGTGTACAGTTCTGCCACTGGGCACACGAGAAATTACGGAACGATGTCAGATTTTTTGCACGCGTTCTATTTAGCGACGAAGCGTCATTCACCAACAGCGGTAACGTAAACCGGCATAATAAGCCCTATTGGGCGACGGAAAATCCACGATGGCTGCGAGAAGTGGAATATCAGCGACCTTGGCTGGTTTATGTATGGCGCGGCGTTATGGGATGAAGGATAATTGGCCCCCATTTTATCGATGGCAATCTACATGGTGCAATGTATGCTGATTTCCTACGTAATGTTCTACCGATGTTACTACAAGATGTTTCACTTCATGACAGAATGGCGGTGTACATCCAACATGATGGATGTCCGGCACATAGCTCGCGTGCGGTTGAAGCCTTATTAAATAGCATATTTCATGACAGATGGATTGGTCGTCGAAACACCATACCATGGCCCGCACGTTCACCGGATCTCATCCCCGGATTTCCTTCTGTGGGGAAAATTGAAGGATATTTGCTATTGTTATCCACCGGTAACGCCTGACAACATGCGTCTGCGCATTGTGAATACATGTGCGAACATTACGGAGTGCCAACTACTCGCTGTTGAGAGGAATGTCGTTACACGTATTGCCAAATGCATTGAGGTTGACGGACATCATTTTGAGCATTTGTTGCATCAATGTGGTATTTACAGGTACTCACGCCGTAACAGCATGCGTTCTCAGAAATGATAAGTTCATAAAGGTACATGTATCACACTGGAACAACCGAAGTAAAATGTTCAAAAGTACCTACGTTCTGCATTTTAAATTAAAAAACCTAGTTGTTACCAACTGTTCGTCTAAAATTGTGAGCCATATGTTTGTGACTATTACAGCGCCATCTATCACAAAGCGAAAAAATTGGTCCAGTTAAAACATTCATATTTCTTTACGTAATACATGAATGTGTAATAAAAAATGGGGGTTCCTATTTTAAAAACCGCAGTTGATATCCATTTGAGCAATGGCAGCGCCATCTAGCGGGCCAACCATAGCGCCATCTGGTTTCCCCCTTCAAGCTAGACAGGTTTCGTTCTTTGTATTTTATTCGTTTGACGCTTGTTTCGTGAGATATTTGGCCCGGTCACGATCAAGAAAAGAACTGACGTTCGAGGTCTATCAACACAAAATCTGATAGAACTGATGAAATATTAAATTTGACAAAGATTATTAAAATGGTAATGCAGGTAAGATACTGTGAGCAGTATTACTGTAACGAAAGTAGATGGAAAGACAACGTTTACAGTAGTACGTATTTATATACCGACTTGCACCGCAGATCCAAAAGGGATTGAAAGAATCTAAGACGAGGGAAAAGACGTTATTCAGATTGTTAAGTGGATGAAAACTCTCGGCAGGGTCTGGAATTCTATACCAACGAAAGGCGAGAACGCAAAATTAGTAGGAGAAAAAGGATTTGTGGAAAGAATGAAAAGGGAAATCACACAATTTTGAATACAGTGGGGTTTAATCATGACTCACACATGGGTTAAGAACCTTTCAAGAACGTTGTTCACGTGGAAGAGACCTGCAGACACCGGTATATTTCCAATAGATAACATAGTTATAGAACCGGAATTTAAATTGCGAAATGTTTATAGGGTCAGTTGGGAATCTGACCATAATTATTTGCTTATTACTTGCAGATTAAACCTGAAGAAACCACTAAAAGTTTGGCAATGAAGCATATTGGACCTTTATAAATTTACGAATGCCAAGGTTTTTGAGATTGTCAAAGATGGCATCAGGCACGAGAACGCATGCTGCATAAGATGAACGGGTACCTTTGAGACCTGAAATAGTGAAGGCAACAGAGCATCAAATAGCCAAAAAGTTAGGGCTCAATAGAGGTCCCTGGAATAACACATGAGTTATTCAGTCCAGCTGTCGAAAGAAGAATACATAAAAATTCAGCAAATGAAGCAGAGTGCAGGAAATACAGACGTCTAAATGCTGAGATTACCTGGAAATACAAAACGGTAGAACCAATAACTGCTAAATGAGAATTAAAACCTCCTGGCAGATTAAAACTTGTGTGATGGACCGAGACTCGAATTCGGGAGCTTTGTCCTTCGCAGTCACGTGCTCTTCCAACTAAACTACCCAAGCACAAATTGCGACTCGTCCCAATAATTCTAATTCTGCCGGTACCTCTTCTCCTACCTTCCGTAATTGGGTAGTACAGCTGGTAGAGCACGTGCCCGTGAATTGCAAAGTTCTTCAGTTCGAATCTCGGTTCGGCACAGGAACCAGCGCAAACGTCGCTGCAGAGCGAAAATATCATTTTAGATGAGATTTGCTGATCCTTAGATGCCTGCGTGAGTAAATGAAAGATAGATGCTCCCTAAAGGAAAATTAAAGAGAATAGTAAAGAAAGAGAAGCACGGGTTTATTAAGGACTGAGATTGCAAGCCCATATTAAACAAGAAAGGGAAGGACAACATAGAGGATCTAAGTAACAGAAGCAAACTTGAAGTTATTTTTGTAGATAGAGACGAGGAAGTAGCTAAAGAAGAGAGTTGAGATGTGATAGAAAAAGAAGCTTTGAATACAGCACTGAAAGATCTGTGTCAAAACAATGCACCTGGAATAGACGACCTACCTTTAAATTCTTTGATGCGCCACTCCTGGGAGAACTATTATAGTTGATATTCAAGACTTTTCACAGGCGAAATACCTTCAAAATTCAAGAGGAATGTATTAATTTCGATTCTTTAGAAGACAGACGCTAGCAGGTGTTCATACTACCAAACCTGAATTCTAATAGGCCATCGCTGCTAAGTACTGAAAGGATGCATTTACACGAGACCAAAAAAACTGGAAGAAATCGATTTCGATGAAGATTAGTTTGGGTTCCGGAGAAATGTAAGAACATTTGAGGTAATACTGACCGGACGAATTTTATTACATTTACAACTTTTGTAGATGTAGGAAAAGCTTTTAACATTGTTGACTGGAAACGAATGTTCGGAATTCTTATGGGATAAAACACAGGGAGCGAAAGGTAATGCATAATCCGTCTGCAGTTATGGGAGTCGAATGGCAGAAGTTAAGCGGTAGTTCATGAGGAAGTGAGACATTGTTGTAGTACCTCCATGATGTTATTCAGTTGATCAAACAATAAAGAAAACAAATGTGGAAAGTTAATCAATGTTTAGGAACAAAAAATAAAAGCTTTGAGGTATGAAGGTGGCGCACTGTATTTCTGCCGTAGACAGCAAAGGATTTGAAAGATTAGTTGAACGCAACATATCGTATCTTTCAAAAGTAAAACTAGCGTAAGGGATTCTAATCGATTTCATCAGACGATACTGACGTAACTGGATTGGGAAACGAGTGAATGAGTCAATGAGTTTTGTTACTTTGCCAGCAAATAAGTGGTGACGGCCTACACAGAATGGGAAATGTACAATGTATACAGGCAGTAGCATGTCACACATTTCGAAAAAAAAAGAAATTTTTTAACATCGAAAGTAAATCTACACGAACGGAAAAAGGTCTCAACACCACGAAGGAGTCGTGCAAGACAAACGAAAACTGTAGTCGGGTTTCCACATCTGAAGATAACGCCAGCTCAGATTTCGCTGCAGTCGCCTAATAGTGGCGCTAATAGAACCACTATGAGGATGCAGACCAGCTTTGTTTAAATACGTACTGAATCGGTCGTTAGCGTCAGTTACGTCTGAGATTGTACATAGGACATACGGCGTTCGTGTTAGCCAAGATGCTTTTAAGACGATGAAAACGACGAAGACACATTGTGTTCACCTCGCTGAGTTTGAAAGAGGTCATGTAACGATGCTCCTGGAAGCTGAACGTTCATTGAGGGGTATTGATGAAAGACTTGGGAGGAATGCATCTGCTGTCAGTGGTGGGCACGGGAAGGTACGGTCGCAAGAAGACTCTGCTCCGGACGGGCATGTGACACAACCGAGAGACAAAACCATCTTCTTCGGCGTATGGTTCTTGCGCATCGTACAGAATCTACAGCAGAAGTCTGAACAGCGGTTGGCACCGCAGTGACACAAAGAACCGTTACAAATCTGTTACTTCACTGACAGCTCCGAGACAAGAGCCCTGTGGCGTGCATTACACTGAAAAATGGTTCAAATGGCTCTGAGGACAACTTCTTAGGTCATCAGTCCTCTAGAACTCAGAACTAATTAAACCTAACTAACCTAGGGACATCACACACATCCATGCCCGAGGCACGATTCGAAACTGCGGTGCCGGCCGGAGTGGCCGAGCAGTTCTGGGCGCTACAGTCTGGAACCGCGCGACCACTACGCGCGACCACTACGGTTCCAAACTGTAGTGCCTAGAACCGCTCGGCCACCATTACACTGACACCAAGCCATTTGCGACTTCAATTTTGTCAAGCGAGTGCGCATTGTAGGCTAGGGTGGAGGTCTGTTGTGTTTTCTTATGAGAACTAGTTCTGATTCGGTGCCATTGTTGGTTGTAATAGGGCTCAGTGAGCGCATTCTACAAACCTGTCTGCGGTCTAGACACATTAGACCTACGTCTGGAGTTATGGTCACGGGTGCGATTTACTTTTACAGCAGGAGCACTCTAATGGTTCGGTGATTCGACGTGTTGTGTTACCATTCAGAACAGCTTTTCAGGGTGTGTTTTCCAACAGGATAATGCATCGCCGTTATACCGCAATTGTAACCCAACATGCCCTACAGAGCGTTGACATATGTCTGCTTGACCACCAGATCTGTCTACAATCGAGCACATATTAGACATCACAGGACGACAACTCCAGCGTCATCCGCGACCAAGTGGAACAGGAATGATCTGGCAGTTACATAAATTAATACACATACTGGATGTGGAGTGTATGGCCAGTAACGGCTAAACATGCTAGTTTTTACGACAAAGCCTATTAGCGGCACATCATGGTCGGCATGTAAAACGCGATAAGACTTCTCAAGAAGACCCACTTATACGTGTTGAAACCTAGGTCAAGAACTTATGACTATTGCCTTCCGCAACCGTTTACTGTTTATATTCCATATAATGTCATTTGTATTTGCTTTCAGCTTAAACCACACCTCTGATGTAATAATCGGACCCTCTTCTCTTCTTCTGAGATCCTTTTCCTGTGCTTACTATGCATAAATGGGCTCACTTTGACCTTGGACGCGTTCGTTTCTGTCACGCGGCAAATCTTGAGATTACTTTCTTCGGACATCAGTTTTGAGAATCAGCAACGGCGTCTGGCCACCGCCGAGCTGCGTCATGAAAGCCTTCACGACGGCCAGTATAAAAGAAGCCCCGTTCTGCGGTGGAGCTCATCCAAGTGCTCAGCGAACACTCGCCCACACGGCGTGCCACCTCGCGCAGATCATGAGCGCCGCAACGGTATGTTTTTTTCTCTCTTGACAGTCGTTGTTGCGTAAAAGTGGTACCCCGCGCAGCTGAAGACTATCCATGCTGCAGCCCGTGCCACAAAGCACGGCACATACATTTACTTTGTCTATTTATTCTGTAGAAATTTTCAGTGGACAGTTGAAACGAAATAAGCCAGCATTCAGCACTCAAAACCGCATTCACTCGTGTAATTTTCCCGGTGGCGCCTGGTCAAAAGGTTAGTATTTATGTTCGCAAAATCACCAAGATTCTTAACACAACTGTTAGCGAAATTCTTGCAGCTTGAATATATATTATAGCACATTTTCGTTAGTACTGAGCGCAGGCGAAAACGAAAATGAAAGTGTAACTATTCGGAACTTTTATTTTAATGCATGTTTGGGATAGCATTGTACCTCAATTAAATATGAGTAATATTTTGCCTCTTTATTAAAATCTTTTGGTATCTTCAGTTTGCCTAACAAACATGTTCCTTTATGGTTACATTTGTATGTCTTGAAACAGAAATACCGTTTCTTGAATCGACGTGAACTGAGAATTCGGGTTCGCTTTATGAAAATATGCTTGTTGATAGCTGTGTTAATAAATCATATTGATTACCATAACGATTTCAATCATTTTCATAAATTGAAGCCACCAATTTATTAAATTTAAAATTGAGTAATCATTACTATAATTAAATAACATATCTTAAAGTTTTAAACATGATGGTTTCTCAGCAACCGTGTATTACTTCCATCACAGGATTATAGAACCAGCCGGTTGCAAATAACTATTTGGCACAATGACCTAGGTTTCGACACGTACTAAGGCTGTCTTCATTACAATGAAATTTTGAAGAATCTTTAAAATAATACATAGAAGACACCCTTAGTAAGCGTCGAAACCGAGGCCAATTTACCAAACAGTTATTTGCGACCGGCTGGCTGTTTAGTCCCATGCTGAAAAATATCGCAAGTGGCGTGTATGAAGGACTGCATTCGAAAATTGTTATGAAATGCTTTCTTTCTGGATTAGATATCACAAAAGTTCCCCTTCTAGTGTTCTCACCACAGGTTCAACCGAGAGATCTGCAGATCCGAAACACGATCTTGATAGCACACGTCTATGTAACAAATTTATGTCCCCTCCTAAGAAAGATGTTTAAGACTCTATGCCGAACCTGGGACCATGCATTTCACGGACATTTGCCCTAGCTTCTCAGTTATCTTTGTTTTCCTTTTTAACTTTATTTCCGAAAAATTTACGCTGTGTGACGGTGGAACTTTTCCTTTCAATCAATAGTTTGTTAGCCTTTAGAAGTAAAAGCTATAATGGTAACTGAATATTGTAACATATGTATAAATCCCATATACAAATTGTCTTTCAAAATCGTAAACCTAACATATCTTTTGCCGAAGATGAAACTCTCTAACATTAGTAACCAGTTGGAAAGTCGTTTCCTTCAGAATTTTTGGATTACCACTGATGCAATTATGTCTACATTCGTGATGCTACACAACTATGTTTACATGTTATTTGTATTTTGCTCCCGATATCGAATTTGTTAGTATTGTCCACCTCTTTTTACTTACTTATTTCTTTCTGGGTGGTCTTGAAAACTTTTGAGTGCTGTTTCATTATGTGTTATTACATAGAATATCTAACTATACCCCCCATGAACCATGGACCTTGCCGTTGGTGGGGAGGCTTGCGTGCCTCAGCGATACAGATAGCCGTACCGTAGGTGCAACCACAACGGAGGGGTATCTGTTGAGAGGCCAGACAAACGTGTGGTTCCTGAAGAGGGGCAGCAGCCTTTTCAGTAGTTGCAAGGGCAACAGTCTGGATGATTGACTGATCTGGCCTTGTAACAATAACCAAAACGGCCTTGCTGTGCTGGTACTGCGAACGGCTGAAAGCAAGGGGAAACTACAGCCGTAATTTTTCCCGAGGGCATGCAGCTTTACTGTATGATTACGTGATGATGGCGTCCTCTTGGGTAAAATATTCCGGAGGTAAAATAGTCCCCCATTCGGATCTCCGGGCGGGGACTACTCAAGAGGACGTCGTTATCAGGAGAAAGAAAACTGGCGTTCTACGGATCGGAGCGTGGAATGTCAGATCCCTTAATCGGGCAGGTAGGTTAGAAAATTTAAAAAGGGAAATGGATAGGTTGAAGTTAGATATAGTGGGAATTAGTGAAGTTCGGTGGCAGGAGGAACAAGACTTCTGGTCAGGTGACTACAGGGTTATAAACACAAAATCAAATAGGGGTAATGCAGGAGTAGGTTTAATAATGAATAGGAAAATAGGAATGCGGGTAAGCTACTACAAACAGCATAGTGAACGCATTATTGTGGCCAAGATAGATACGAAGCCCACACCTACTACAGTAGTACAAGTTTATATGCCAACTAGCTCTGCAGATGACGAAGAAATTGAAGAAATGTATGATGAAATAAAAGAAATTATTCAGATTGTGAAGGGAGACGAAAATTTAATAGTCATGGGTGACTGGAATTCGAGTGTAGGAAAAGGGAGAGAAGGAAACATAGTAGGTGAATATGGATTGGGGGACAGAAATGAAAGAGGAAGCCGCCTGGTAGAATTTTGCACAGAGCACAACATAATCATAACTAACACTTGGTTTAAGAATCATGAAAGAAGGTTGTATACATGGAAGAACCCTGGAGATACTAAAAGGTATCAGATAGATTATATAATGGTAAGACAGAGATTTAGGAACCAGGTTTTAAATTGTAAGACATTTCCAGGGGCAGATGTGGACTCTGACCACAATCTATTGGTTATGACCTGTAGATTAAAACTGAAGAAACTGCAAAAAGGTGGGAATTTAAGGAGATGGGACCTGGATAAACTAAAAGAACCAGAGGTTGTACAGAGATTCAGGGAGAGCATAAGGGAGCAATTGACAGGAATGGGGGAAATAAATACAGTAGAAGAAGAATGGGTAGCTTTGAGGGATGAAGTAGTGAAGGCAGCAGAGGATCAAGTAGGTAAAAAGACGAGGGCTAGTAGAAATCCTTGGGTAACAGAAGAAATATTGAATTTAATTGATGAAAGGAGAAAATATAAAAATGCAGTAAGTGAAACAGGCAAAAAGGAATACAAACGTCTCAAAAATGATATCGACAGGAAGTGCAAAATGGCTAAGCAGGGATGGCTAGAGGACAAATGTAAGGATGTAGAGGCCTATCTCACTAGGGGTAAGATAGATACCGCCTACAGGAAAATTAAAGAGACCTTTGGAGATAAGAGAACGACTTGTATGAATATCAAGAGCTCAGATGGAAACCCAGTTCTAAGCAAAGAAGGGAAAGCAGAAAGGTGGAAGGAGTATATAGAGGGTCTATACAAGGGCGATGTACTTGAGGACAATATTATGGAAATGGAAGAGGATGTAGATGAAGATGAAATGGGAGATACGATACTGCGTGAAGAGTTTGACAGAGCACTGAAAGACCTGAGTCGAAACAAGGCCCCCGGAGTAGACAATATTCCATTGGAACTACTGACGGCCGTGGGAGAGCCAGTCCTGACAAAACTCTACCATCTGGTGAGCAAGATGTATGAAACAGGTGAAATACCCTCAGACTTCAAGAAGAATATAATAATTCCAATCCCAAAGAAAGCAGGTGTTGACAGATGTGAAAATTACCGAACTATCAGCTTAATATGTCACAGCTGCAAAATACTAACACGAATTCTTTACAGACGAATGGAAAAACTAGTAGAAGCCAACCTCGGGGAAGATCAGTTTGGATTCCGTAGAAACACCGGAACACGTGAGGCAATACTGACCTTACGACTTATCTTAGAGGAAAGATTAAGGAAAGGCAAACCTACGTTTCTAGCATTTGTAGACTTAGAGAAAGCTTTTGACAATGTTGACTGGAATACTCTCTTTCAAATTCTAAAGGTGGCAGGGGTAAAATACAGGGAGCGAAAGGCTATTTACAATTTGTACAGAAACCAGATGGCAGTTATAAGAGTTGAGGGACATGAAAGGGAAGCAGTGGTTGGGAAGGGAGTAAGACAGGGTTGTAGCCTCTCCCCGATGTTGTTCAATCTGTATATTGAGCAAGCAGTAAAGGAAACAAAAGAAAAATTCGGAGTAGGTATTAAAATTCATGGAGAAGAAATAAAAACTTTGAGGTTCGCCGATGACATTGTAATTCTGTCAGAGACAGTTAAGGACTTGGAAGAGCAGTTGAATGGAATGGACAGTGTCTTGAAAGGAGGATATAAGATGAACATCAACAAAAGCAAAACAAGGATAATGGAATGTAGTCTAATTAAGTCGGGTGATGCTGAGGGAATTAGATTAGGAAATGAGGCACTTAAAGTAGTAAAGGAGTTTTGCTATTTGGGGAGCAAAATAACTGATGATGGTCGAAGTAGAGAGGATATAAAATGTAGGCTGGCAATGGCAAGGAAAGCGTTTCTGAAGAAGAGAAATTTGTTAACATCCAGTATTGATTTAAGTGTCAGGAAGTCCTTTCTGAAAGTATTTGTATGGAGTGTAGCCATGTATGGAAGTGAAACATGGACGATAAATAGTTTGGACAAGAAGAGAATAGAAGCTTTCGAAATGTGGTGCTACAGAAGAATGCTGAAGATTAGATGGGTAGATCACATAACTAATGAGGAAGTATTGAATAGGATTGGGGAGAAGAGAAGTTTGTGGCACAACTTGACCAGAAGAAGGGACCGGTTGGTAGGACATGTTCTGAGGCATAAAGGGATCACCAATTTAGTATTGGAGGGCAGCGTGGAGGGTAAAAATCGTAGAGGGAGACCAAGAGATGAATACACTAAGCAGATTCAGAAGGATGTAGGTTGCAGTAGGTACTGGGAGGTGAAAAAGCTTGCACAGGATAGAGTAGCATGGAGAGCTGCATCAAACCAGTCTCAGGACTGAAGACCACAACAACAACAACATCTAACTATAATTTAACCTTGTTGCTGATCTCCCTTTTGCACACGGAAAGGCTCGAATGTCTAAGAAAATCAACTTCCTATGTGATAGGTCTTGTGGTTGCTCGTGTAGCATACTTGCACATTACGTCTTCCTCCATTTCCCTACCTCTGTGGTTATCAAACATTCAACCGTCCTGTGCATGGCGGTACTTTTCATGTGGGGTTGCTGTCAGCATGGTTCTGCTCAAGGTGGTTGCTGTGGCATCACTATGTGACAAGGAAAATATGTAAACATCACTGTTTACATCCGAAGCTACACATCAATAGGAGAGCTTTTTCTTTATATTTTTCCTGTGAACATCATGTATATCAAATCACGTTTGCGGTGTCACTGGTTTATTTGAAAATTAAATTTCAGTAAAGCCCGTTGTACGATGATTGCTTTCCGTACCCAGATTACGTACAACACACCAATCACACTTAGTAGGGGGGTAAATATCCGTCGGTTTTGTAATAGGTGAGTTTCTCCAAGCATGCTCCATGCTTCCCTGAAGAGCTTTCCTCTATCTTTCTGTATGTGAAATATGTTTGTGACAATTGTATAAGAAGTCTACTGGGTGTAGCCCCATACTTCCATTGGGGTCGTTAGCTCTTCGCTGGTCATGCTATCGTGGCACGACCGACAACACGCCCTCAAAGCAGTGTATCCGCCATTATCTCTCGCTCTCCTACTCTCTCTCTCGCTCTCTCTCTCTCTCTCTCTCTCTCTCTTACCTTTCAAACCTCTCAGAATTACTCCTGCATCACTTTCATGACCAACACTTTTGAAACAAAGGATTTTGCTGAGACCTGGCCTAGCCACAGAGTAGGGATATAGGTCGGGAAGGAATTATCACTCTGTAATTAAGTGTGTGCTGATTTGAAATTTTCTGGGAGAGTAAAACTATACGCCGGATTGGAACTCGCCTGTGAACTTTCCTTTCTTTTTGGAGTGCTAGTTGCGGAAGGTATGCAGGAGATGTGAGAAGTTTCGAAGACAGCGTCGGAGCTACAGCTGAGAGGGATGGAGGGAGGGGAGGGAAAGGGAAGCTGCGACTCAAAGGCAAAGATCTCCGGTTAGAGCGTCGATCTGGACGACAGTTTTAATCTGAAAGTTTAAAAAGAGTGCACATTCCGTTCTAGAGTGAAAATTCATTCTGGAAACGAGTTTTTAACTTTACATTTGTTATTTTCACATTACACTTTCCACTGTCAACGTCCTTTGGCACTTTTCTTCGCTCTTACTTTTCAGTCCTGTCATATCTCGAAAAACAAAGTAGCCAGTTCCACCTTAGTGATAGTCTTGTCCTATCCTGTAGTACAGGGCTGTCAACTTTTTATATTACTTGAGCCATATTAGAAGAAGGCGAATCAGATCAGATAATATACTTACTATTTTACATTTCATATACGAGATTTCATAAATAATTTTATATACAAATAATAAAAAATCTTGAATTAATGAGACATTTCACTTTGAATTTAGGAAACTAGTATATGAATATCATTCTCAAGGTTTTCATCTGAGATTTTGATTCTATTTTTACTCTTTATGTGCTTTACTCTTGAAAATAATATTTCACAAACATAGGTGGTTTCAAACAAAGACGAGACACGTAACGCACAACTGTGCAGCAAAGGATATTCATCTCTATGCAGCTGTGATTTGTAAAAGTCCATGATACGTGATTAAACGGTTATTTTAGTTGGATGTCGGACTGCAACTCTGTGCATTCGATCTGAAAATTTTCTAGCAACGTTGGGAATAATGCAGCACTATCTACTGCTTGTTAGCTTCTGTTGAGTGTAGTTCGAAGACGATGACTTCCAACTTTACTGAAGATACTGACCAGAGATGGGGGCAAATTTGTTGCAGCCAGACAGTACAGTACAACCACGCTGTTAGTATTGTACTTGCGAACAACGCATAGCTCACGAGTAAATAGAGAATACACGTCAATAAATTTCGTGCATTACTAAGCTATAATAAAATGGAGTGAAGCTGCGACTAACTGAGTGACGTCTGCTATCTACTGTGGGTGGACTGGAAGGGGAAAGAGCATAGTGACCGCAGCGGGCAGCCATTAAGTGCAGCAGCAACACGTTTCGAATTGTACTCAACGCCTCCTTCGGTAGAAATTTCATACGAAAGTTAAAAGATTTCTTGAAAACCCATCATACACTGAGGCAGCAAAGAAACTGGTAAGGCATGCATATTAAAATACAGAGATATGTAAAAGAGCAGAACACGGCGCTGCGGATGTTATCAAGATTTACATGAGTTTCAACGGTGTTATAGTCCACGCACAAGCGATGGGACACAGCATCTCCGAGGTAGCGATGAAGTAAGGATTTTCCCGTTCGACCATTTCTCGAGCGTATCGTGAAAATCACGAATCCGGTAAAATGTTATATCTCCGACATTGCTGGGGCCGGAAAAAGTTTCTAAAAGAAAGAGACCAACGATGACTGAAGAGAATCTTTCAAAGTGACAGAAGTGCAACCCTTCCGCAAGTTGCTGCAGATTTCAATGCTGGGCCATCAACATGCGTCAGCGTGCAAGCCATTCGACGAAACAACATCGATATGGGCTTTCGGAGCCGCGGGCCCAATCGTGTACCCTTGATGACCGCACGGCACAGTTTTACGCCTCGCCAGAGCCCCTCAACATCGACATGGACTGTTGACGACTGGAAACATGTTGCCTGGTCGGACAAGTCTCGTTTCAAATTGTATCCAGTGGATGGCGGGTACGGACATGGAAATAACCTCAAGAATCCATGGACCCTGCACGTCAGCAGAAGACTGATCAAGCTGATGAAAGCTCTGTAAAGGTCTGTTGCGTATGCAGCTAATGTGATGTGGGACCCCTGATGTCTAGATACGACTTTGACATGTGACACGTACGTAAGCATCCTGTCTGATCATCTGCAGCCTGTCACGTCCATTGTGCATTCCGACGGATTTGGTCATTTTAAGCAGGGCTATGCGACACCCCACACGTCCAGAATTACTACAGAATGGCTCATGGAACACTCTTCTGAGTTTAAACACTTCCACGGGCCACTCCTCAGACATGAAGATTATTGAGCATATATGGGATGCCTTACAGCGTGCTGTTCAGAAGAGGTCTCCATTCGCACTCTTATAGATATATGGACTGCCCTGAAGGTTTCATGGTGTCCGTTCCCTCCAGCACTACTTCAGACGTTAGTCGAGTCCATACCAGGTCGTGTTGCGATACTTCTGCCTGCTCTCGGGGGCCATACACGATATTAGGCAGGTTTATCAGGTTCTTTGGGTCTTCAGTGTAGAAATGTTCATGTTCACATGTAGCAATGTATATGATGTCAAATTAAACCTGTCCTAACAGAACTATACTGCTGTCAGATACATAACATTGGCAATAAATGCATTCAGAATTAATGTTTCTAACTTCTATCAATTAATAAAGATCAGATCTACGGTGAAAAATGTTCTCTTTCACAATTGTACAGAAATAACACAGAATTTTCTTGTATTTCCTTAAATTATGTTCAATATATTTCCCTATATCTTTAGTTTCGCATTGGGAACTGAAGTAGCTGCTAGATAACAGACCAGCACGTCTGACAGATTGGCCGAATAAGAACGAGACAGCGATGCAAGTATAGCACAGGTGACAATGTTAAGAATAGGATGGGCCCAAGGGCGCCAGCAGGTTTTCATGTCACTAGGTGTAAAAAATTTTCCCCACATATGTATTTCAGAAATATTGACAATGTTCTTATGTGCACATCATTTTCCCCTGTTTGTTTCTACACTGCACTTTTAATACCTGTTCAGTGTTATAAACACAAACAACCAAACAGTACAGTTATAGTGAAACCTGTTTGGACTTTAAAGAATTTATGTTGTTTTCTGTTGATCCCGTCATAAGCCCTATTGTCTTCATTAATTGTTTTCTTGCCTTTAAACGCATAGTATGGATGACATTTCCCACATTTTGCGTTTCTGAACCAGTACCACAAGATTAAACATCAGTTTCACTTGAAACAGACATTCAAAGTTACTGCATAGCTAATTGTAGAACATTATCTCTCTTCTGACAGCTTTATACAAAATTCTTGAAAAAGTACTGTATTAAAGGGTAGCATCACACATTTGTAAAAGTGGAGTACCAACAAAATGGCAGTTTGCTTTTTTCAGGAAAGTTTTTTGACAGAAAATGCTATACATACTTTCACTGATCAAATTTTAAATGCATTGAATAACCGAACATCACTGATTGGGATATTTTCTGATCTCTCAAAGGTCTTTCACTGTGTGAATCATGAAATTCTTCCAGATATGCTTAAGTATTGTGGTGTGAGTGGGACAGGGCACAAAAGGTTTAATTTATATTTAACCGAATGAATGCAGAAGGTTAAAATTAACAATACAGGTCGTGTGCAACGTTAGCAAAGTCCTCTAACTGGTGTGGTATCAAGAATGGTGTCCCACAGGGTTCAGTCTTGGGCTGCTTATTGCTCTTAATATACATAAATGACTTGCCACTCTGTATTCATGAAAATGCAGAGTTAGTTATTTTTGCTGTTGATACAATTATGGTAACAACACCCAACAAACAAGAATAACCTTAGGATATTGTAAATAATGTCTCAGAAAATTATTAAGTGGTTCTCTTCAAATGGGGTCTGACCAAATTTTGAGAAAACACAAAATATACAGTTCTGTACAGTAAATGACATAACACCATTGACAAATAAAGACTATAGAGAAGTCTGTTGCTAAAGCAGACGTTAAAAATATCTGGTTGTGTGCACTGATGAGAAATTGAATTGGAAGATACACACCGATGGTCTGCTGAAACGATTAGTTTCAGCTACTTACGCTATAAGGATTATTGGAAGTTTGGTGATAAATATATCAGTAAATTAGCCTACTATGCTTATTTTGGTTCACTGCTTTCATATGGCATCATATTTTGGGGTAATTCATCATTAAAAGTAAAAGTATTCATTGTACAAACGCGTTTAATCAGAATAATAGCTGGAGCCAACTCAAGATTACCTTGCACACATTAAGTGCATAACTACAACACTAGAAGAAATGACGATCTTCACTATACTCAGTTAAATCTGTCTTTGGCACACAAAGTGGAGAATTATGCTGCCACAAAAATCTTTGGTCATTTGCCAAATAGCTCTAAAAGTCTAGCAGATAGCAAATAAACATTTAAAAAAAAATAATAATTTCTGAGTGACAACTCCTTCTACTTAATACATGAATCTTTAGATATGAAGTAGTAAATGAAAAAAAAATATTTTGTGTAAAGAAAACTTACATTAAAGTGACACATCATTACGAAATGTCGTAATGATGATCTTTTTTTTTTTGGTCATCAGTCTACTGACTGGTTTGATGCGGCCCGCCACGAATTCCTTTCCTGTGCTAACCTCTTCATCTCAGAGTAGCACTTGCAACCTACGTCCTCAATTATTTGCGTGATGTATTCCAATCTCTGTCTTCCTCTACAGTTTTTGCCCTCTACAGCTCCCTCTAGTAAAATGGAAGTCATTCCCTCATGTCTTAGCAGATGTCCTATCATCCTGTCCCTTCTCCTTACCAGTGTTTTCCACATATTCCTTTCCTCTCCGATTCTGCATAGAACCTCCTCATTCCATACCTCATTAGTCCACCTAATTTTCAACATTCGTCTGTAGCACCACATCTCAAATGCTTCGATTCTCCTCTGTTCCGGTTTTCCCACGGCCCATGTTTCACTACCATACAATGCTGTACTTCAGACGTACATCCTCAGAAATTTCTTCCTCAAATTAAGGCCGGTGTTTGATATTAGTAGACTTCTCTTGACCAGAAATGCCTTTTTTGCCATAGCGAGTCTGCTTTTGATGTCCTCCTGGCTCCGTCCGTATGGTTATTTTATTGCCTAGGTAGCAGAATTGCTTAACTTCATTGACTTCGTGACCGTCAATCCTGATGTTAAGTTTCTCGCTGTTCTCATTTCTACTATTTCTCATTACCTTCGTCTTTCTTCGATTTACTCTCAAACCATACTGTGTACTCATTAGACTGTTCATTCCATTTAGCAGATCATTTAATTCTTCTTCACTTTCACTCAGGATAGCAATGTCATCAGCGAATCGTATCTTTGATATCCTTTCACCTTGTATTTTAATTCCACTCCTGAACCTATACGTCATCAGCGAATCGTATCTTTGATATCCTTTCACCTTGTAACCTTTCTTTTATTACCATCATTGCTTCCTCGATGTACAGATTGAAGAGTAGGGGCGAAAGGCTACAGCCATGTCTTACACCCTTCTTAATACGAGCGTTCTTGATCGTCCAATCTTATTATTCCCTCTTGGTTGGTGTACATATTGTATATGACCCGTCTCTCCCTATAGCTTACCCCTACTTTTTTCAGAATCTCGAACAGCTTGCACCATTTTATACTGTCGAACGCTTTTCCCAGGTCGACAAATCCTATGAAAGTGTTCTGATTTTTCTTTAGCCTTGCTTCGGTTACTAGCCGCAAGGTCAGAATAGCCTCTCTCGTCCCTTTACTTTTCGTAAAACCAAACTGATCGTCACCTAGCGCATTCTCAATTTTCTTTTCCATTCTTCTGTATCTTATTCTTGTAAGCAGCTTCGATGCATGAGCTGTTAAGCTGATTGTGCGATAATTCTCGCACTTGTCAGCTCTTGCCGCCGTTGGAATTGTGTGGATGATGCTATTCCGAAAGTCAGATGGTATATCGCCAGACTCATATATTCTACACGCCAACGTGAATAGTCATTTTGTTGCCACTTCCCCCAATGATTTTAGAAATTCTGATGGAATGTTATCTATCCCTTCTGCCTTATTTGACCTTAAGTCCTCCAAAGCTCTTTTAAATTCCGATTCTAATACTGGATCCCCTTTCTCTTCTAAATCGACTCCTGTTTCTTCTTCTATAACATCAGACAAATCTTCACCCTCATAGAGGCTTTCAATGTAATTTTTCCACCTATCTGCTCTCTCCTCTGCATTTAAGAGTGGAATTCCCGTCGCACTCTTATTGTTACCACCATTGCTTTTAATGTCACCAAAGGTTGTTTTGACTTTCCTGTATGCTGAGTCTGTCCTTCCGACAATCATATCTTTTTCGATGTCTTCACATTTTTCCTGCAGCCATTTCGTCTTAGCTTCCCTGCACTTCCTATTTATTTCATTCCTTAGCGACTTGTATTTCTGTATTCCAGATTTTCCCGGAAGGTGTTTTTACTTCCTCCTTTCATCAATCAACTGAAGTATTTCTTCTGTTACCCATAGTTTCTTCGCAGCTACCTTCTTTGTACCTATGTTTTCCTTCCCCACTTCTGTGATGGCCCTTTTTAGAGATATCCATTCCTCTTCAACTGTACTGCCTACTGCGCTATTCCTTATTGCTGTATCTATAGCGTTAGAGAACTTCAAACGTATCTCGTCATTCCTTAGTACTTCCGTATCCCACTTCTTTGCGTATTAATTCTTCCTGACTAATGTCTTGAACTTCAGCCTACTCTTTATCACTACTATATTGTGATCTGAGTCAATATGTGCTCCTGGGTACGCCTTACAATCCAGTATCTGATTTCGGAATCTCAGTCTGACCACGATGTAATCTAACTGAAATCATCCCCTATCTCCCGGCCTTTTCCAAGTATACCTCCTCCTCTTGTGATTCTTGAACAGGGTATTCGCTATTACTAGCTGATTCTTGTTACAGAACTCAATTAGTCTTTCTCCTGTTTCATTCGTTGGCCCACGCCCATATTCTCCTGTAACCTTTTCTTCTACTCCTTCCCCTACAACTGCATTCCAGTCGCCCATGACTATTAGATTTTCGTCCCCCTTTACATACTGCATTACCCTTTCAATATCCTCATATACTTTCTCTATCCGTACATCTTCAGCTTGCGACGTCGGCATGTATACCTGAACTATCGTTGTTGTTGTTGGTCTGCTGTCGATTCTGATTAGAACAACCTGGTCACTGAACTGTTCACAGTAACACACCCTCTGCCATACCTTACTATTCATAACGAATCCTACACTTGTTATACCATTTTCTGCTGCTGTTGATATTACCCGATACTCATCTGACCAGAAATCCTTGTCTTCCTTCCACTTCACTTCACTGACCCCTACTATATCTAGATTGAGCCTTTGCATTTCCCTTTTCAGATTTTCTAGTTTCCCTACCACGTTCAAGCTTCTGACATTGCACGCCCCGACTCGTAGAACGTTATCCTTTCGTTGATTATTCAATGTATAGAACAAATATTAATGTATGTATGTATATGTATTGTTAGTTGCGTTCAACAAAGGTTTCACCGCAATTAAAGTAATTTTGACCAATTTTACAGTGTTCATCGTACTGACACATTTTTTATAATTGTTTATTTTAATTCCAGTTGCGTGGTACCGCCAGCCTAGATATAGATGCTGCAAGTGCAACAGTACGTAGCCCTGTGGCGAGCAGTACACGCCACGCACATCATTAGGATTACTGAGTTTCATCGCATATACATATAGCAGATTCGTCGCGCATTCATTCGGCAGGTTCATTTCATTTTATTAAAGCTTATTAGTAATGCACGGAGTTTGCTGACGTGTAATCTCTCTTTCCTTATGTACAATTACAACCGCAGAAAGATCAATATAATTTTCCATTTTTCGTCACATAGATACCACACTGAATTTAATTTTTCAAGGATGAAATGATTTTTAAGATTTTAGGTCCTTTTTACTTGTTTAACGTCCATATATGACATAACGGTTCATTCTTTCAGTGTTGGCTAGAACGACCAATGGTTTAGAAGGAACCACAGAATGCTGCTGAGGAATAGTGCTCTAAGATGTTTACACAGCAATTTTCGTGCGTCTTTAGAAGAGTAATACTTCTTGAATAATAGAATGACCTTAGACATTTTACTCCTAATTTTTGCAATTTCAATTTCTACTTCCTATAAAGTTTTTCAGTAATATAGTTCCTTTCATAAGTCAATTTACATACCTATATCATTTATACGTCACTTCGTCCAGATTTTCATGTTATTTTAGTATTAATTTTACGCATAAAAATTCGTAATATTCGTAAGTGACATCTCGCTGGGCGCAGCTGGCACCCTCCTGCTGGCGTTCCTCTATGTATCAGTGAGACAAGAGCGTTTTCAAATTGAAAATTGTCAATTTTTTATAACTTTACGTAAACGGTATTTTTCTGGTCACCTGATAGATGCTCACTTCTTTGGCCCCAATGACTTTTGCTGTGGGCCACATACAGCTCTCTGGTTCAACAAACCTGCTGTAGAACCCACAGTTACACTTCAATGTGCAATGTACTGGAATTGTTTCTTCCGGAGATTTTAAAAATGACGTTCTGTATCAAGTCACGTTTCTCCACAAGTCAAGAAAAAGGGTTCTTTAAACCTAATTTAATATTTATGGCATTGCTGTAAGTTAACATTTTTTGTACCTAAAACTGAGATCCTCTGAAGGGAAAAAGATGTATGGGGAGTAGAGGAAACAAACTTCAGTGCAAAATTTAACACTGCACTCATCTAATATCTACCACTGGAGTTTACTAACGGCGTGGTCCCATGTCACATTAGCTGTTGGGATCCACAATTTCATGTTTAAACTTACAGGCACATATCATAATCTTCCAGTGCAAACATATCCGTCGTCAGTGTGAGTTGCCTCTCCACGCTGAAACATAGATGTAACGAACGATATTGATTCCCTTTGTTTACTTCTCCTGCTATAAGCTAGCTTTGTTCTCACCTAACCGCATAAATTTGATGCTAAATTTGTTTCACCTCAGTAAATTGATTTATTGGACATTTTACAAAATGGCCTGGAACAAGTAGTAGAACTGATGGGTTTCTACGTACATTTTGACTTATTCACCTCCGTAGCTGAGTGGTCAGCGCAACTGACTGGGGACCCGTGTTCCAACGCTGGTGCTGTCAGCGACTTCTTTTCCCTGTTGGGAGGGCTGGTAAGGGACGCACTCATTCTCGTGACGCCGACAGGATCTACTTGACCTTTCAGTAGCGCTTCCAAGGTCAAGAAACGCAACGACAGGGAGACTGAGACAGGCTCGGTTGCTGACTTTGTGTACCACCGTACAGCGTGCTGTGACACAATAGGCAGTGAATGACATGGCGGTCGGCTGGGTTCCATTGGGCCCTCTAAGCACAGGACGGGGAAAATTTTTGTCAGTGATTATATTTTTTCGGTCAGCAGTCTTCCGACAAGTATGATGCAGTCTCGGAATGAGTTCCTCTCCTGTAACAAATTCCTTATATCAGAGTACCACTTGCAACCTAATTCCTCAATATTTTGCTGGATGTACTCCAATCTCTGTCTTCTTTTACAGTTTTTGCTATTTACAAATTCTGCTAATACCTTGGAAGTAATCCCCTGATGTCTTAACAGATGTCGTATCATCCAGTGCCTTCGTCTTGTCAGCGCTTTGCTCGCCGATTCTCCGGAGAACTTTCTCACTCCTCTCCTTATCAGTCCATTTAATTATCAAATTCTTCTGTAAAACCACATGTCAAATTCTTAGATTTTCTTCTTTTCCTCTTTTCCCAAAGTCGATGTCTCCAAACCTATATTATCAGAAATTTCTGAGAAAAATTGTTTTATACTAGCAGACTTGTCTTGGCAAGGAATGCCCTTTTCGTCAGTATTAGTCTGATTTTTGTGTCTTCTTGGCTCCGACCGCCATTGGTAACTTTGCTAACTAGGTAGCACACGCCTTAACTTTATCTACTTCGTAATCATCGTTCATGGTTTTAAATTTCTCGCTCTTCTCATTTTTGCTGCTTCTCATTACTTTCGCCTTTCTTAGATTTACTCCAATCCATATCCTGTACTAATTAGAGTGTGTGTTCAATATACTCAGAGGATCCTGTAATTCTTCTTCACTTTCACTAAGGTTATCAATGTCATCAGCAAATCTTATCGCTGATGTCTTTTCATCTTGTGTTTTAATCCCACTCTCGAACGTTTCTATCATTTCCGGTAGTTGCTTCTTCAATGCATATATTCAACAGTAGGGGAGAAAGACTACATCACTGTCTTACTCCCTTCGTAATCCGAGCAGTTCGTTCTTGATTTTCCACTCTTATTATTCCCGCATGACTTTTGTACGTATTGTATTGCCCTTCTTTCCCTGTAGCTTACCATCTAAGGAATTGGACCATGTTTCACCATTTGACACTGTCGAATGCTTTTTCCAGTTCAACAAAATCTATGGACTTGTCTTGATTTTGCTTTAGTCAAGCTTCCATTACCAGCAGCAATATCAGAACTCCCTTTCTGGTACGTTTACCTTTCCTAAAGTCAAACTGATCGTCATCTAACACATCCTAAATTTTCCCTTCCATTCTTCTGTATATATTTCTTGTCGGCACCCTCGATGCAGGAGCTGTTAAGCTGATTGTGGGGTAATTTTCGCACTTGTCAGCTCTTGCTGTCTTCGGGACTGTGTGAGTTTCTCCTAAACTTAGAAGGTTTATCGCAAGATTCATACATTCGACAACTAACATCAATAGTTGTTTTGTTGTTACTTTCCCCAATGATTTTAGAAACTGTAACAGAAAGTTATCCATCACTTCTGACTTACTCGTTCTTAAGTCTCCCAAAGCTCTTTTAAATTTTGACTCTAATAATGGATCCTCTATCTCTTCAATATTCAATCATATTTCTTCTTCTATAATGTGATGGGTCAAATCTTCCACTCATAGAGACAATCAGTCTTCTCTTTCCACTTACCCGCTCTGTCCTCTGCATTTAAAAGTGCAAATTACATTTCACTCTTAATTTTACCACCGCTGTCCTTAATTTCACCGAAGGTGTTTCTAATTTACTGTATGCTGAGTCTGTCCTTCCGATAATCACTTCTTTTTCGATTTCTTTACGTTTTTAATACAGTTCCCTCCTGAAGATCAGAATGGGAGACTGGTCCAGAAGCCTTTTGTAATTATAGACCACGTGCCCTGTGGATGCATATTATGTGTCTTCAATGCAGGGTTTTCCACTGCCTTCTGCATCCTCATGCAGTTCATCCTCATGCAGTTCCCACCTTTAGGGGAGTTCCCCAGTTCAAGGGCAAGAAAGTGCCCTTAATCTCCGTCCGCTCCTTCGCCCTCTTTGGCACGGTCGTTGGGTGAATGAGGATGACTTCTTACGCCGGAAGTTCTCGGCTCCCATTGACGAATATTTTTATGCAGAATTCAAATTCTGACGGATTTAGAAGCCAGGACCGAGGACGTTTTGATTATCAATCAATGACGCCACACGTACACTAATGATTTTCTTAGTGTTCGATAGCACACTGTAGCCAAGTGATATACGATTTTCATTATAGTTCTAGGTCCTATATAAAAATTTGTGGGCGATATATAATTTAACAATAGAGATTTTAACGCACTGACTCATCCTCTTCTGTAATTTTCAACACAAGTACTATTTATTTCGACTTCACAGTCTTTACCTAGGAGCACAGATCTCAGATTCATTGTCTTGCTCACTCTAACTCCTGGCTGAAATGATTCTATAAAATGAATAACTTTTAAATGCGTAACGTTATGATAGAAGAAAGTTTCGTAGCTCCTTTGAATGTGTAGGCTCGCAGAGAAACATGCCTTCCAAAAATGATTTGAACACCATGTGAAAAGTAACCAAACAAAATAACTAGTACTTGGTCAGGATAATACGAGGGTGAGTTAAATGAAAACTTTAAATTTGTAATAACAAATTGAAATTTTGTGCCATTATCCTGTAAGTTTGTAATCGTGCTACAAACAACGTGCAATATGGCCTGTAGGTGGCATCATAGTGCAGATGCACACATACCGTCACAGTATCAGTATAAATATGGGCGCCCCACTTGCGACTTGCACCAGGGAAGAACAGCGTTCTGTTAATCGGTTTTTGCGTAGTGAAAGTGTGAAACCTATTTAAATTCATCGACGAATGAAGGTTCTGTATGGTGATGCATGTTTGTGACAGCAACAAGTCTACGAATGGAATAGGAATTTCGCAAATGGCGTGTGACTTCAGTGGAAGATGCTCCTCGTCCAGGTCATGTGCAACGAGTTGTCACTCAACAGAACATTGCAGTTGAAGCCACAGTGAAGGAGAACCGCCTAGTGACACTGAATGACATTGCAGCATGTTTACAGATTACTCATGGGTCAGCACACTACATTGTGCATGATGTGTTCCTGTTTCACGAAGTGTCTGCAAGATGGGTGCCACGGCAGCTGACTCCTGAAATGAGAGAACTACGTGTTGATGCCTGTCAAGAACTTCTTCGGCGCGTTGAATGAGAAGGTGATGGCTTCCTTGCAAGAATCATTAATGGGAAAGAAACCTGGGTTCACTTCCGCCAATACGAAACGAGGAGAGCGAGCAAGGAATGGCGCCATTCCTCATCACCAAAACCAAGGAACTTAGGAACCGAACTATCAGCAGGGAAGGTTATGCTGACTCTCTTTTGGGACGAAAAAGGCGTCATTTTGGAGGATTACATGCCTAGAGAGACCACTGTCACCTGTGCATCATACAAAGATCTCCTAAAAAATCATTTGCGGCCTATAATCAAATCAAAGCGATTGTTGTCAGCAGGTGTCCTTTTGCGATATGACAATGTAAGGCCCCACACTGACCGTACAATAGTTGCAACAATCTCAGAACTGTATTTGGAGTGTCTTCCTCATCCGCCATACTCACCAGACCTTGCCCCAAGTGATTTCCAGGTCTGGATCACTCAAAGACGCAATAGGAGGAAAGAAGTTCCGTTCTGATGAAGAGGTACGCCACGCGGTGCATGAGTCGTTGCGCGGACTACCAAAAGAATTTTTTTCTAAAGGAATTTATGCACTTGGTAGGCACTGGAGGACTTGCATTGAGCGTAGGGGAGATTATGTTGAAAAGTGATGCAGCTTTGTACCACTTCTGCACAATAAATAATATTTAAAAAAGCATTTAAGGTTTTCATTTGACTCACCCTCGTAATAGAAAAAACCAATAACAAGTGAATCAAAATACACTCTAATACAGAAAGGAACTTACTACTAAGGGTTCATTCGAGTAAAACGGACTCTGGTAGACGCTCATGTAAAGGCAAACAAATGATTCCAATTTATGAAGAAAATTGATGATTTATCCATGAGAAAGGGCATACAAATTGAGGAGCTCTATAATGCGTTGGTCTACCTCTTGCACCTCAGTGATTCGGCTTGGCATTCATTCGTAGATTCATTAGATGTCTTCTTGAGGGATATCGCGCAAAATTTAGTCATATTGACCAACGTTCAAATCTTGAACTGGATGGAGGGCCCCGCCCATAATGCGCCGAAATTTCTCAATTGGGGAGCGATCCGGTGACCTTGATGGTCAAGGTAGGAGTTTGCAAGCCCGAAAATAAGCAGTAGAAACTGTCGCCATGTGTGGGATGGCATTGTTTTGTTGAAACATAAGCCCAGGATGGCTTGTCAAGGAGAGGAAGAAGACGAGGGGTACCGTTGTGCTGGAAGGGTGCCACGGATGACAACCAAAGGAGTCCTCTGTGGAATGAAATGAAATGGCACCCCAGACCATCGCCCCTAGTTGTGGGGCTGTATGGCGAGCGACAGTCAGATAGGCACCGCACCACTGTCTGGGACGTCCCCAGACACGTCTTTGGCCTGGAATCTCGTTGCTAGAGTTGAACTCTCTTCCGTGATGAGTCCCACTTCGAACTGAGACCCGACGACTATCAAATACATGTCTGGAGAAGCCCTGGACAGCGGTGGGGTACCATCCTGGCTGTCGCTCGTCGTACGGCTGACAGCCAGGAGTGATGGTCTAGGGTGACGATTCTTTTCATAACAGGACCCTCCAGATATCATCCACTGTACCCTTATAATACAGCGATGCACAGACAACATTGTAAGACCCGTTTTGTCGCTCTTTAAAGCAAGATATCTTTGGTTTATATTTCAGGAAGATAATGCCAGTCCGCACAGGTTGAGTTTCAAGTCCTGTCTAAGTGCTTGCCAAACTCTACATTGGCCAGCAAGGGCGCCAGAAGGAGTGATGGATTTGAGGTCCTATCGAGAGCTAGGTCTTTAAAGGCGGAACTAAAGCTCGGATTGTATCAAGGATTGGGAAGGAAATTGGCAGTGTCCTTTCAAAGGAACCGTCCCGAAATTAGCAGAGAGTGATTTAGGGATATAACGGAAAACAAACGTCTGCATGGCCGGTCTCTTGTATGAAAAATCGACTTCCCGAATGCGAGTCCAGTGTGATAGCTACTGCGCCACCTCGCTCCCTAAGGGCGCCAGATCTCTCCCCAACTGAGAACGTTTGGAGCATTATGGGTAGGGCCCTCCACCCAGCTCGGGAATTTAAAGATCTAAAGCGCCTATTGGACAGATTTGGGCAAGATATCCCTTAGGAGGACATACAACAACTCTGTGACTGAATCCCAAATTAATAAATGCTTGCGTAAGGCCAGAAGTAGACCAACGCATTGCTGACTTACTCAATTTGTGAAGCTCTTTCTCGTGAATAAACCATCCAGTTTTTCTGAACCTATAATCATTTGCTTGTCTGTACATGTATATCATATCCATCGATTTCCACCCTGTTAGAGTATGTTATTCAATACTATACCGTACTATTATTAAACTTCATATCATACCATTATTAAACTTTGTCAGGTGCCAAGACTTCGGCTTAATCTACTTTAATTTATAAGTACAGTGCCGTAACAAGAAAATCACCGTGCTGTGAGTAAAGGGGCAAAATCGTATCAGGGGCAGTGACATTATCGACGCTTTCGTTAACAGTGCAGTTCGCCATTGGACAAAGTCATGTGAATGTGTTCCGCACACAGGTCTTTTCCACACACTACAGGTGTTGCTCTCTCTATTTTCCTTTGCCATACCCGTAGTCGATTATCGCTGCTTCTCTTGTCATTGTATCGAGCCCGTTATTTGTAACTTGCGGGCTCCATGTCTCACGAACTTGGCTTTTTAAATTTATAAATATAGTCAGTTTTTTGAGAAGGTAATGAAGTTCCCCGAAAACTGTACACATGAAGCCAATTCGCAGGGTGACCTGTGATGTGATGTTATCTTTTCCTAATGGAGTTTTGTTTCTCAGGTAAATGTATTCATTTACTGCTTCCTGAACATGATTTCGACGGAGACCTTAATAGTGACAGTGCTTTTGTCTTTGGTCTTTTAAAAGTTAGGTCAGAGGGCAACTGCTGTGGAAGCATCTCGGACCATTTTTGGCAGTTCTACTGTGTCGCCGCTCAAGAGGATAATACCTGTAAAGTGAAGATGGTTGAGACGTTTTCCGTACTGATGCATTTCTGTCCCCAGAATAGACATTTTAATACAACCTCCGAAGTCGAGATCAGTAACTTGGTGAGATTGTGTCTCCTTGTGAGATGGCGCACACGAACCATTCCAGTGATCCATCTATTGTTTATTTTCCCATGCAAAGAGTAATTATCGTAAATGCAGCAGATTAAGTTGGTATATTTGCAGTCAATGTGGGCTCCGCTCATCGGCATCATTACTGAGCAGTCTTCGATCGTGTCGAACTCCTTCTGGTAGTCTATGAAGATCATGTGAAGTGGGACATTACACTCACTACATTTCTCTATCAGTATGCATATAGCTTCGTACTGTCGTACCGTTTCTGAATCCCGCCTCTTCGACTGGCTGGTAACGGTAAATTTTCTGAGTCAGGTGGTTCGTGGTGTGGTGGTGTGTTGGGGCTTTTGGGCGCTCAAAGGTGGTTCGTAATGCTTTATGTCAGTTGCTTGGAAAAGATTCGTCTACATCTACATCTACATGTCTGTTGTGCAATGTACAATCAAGCGCCTGACACAGCGTTAATCGAACCACCTCTAAGTTATTACTTTGTCGTTCTAATGTCGAAAAGCGTAGGAAAAAGGAATACTTAAATCATTCCGTGCTAGCTCTGGTTTCGCTTATTGTATTACGATGGTGATTTTTTTCCTACGTTGGTGAACAACAACAAATTATTTTCACACTGGAAGAAGAAAGTTGGTTGCTACCTTGTATCATCTCCGTGACACCACCTCCCCTATTTGCAGATAATACAACAGGATATACCCTTCTTTAAACCTATTCGATGAATACCGCCTATTTTCTCTGATAGGGATCCTACACCATGCTGTGTAGTATGTATTTGGACTGTAAACTTGGTGTGGACCATATTATTTGGAATAGCCTAATTCAGACAACCACTTTTCAGCCAGATTCGTCGAAGGAGCAACTACCAATGGCGTATTAACATAAATAAATACGGCTACGCTTTACTTAGTGCCCTGTGGTTTCGTAGCAATTTACACTGAAAATATCGTGTGCAGCAGGCATTAATACTATTCACAGTGGAAGTGAATTGACTGATGGACAGTGAAAAACATTTTCATGCAGCACAAAAATTAATTGAAATTACTAGCGAACAGTGAAAAGAATTTTACGAACTGTGGTATCTTTCATTGTACGAAATTGTGCGTAAAAGCCGTTTCCACTGAGGAGGAAAGTTTGACCAACGAGAAACGCAGTGCCGTGTGACGTCACCAACGTCGACTTCATCTTGAAACGAATTCATCCTGAAATGCCATCGATCAGCGTGCAACAGATGGCACAGCTTGCGGCATGGCAGCCGAACGACGAGAGGTGAATCAGGTGTAAACACGATATGGAAAACAAACGTGGAGACTAGGAGCTGCAGCAGTTAGCAGACGACGCATCGGCAACCGCAACTGGCAACGAAAAATTCCAAGGTTAAAGCTGTTATATCATCCAGTGACAGCTGTTCTGCCAAAATGTGCAACTTACAGGTTAAGGACTGTTGTTTGGTGTTTAGAAGACAAGATGTGTAAGAAAAGGGCACACAGTCATTGCTGATACAGTTAATGAAACAGCAGGAACTGCTATTCAAAGACCTTAGAAGCATCATAAAAGAATATTTTGACAGTTTGGAATCACAATCAAACAGTAGTATAGAAAGTCCAAGTAGTTACAGAGTTTCAGCGCAGAATTTGTAATAGAAAGAACACAAAATTATGATACGAAACTAGAAGTTTTTGGTCATGACAGGTTGTCAAACGTAAAAAGTAACTGAAGACAAATATAATAACGGAATGCAATTTGTTGAATTGTGCCAGGAAGACTTAAATGAGATACAAACTGCTGTAAGGTTAAGTAAAGTTAAAAGTGTTGGTGTAGCTAGTAAAGATCTGTGTAAAAGGAGAATCGAGGCTGCTTCTAGTTCTGGTAGAAGATAAAAATCATATCTAGAAAAGGTTTATAATGGTAGTAGGGATGGTATTGGAAATCATTTTAAACATGCCAGAACAGACCACTATTTTCCCAAAAGAAAATGGGGGAAGTAAATAACAACGTAGAATCTAAATTAGTTAAGTGCAAGGTAAACTAAGTAATATTCATAGAGTAAATAACAATATGTGGGATGTGTCCTGTATGCTCTTGTTTTCATTGTAAGAAATTTAGTGATTTGGAAGAGCTTGGTGAAATGCATCCTGTTGATCTTTTTATAATTAAAAAATTCAGTTACCTGCCAGAAAACTGAAACGATAAAGAAAAATATTTATTTTGTGGGTGGCTATGTAAGAAAATATTCATGTAGTTGGGCAGCTGACATTACTAAATCTTGTAGTTTATGGGAAGAATTATTTTTAAAGAAAATTTAGTCCAGTAAAGCGCAGAGTAGGGGGAAAATAAACTACATAAAAAGTATAGTTATGATCACAGGAGATATACCATTAAAGATTTTTGTCGGTTCTGGTTTAACAAATTAAAGTACTCAAATAAATAACTATGTAGTAAGTTTGCTGCTGCAGGACTAGAGAGGAAACTGCCTCTGCAAATTAAAGAATTTGCTTTTAGTTGTCCCCAGATAACAAATAAATGATTTTCTTAATTATCTGGAAAGAGCAGAGTGTACAAAACCCATGTCTGTGGACTTAGAACTCAACTGAGAAATGATTACACAGTACACAGAATGAGTAGAACAGATACTGGTAGGAACCAGGGTGATTACAGAAATTACTATTCAAGAAACAAGAAAGAGCAACCAGTAGAAACAACCTCGTTTCTGAGAATATTAATGTGAACAGTAGTAATAACGTAAGTGAAAACACAGATCATGTAATATGCTGAGTAAAAGTGTCTCTAGCGGCATAAATTCTTTAATAAAAAACAAAGTAGGCATAACAACTAATTTAGTTAGTGAGGTAGGAGGTGTTTCAGTTGATCAGTAAATAGATGTCTGCAGAATAAAATGTCAGGATGCCAATAAAAGATACAGACTTTTCTTTGTTATCACAACTGGTATTAGATGTAAAACAGATCAATATTGTTGATGATAAAGTGGTTTTTTTTACAGAGAACATGGATGTAAAGATTAATACAATTAAAGATGTTGGAATAGAGTGTATGCAGACAATATATGAACCTGTTGGGAAAGTTAATTATTTGGAGCTGGAAACACGTGTCAAACGAGAAGATAAGCCATTTCTAGTTAGTAAGGATGCATACGAGGAGCAGGCCATTGAGGCTAACGTAAATGTTGCAATACAAACAGAATATTTCTCAGTAGTAAATGAAATGGTCAGCCAGGCAGTTGAGTTTGCATAGGAGAATGTATGTAAAGCATTGTCAGTTACCAGTAACGTGAGTGAGTTCGAAATGACTGAAGTAGAAGTAAACAAAATTGAGCAATAGTGTATGGATGTGTGTGAAACTGGAAACAAATGAGATACCAGTGTGAATGGTTTTGTTAAGCAGAAAGTCTTGAGGTGAATGTTGGTTTCTTCGCAGATGTTGGTTTAAAATGTCATAAAGTAATTCATGACGGAACACACAAAATAGGTGACACTGTACATTAATTCTAGTGGAAGAAGCTGAAACTTCGATGGTTAACAATAAAGTAAGTATTCTACAACTAATGAAATCATACTTCTGTAACAACGATAATGAACAAACACACAAAACAGAGCTGTTGATGCACTGGATTGGGGGTTTGAGCAAAAAGCTCTTCATACAAAAAGTGATACTTTTGATGATATTGCAGTAGAGTGTATGCAGTTAATGAATGATATTTTGGTCAAAATGAATGACATGTGCATGAATGTCAGGATGAAGAAGAGTGTGAATCAGTACTTAATGAAATAAATGTAAATGGGCGGCAAATAGAAGAATCTGAAGAGTGTGCGGTTGGAACGCCGTGTGTGCAGGTAGTGAATGACAATGTTACAGAAAAAGATGAAGTTGCAGATAAAAATAATCCATTTCTACTCAGAGTAAAAGTATATATCAGTTACCACTGATATATGGGAGATTTACCAACAGGAGTATCAATATTAGATAGCTAAATAGTGGAGGTTTAAGTCGATAGTGTTGAAGACAAAGTCTGGTGTCGAATTAGCAATGAAACAAGTGATCAGACAAAGTTGTTATCAGTAAACGAACGAATTATTGTGTACAGCGTCAAAAATCCTCCAGTAGACCGTTTTTGAATAAATTATTGATCTAAGATGATACAGGCAGATGTTGACATAAAAACTGATATGATAGGAATGAGAAAAGGAGTGCAGAAGCAATGAAAGTAAAAGACATTAATATTCATGACCTGGGAATTAAACAGCAACCTGTTTGTGTAATTATTATGTTCTTCATGGAACAGGAGTGTGTACGTATACTGAATGAATGTATTGATGAAGTTAATGATCATAATGTTAGAAAATGGAAAGCTATAGAAATCAATAGTAAGGTATGTGACATGCAATAAGTTAAAGTCAATGTAGTTAGGGTTGTACTGACGTGTGCTGCTGTTGAAAACAGAACGGTTGCTGAAGCAAAGACGTATGTCCCTAAATTACCAGTAGCTGCTATTTGCAAAATATTGGAATTTGATGCTGAGATAAACTGTATGATGAGTGCAGTAAGACAATGAAGAAAACAGTTTTCAAAAAAGATCTACATTGTAAATGGACAAACAATGTTTTCAGTACATTAGTAACTCTCATTACTCTTCTATTTACCGGATGCAAAATTGTCAGTGGATTTGTGTGAAATGAGGACAGAGTGTATGGAAACTTTGTGTTTTGCACTGTTCTGGCAAATGTTGTTAATATGAATTTTGGTTTTCAACTAGTCATATTAAATTAGATGGGAGAGGTGGGGGTTCAATTTTCAGAGTAACTTCTGTTTTGCAGTGGTTTGGTGGATGTTCTGAAAGACAGATGTTGTTCTGAAACCTAAAATGTAAAATTAAGTGGAAGACTGTGGAGTAAATTAATAATATGTAGTGATAAGTGAGTATGGGATTCAGTGTTCTTTAGTGAACTTATTATGTGGCGATAATGCTTATTGCAGTTGGTTGTTTCATCCTTCCTGAATCACTCAATTTCTTCTGTTATTTTGTCTGTAGGCAGTACGTTCATTAGTAATTGCCTTTCACTTTTGTGTGCTCTTTAGTATAGTAATATATTTGAGTAGTTTCTACATTTAGTTTATATTGGACTAGTGATTATACATAATGGAACTATGATACTCGGTAAAATTGGTGAGGTGTTGCAGTTATTTTGCTTTGAATGTGATAGTGAAGATAATTTTGTTTCACCATGGATAAAATTTTGTCAGTCAAAAGGTAAGATGAATAGAAAAAAGAGTTCTGTCAAAATATGTGAAAAATGTGGAAGTATCTGAGAATTGTAACTATGCATTAGGAATTTGGACAGCAGTAGAAGGAAAGAAAGGGAGTATATCTTAAACATGTGGCTTCATACTGTTCTTGATAACATAAAAATATTGGTGCTTAAGGAAGTTATATATGGAGAGGTTTGTCTATTTGTGTGAAAAATGTTATGATATAGCCATTCTGGCTTGATACAGTGGAATATACTCAATATACATTTGCCAGCATTAATGCTTGTGGAATGGAGAAGCAAGATTTATATCTGTATTACACTTCACGTTTCAGAAATTAAATTTATATGATACATAGCAGTGAAGTAATGTTCTTTGAAATTGATATTGTTTTCTTTCATGAGAGTAAAGTCTGCATACAATATCAGGATTTCTTAGAGTGGAGTGTGGTTCTGTAGGTTAATTTTTTGCGTTTGAGGAGCAAAACAGGTGTTTAATTTTAGAGAATGGAATAGTGAGGTAATAATGAAGTTATAATGATGCATAAACAAAGTAATGAAGTAATGGTGAGAATTAATGAGAAATATGTTATGGTATTAACAGTTAAAGAGACTCTCTTTGTAGTAAGTTAATAATTGAGAATGCATTCCTCTAGATAACAATGTTAGGAGGATTGGAAGTAACAATGGAACTAACAGGCATTAGCAAGCAATGTAATTATACCTCTATACTGCAGCTGTAGTCTTCTTATACTGAAAATCTATTTGATCTAGGTAACTTTTGGTACTATTTGTATGTGCAAGTTATGACACTGAAATTGGAAAGTTGAGTGAAAGAATAATATTTTGCTGAAGTCCTAGTTGTACACTGATGCATATTAGGATTTATGTGTTTTTAAAAATTGATATTTCTTTTATGGATAATGACTGGCTTTATGTAATGATCACACAGTAAAGATAAATTATTTTTTTGCTCATTAATTGATGTCTATTTCAGAAGGTTTGTGAATATTTTGACAAAAGTGAGTAATTTAATAACATTTTATGACAATAATGAAGACTTAAGTTTCTGGAAGGTGGTAGTAAATTTGACACAGTGTCAATCTCATTAACTTAATTTTACTACCAATTATGTGATTTGATTGTGGTTGTGGTTATGTTCACCTTGTACTGTGGAAAACGTGGGCTCCCTCATTTGAAACATAAATTTGGATATTTTACTTTTGATTTCAGAATAGTAAGACAAGTACAGGAGTGTATGCAACAGATCCATTCTCTTTATATTATTTTTGTAAGTAAACTATTGTGATGTGACATTTTGATTCATAATGAATATGTTTTTCAAAAATGAAACATTCTTTTATGGGTATACTTATGATATTATTGGTACACTAAAATTGTATATTTGGATTTTGCTTTCCCTGTAAAATGATGGAGGATAACCACCTCAAAGAACACTCGTGAAACTAGAGGCTGGGAGGCAATCATTCGCACCTGTGAAACTTGTGAACCCAATTTCAGCTAAGCAGAACGGTGACAAAGGTAACAGGTGTAAAAACAATCAGCGAAAACACAGAAAGATGAGAAATTTCTTCCTTGGGTAAAATGCAACATGTGTTACATTTTCTAGTTATTTCTTAATTTCTTCGTTTTCCTCTGTGCTATGTAACTTTTGCATTACAGGAACAAACTTTTGACATTGAAATATATTTTTCTATATGGTATACATCTTTGAAATTCCTTGTAATATGTAGGGTTTGAACATCATTTAATTCCTTGTATTAGTAATTTATGGTTGGTTTAGGTAACCAAAATATTTTTGAATCTGTATGGTTGTATTTCATTGCAAAGTTTTGTGGGTTTTTGTTTAAACATTAGGTTATACAGTCAGCTATTTCGCAAATATCCGTATTATCTCATGCAAATCAGGTGGATTCTTTCCAGATGTTATGTTTCTCTCCCATCCCCCCACAAAACGTTTTTCAGTTATTTTCAACAGTGTTTTTTATGGCGAAACAAACACGACCAAAAATATCAAAAATGAACTTGATTTTGTTGTCCATCACATTTACTTGCTTAATTGGAGTCAATTGGTGTCATTACACAAACTAGAAACTGTGGTAATTAGAAAATACCAGTAATATAAAACTTCATTGTCCTTGTTGCTATGTAAACATGTATCCAGTAGCAAGCTTAGAGAAGAAGCAGATCAAAGATACACATGCACAAACACACACAACCACACACACACTCACACAAACACACACACACATACACACATGTGTGTGGGTTTGTAAGTGTGTGTGTGTGTGTGTGTGTGTGTGTGTGTGTGTGTGTGTGTGTCTGAGTAAGACAGTATGTGGCTACGTATTTTTGATCTACTTCATTATCTGTGTATATGTCAGTGAAGTAGAGAAAATATTTTAACAGGCCAGACACTCGTTTAGTATCAGATTAATTAGCATTCTTAACTAAAACATTGTTACTGGAATAGAGTACCACACTTTGGCAAAATAGAAAGCCATTTAATATTGTAGTATCCAAAAGTCCACAGCCATAAGAATCTGTCTGCACTATTCACTTAATCATGACTGTAAATCTTTAATCGTAACTTGTAAAACTCCAGCAATCAGAATAGATAAATATATTTTTAATTATTGCATACTTATAAAAGAAACATGTTGGGAGCAATTTCCGTAAGTCTGTAGAAGGTTATGAAATGAGCAAGATCTGTACTTGAACATGTACTGCAGACGGATTAGCACAAATTACAACAATGGGCGGACAGAGCAGTGTCTACATTTTGCATCTGGGAGATCAGTTTGTAATTCAGTGCATGTTTTAATGATTCACTGTGCACATGCAATTAATCTCAGGATCTGTGTTAACCTTCACTATTGCATTCTGCAAACTGCGACTATAGAATTGGGCTGTGGACTGCAACTCCTAAATTATACTTACTCTGCACATAGGTTTCGGCTTGGTTTGATTGTTGGCTTTCAAGGACAGTGACTTAAGAAGGTGAATAAGTGACTGTGTTAAATAAGTGTCTGCGACACTCTGAGTTAAAGTCACTTTAGTTTTAGACCACTGCACTTGAACAGTTGCGTTATAGGATATCAGTGGGGTGTTGTAAGTAGCTAGTTTCCTTTCCTAACTATTTTGCCCATAAATCACAGTTTTTGGTTTGCTTTCCCCACTATATTGTCACTATCTATGTGATCATTCCAGTCTACGTTACTGATAATTGTATCCCCTTAGTGTAAATTTGTGTGATTTACCGTGTAACTGAAATTTAAAGTATTCCATTTAGTGAGCAGTGTCACACCTTCCATTAGTTAAATTCAATTACCATTTTCGCACAATACAGATATCTTGCCTAAATCATTTTACAGTTGGATTTGTTCTTCTGATGATTTTGCAAGAAAGTAAAACAATCAAAGAGGGCAGCTCGAATCGACTTCTATCTCGATTATGTACATTATAAACAGCAGAGGGCCTATCGCTTTCTCTTCCACCGCTATCGCATTTTTTATACTCGGTGACTTTTCGCCGTACATCTGAGTCGTTATTTCATAGACGCGCGGTTTGTTTAGAAGTCGCTTGCAGGTAACGGTGTAAAAAGATTTCTGGAGAACTAGAAGTATGAAATCAGTTTGAGATCCCCTATAGATAGCATTAATTACTTGGCGTGAATAAAGAACTGATGTGTGTCAGAAAAAATATATTTCTTAATCTTTGCTGAAACTTTGTCGATAGATCGTATTCTTCGAGGTAATTCATAACTTTCGAACACAGTACAAGTTCAAAAATCCTACTGCAAATCGACGGCAGTGATATATGCCTGTAATTCCCTATTAATTAACTATTTACTATCTTTAATATTGGCGTGATCTGTGCAACTTTCTAGTCTTTAGGTACACATGTTTCGTCTAGAGAGCGGTTGTAATGATTCCTAAGCGCCAAGATATTGTATCAGCAGACTATGAAAGGAATCTAACTGGCATTCTGTGTGGACCAGTGTTGTCTACTTCGAAGTTACTTCTATTGGCAGCTGCTCTTGATTCGAATTGTCGGTGGATAAAAGAGTAATAGCCCTGCCGATCTCGATGTCCACGTTATCAAAATTTTTCAAGAAGATAAATGACTTCAGCATTTTTCCATGAGTTTGGAATCATCTCTTCCTCGAGGCATTTATTTAAAAGAATTAGGAGTGTTTCCTAAAGTCTCTCTCGTCCAATTTCAAATAATGTGCTTGTGACCAGATCTTCTACTGGCGCTTTACAGTTCTTGAGTTGATTCAGAGATGTTTCCGTTTATTTTTAATTGATTTGTACCAGTGGTAGCGATCCTGCATTCAAAACAGATCTTCGAGCTCATCACCCAGGCTTTTATTTGTCACCGACTGGCTGTAGAGTTTCCGATGAAAATCCTGACATATTTCATAGTTTGGTCTCTTCCAGTAACAGTTTCTCCTCGTTCATTCCAAATTTTCTGGATTCTCAGTTTATTACCTTTTGATTCACTGCAACGAAGGACTCTCATTTTCAGATCTTTTTTGTTGGTCTGTCCCGTCAGTCTTTTTTATTATCGCTTGTGATGGTCTTCTTTACGTTCTTCATTGAGCTCTCTATATTTGGATGAGAGTCTGTCAGCGTTCCTCCTTTGTTCTATATGCTCTTCTGTTTAGAGAGTGAAATTCAGATTTACTGCGTTTTTTTTTCGTGTACTGAGTTCCTTTACTGTTGCTCCAGTACTGTCAGTAGTTTCTGTCTGGAGTTCGTTCTCTTCCATTCCTCCTAAAATTATTGTTGGTAATTTCTTCTCTGTGTGTGTTTTTGAGCATCTTTCTTTTTTCTTCTAGCTCACTTTTTTGCAAGTCGCATCGTCATTTCCATTGCGCGTTTTCTTTCGAGCCCAGCATAATATGAATGCTGTATCGAACGATCCTACGTTGCTACGTGTATTGAACTGGTCTATGAATGACACGTCTCACCATATTCTTAACCATTTCTTTTCCAGGTTTTCGGTTTTATCTTGGAAAATGTATTCATGCAGTATAAAGTTCTTTGCTTAGAAAATTCGTAATTTTTTCTCTGTCGTTTGGCGTTACAAGTCCAACATTTCCAAAGAAGGTATTGTCTTCTGGACACTTTGCTTCTCCTTGGCATTAAAATCGTGCGATAATGATGGAAATGGGGGTTTTCTCTGAATATTTTTGCTTTTGTGTCTTTAGGACTCTTCACAGTCTTCATCGGTTGGGGTGAAAGTAGGTGCATACTTAAAAATTATTTCGAGACTAATCTTAACATTGAACTTAGCAATCATGTGTATCATTCTTCTGAAATTGACATCGTCCTTGTGATGTGTTTCCTCGTGTTGTGAATATATTTCTTTTGTTCTTTGAGGACGGGGACAAATATTTGACTAGCCAAATTAAAGAGTAAAAAACAAAGAAAGAAAATGATCTAGGAACAACTTGAACAAAATTTTCTGCACTGAAGCACATAATATTCGCACCATGAGACTTGAAGAACATCTCTCCCAAATGGAACATGAACTGCAGAATATCAAATTGGGCCAAAAGGCGAAATGGCTGCTACAAGTCTAGCCTGCTCCTATTTCAGAATAACTTGGATGCTAATTCCTATATTGATGGTGCAGCTTACAGGTTTGGCTGCGACTCATTCAGCTTCTTTTTGTATTCTAGCTGATGTCTGTCCAGTCAGCTCAACTACTGCTTGCCCAGAGAGATTTAGCGGCCTTGGGGCCACAGCGGGTTGCCAGCTGGCAGGCGCGGTCATTGCGGAGCGTGAAGTGGTCTCGTACTGGCTGCTGGTGTGTCCAGAGTCCCATTCCGAAATCTACGAAGACCCTTGATGACTCATCCGCAATGTACCTGATGTCGGTAGTTGTATGGTAGCTTGATCCCGTAACCTGGAGAAGGCTGAGTATTGCATAGGAATGTGGACCCCAAGAAGCCCTGTTGTTGTCTTCTGCATTGACGTTCAGTACGGGATGCACTTTCTGATGTGGTGTTGTCGGAAGACAGTTTCTCCATTAATGGATGGTAGGTGACGAGCTGCAGTAAGTTCATTAGGTAAAGGCCATCATCAAGTTCATAGATTCAATAAAGTATCATTATCATGGAAACGAGTGCTGTTATTGTAAATGTCGTCGAGCCCAATCAACAACTAACTCATGACGATAGCTGGAACGCTGGAGCATTTAAACTGAGCAAGGTGGCAGCTGCGACACGAGGCTCAGTTAGTAAATACTGCATGCGTCCTCATTCGCCTATATTCTCTTAAGAGGCTGTTATCAGCAGTTTCAGTTCTTGTGTAAGAGACAAATTTCCTTGCCATATGTCATACGAGCTAATGATAATCCTTCTCTCACTACCTTTGGTTTTCTGTCACAGTCTCCTCTCTGCTGAATGTGTATCCTCACTTGGCAGCCGTCGTAATTTGTTGCTGACTTGACCTTCTAGCAACGTAACAGTCTGCTTTCTGCTTCTGCCTATATCTCTACCCATGCTATTCAGTGCCATGACATTCGTCTTGGTTTTGCTTAAACGGTAGGAAATACTGCAACACTGTTTCATGGAGGACCTTGTTTTAACTACAATAAGGGAAAAAATCTCAACACAAAATATATTTAATGTAGGGTAATGAAATTCGGGAGTACATTTGCCTACGTAAGATATTTAAATGATTAATATTGCAAGACGACAGGTTAATGTAAGAGAGAGATAAGAGATTGCAAATGTGAAATGCTGGTTCGTTAAAACCATTCTAACTCCCAGAATGTTGAATGCAGTCATGCAAACGTTCTTGCAGTGTGTTGTACAATTTCCAGATTTCAGTTTATGAGATGGACTTCCATGCGTGTTACATTTGATCGGTCAATACAGGGATGGTTAATGCTGCTTGTGGATGACACTAGATTTGTCGTCCGATGATGTCCCACACGTGCTCCATCGGAGACATATCTGGTGATAGGGCAGGCCATGGAAACGTGTAAACACTCCGTATAGCAAGTTGGGGTAGAACGGCGGTATGTGGGTGAGCATTATCCTGTTGGAAGGCTGGAATGCTCTCCATGAACGGCAGCACAGCTCGTGGAAACGCCAGATTCACGTACATGTTTGCATTCATAGTGCGTGTGATAGCTAACTTTCATCAGAAAACACAACAACCTTCGCCCTGCCCTCCTAGGTGCTATCGCTTGACTCCACTGAAGTCACAAATGGCGGTGGCTTCGTGCCAGTGGAACGTACGTTACAGGGCATCTGACTCAATGCTGTCCTCGAATTAACCGATTTATAACCGTTTATAATGTCGTCGTGGTGTCACCTGCTGTTCTAGTAGATGCTGCAAATGCTGTACGATGCGACAGAGCCCCATGCCATTGTCGTCCCTCTTGGTAGTGGGACAATGCCGTCTGGAGCCCGGTCTTCCTGCAACTGTACATCCCCGTGACAACTGCTGCCAGCATTCGTATGGCGTGTCTACATCCCTGCATTGTGAAAGAAGGAACCTTCTGCTTCACGTAGCTCTATTATATCGTTTATCACGTACATATTTGCATTCACGGTGCGTGGGAGAACCACGACAGTGCTCCTGCCGCAATATGAAATCGCACCCCGGACCATAGCTTCAGGTGTAGAGCCAGTGTGTCTAGCACGCAGACAGGTAGGTTGCTGGCTCTCATCTGGCTTCATTCTAACCAACACAAGACCATCACTGGCACTGAGTAAGAAGGCAGAACCATCTTTCATCAGAAAACGCAACAGACCTCCACCCTGCACTCCAACGGTCTCTCGCTTTACACAACTAAAGTCACATATGGCGGTGGCTTAGTTGATAATGGCGTTTTTATCTCCTTAAAGACAGTCTTGACTAACATCAAATTACCACTTCTAATCTCAAAAGTAACGAATGCCCAGGACCGTTGGGACAAGTGTTAAAGCAAACCTTATTTGCACTCTCATAGCGGCACTACCAGCACCACTCTTATGAATAGTGTGAAAATTGAGTAGACATCATGGTTCAGATGTATAAACACGTCTCGCAGCTTTCTTTTATGCCGCACAACTGCTTCTTGGTGATGCGATATTTTCGTCCGTGTATCTTGCATTTTATGTTGAATTTCGTTGTTTTCCTCTTTTAAAGAACGTTATAATTTTGGCCCTGTGGTAACAGGTAGGCCGAAGTCGTTGCTACGCTGAACTTGACGGTGCGTCATGCGTTGGAGGGCAAGTAGCTAGTATACAATGATGACGGTGTCGTCCATGTATGTGATGTTAAAAATAACCTCTTCATTTATTATGGATCCTTCACATTATTTCGCCAACGCTTCCTTGACATCTGTAGCACAGCCTAGACGAACACCTTTCGTGACTAAGATTGTTCGTGCACTTCCTTGATGAGACTGAACATCTGCAGTTTGGTTATATATAAATTGTAGAGGTCTACATTCCCGTACAACAAAATAAATAAAGATATATATTTTAATTCATGCATTTCTTTGATTTTTTACAACGCTAACGTTGTCGAAATAGCAAATAGTTTTCGGAACCAGAGGAAAAAACGTACCGCTTTTGTTTTGTAAAGATCCAAAGATATAGCGGGTTGGCCGATAGATGTAATAGTTACTACTTCAACTACTACTTGCACAATTCCAGTCCAAGTTAGTGTTCATCGTCCACACCTCCATACGTACTCCACGAACACATTGTATTTAAATAAACAAAATATTGTGTATCTTTTACAATATTAATTTAGCGTACAGGTTTTCCATTATAGCCGGCCGCGGTGGTCTAGCGGTTCTAGGCGCTCAGTCCGGAACCGCGCGACTGCTACGGTCGCAGGTTCGAATCCTGCCTCGGGCATGGACGTGTGTGCTGCCCTTAGGTTAGTTAGGTTTAAGTAGTTCTAAGTTCTAGGGGACTGATGACCACAGATGTCAAGTCCCATAGTGCTCAGAGCCATTTGAACCATTTTTCCATTATAATACCGTCATGATGATAGCACTTTCAGTCTAAAACTGGTCCACTAAAAATATTAATCCTGTATAAAATCACTACATAGCGATTGTAACTTATAATTTGACTGAAGCCAAGGCAACATCTACAACATTTGCAGCACTGTAGCCAATGAACCTCGGAGATACGTCCAAGTAAACATATCACCGTGGTTACATACCAGTTGGGCCAGAACAGTTTCCTCTTTGGCGCCAACTAGTCACCATAGATAATCACAGGCATATTATCAGAACAGGTAAATAACTAACGCACTATAATTAAGGCCGTAGCCACGCTTTTAAATGTCTACAAAAGTAGAAGTAACAAGTATTTTGCAACCGAATTTAGTTTACTTCGTACGTACTTTAAAATGCTCATAAATTAAGGATAATACTGATACATGGTGAAACAACGCTCTTGTGGGTGGTTTGCGGGCTTAAATCACCTCGGGGTATGACCATACGGTGCATTTGACCTGTGGTCGTCGCACGGTGGCGCTGTCAGCAGTTCACATACGCAGAGTCGTGTTGGTGCATGTCAGAGTACGGTGCAGCGAGTAAGTGTGCAGACGTTTACAGACGTGCTAATGCTGACTGTGTGTTGAAAAGGGCTCAAAGTGCACATATTGATGACGTTATGAGGGGTAGAATACTAGGGTGACTGGAGGCTGGTCAAACACAGCAGGTCGTAGCACGGGCCTTCCGTGTGCCACAAACTGTGATTTCAAGATTATGGCAACGATTCCAGCAGATAGGAAATGTGTCCAGGCACTACAGTAGGGGACGTCCACAGTGTACAACACCCGCAGACGGCTACGGATTACTGCAGGTAGCCTTGCTCGGGACCTTAACGTAGCCACTGGAACAGTTGTCTCCAGGCATACAGTCGACAGACGACTGAACGGACATGGTTTATTCGCCCGGAGACCTGCAAGGTGCATTCTACTGAACCCTGGTCACAGGAGAGCCCGTAAAGCTTGGTGTCGAGAACACAATACATGGTCATTGGAACATTGGTTCCAGATTATGTTTATGGACGAGTCCAGGTATAGTCTGAACAGTGATTCTCGCCGGGTTTTCATCTGGCATGAACCAGGAACCAGATACCAACCGTTTAATGTCATTGAAAGGGACCTGTATGGAGGTCGTGGTTTTATGGTGTGGAGTGGGATTACGATTAATGCACGTACACCCCTGCATGTCTTTGACAGAGGAACTGTAACAGGTCAGGTGTATCGGGACGTCATTTTGCACCTGTATGTCCGTCTTTTCAGGGGTGCAGTGGGTCCCACCTTCCTCCTGATGGATGATAACACACGGCCCCACCGAGCTTCAATCGTGGAGGAGTACCTTCAAACAGAAGATATCAGGCGAATGGAGTGGCCTGAATGTTCTCCAGACTTAAAATCCATCGAGCACGTCTGGGATGCTCTCGGTCGACGTATCGCTGCACGTTTTCGAATCCCTAGGACACTTCAGGAGCTCCGACAGGCACTGGTGCAAGAATGGGAGGCTATACCCCAGCAGCTGCTCGACCACATGATCCAGAGTATGCCAACCCGTTGTGCGGCCTGTGTATGTGTGCAAGATGATCATATCCCATATTGATGTCGGGTACATGCGCAGGAAATTGTGGCTTTTTGTAGCACATGCGTTTCGGGACGGTTTTCTCAACTTATCACCAATACTGTGGACTTAATCTGTGTCGTGTGTGTTTCCTATGTGCCTATGCTATAAGCGCCTATTTTGTGTACGTAGTGCCACGTTATGTGGCACCACATTCTGCAATTATCCTTAATTTATGAGCATGAGTGTAGTAAGTTGTAGTCTCACTTTGTTTCTTTTGTTTGTTTTGTTTCAGCTGTTCCTGGTAGCTATTACGCTCCACACGGTATTATCGGCACCACAGCAGGACGGATCGAAACAAGCTACCGTTGTAGAGCAGTTCAACAACTTTAACGGCATCGACCCATGGCGCTGGAGGTATTCCTACGTTTATAATAAGATTTACTGACAGCCCGCTAAACTTAAGCGCAAAGATAACTTTCGCATAATGTGTCATGTGAAGTAGTCCAGTAGCTCGATAAAACTTGGACCATACATAGAAAGAACGACCGCAGTATAGTACAGTGTAGAAAGTAAGTGAAACAAATACGCAATGTGGCAAACGGTAATCACAGTTTTATTAGAATACTTGCAGAGAAGTAACCGGGATTTAAGACGGATACCTGAAGAATGCAATAGACGGGATATGGTTACTAATAAGGTGTATGATCGCTACAGTCGGCAGTGGGTTCTCTGCAACGATCTCCCGTGGTGGCCACGAGGTTGGTAAGCAATTTCTATATGGCGTCCTATTACTAGTGTTGCACGGTTGCCGGCGTAGGTGAATGTGCTGTAATACGTCTTTTAACGCATGCGTCACGGTCGGGATTTAAGTCAGGGAAATGAGTCGTAGAAATGGACTGGCCAGTATATTCACTAAATTCCCTCTCGTTCCGAGAGTTTCTCCATCCGTACAGTTCTATGTGGTCTCGTATGTTCATCCATAAAAATGAAGTTAGGTGCGAAGACGCTCTGGGGAACGAGTACAGCGATCAAATAAACGACTGGTGGGTGGACCGATCCAAAGATCTGGAGCTCGGGACGCCTACAAATCGTAACATGTGAACCACCAAAATGAGTGTGGGAACACCTAATTCACCCAGGAACAGTGTGGAACATGATCGTTTTGAACATCTTTGTACAAACGCTGTACAGAACTTGGTCGAAGATACAATGTAAAATTATTACGACTTCCCGGTCGTATCCCATTTCTGTGCGGAGCCTGGGTGGATAATCTTTCTGAAACACATTGCCTAACAAATGAACTGAAACACACAGAAGACATGGTCGGACATCAGTGTAATTTCATCAGCTGATGTGTAAACGATTAGGCCACACTTCTCTGTGACAGCTTTCGGCCACCGAAGTGGGTTAGTGTTGCGTGTGTTTACTGTTGTGTTTACTGTTGTAAAGGAATTTTGCTTTTTGGGGAGCAAAATAACTGATGATGGTCGAAGTAGAGAGGATATAAAATGTAGACTGGCAACGGCAAGGAAAGCGTTTCTGAAGAAGATAAATTTGTTAACATCGTGTATAGATTTAAGTATCAGGAAGTCGTTTCTGAAAGTATTTGTATGGAGTGTAGCCATGTATGAAAGTGAAACGTAGACGATAAATAGTTTGGACAAGAAGAGAATAGAAGCTTTCGAAATGTGGTGCTACAGAAGAATGCTGAAGATTAGATGGGTGGACCACATAACTAATGAGGAGGTATTGAATAGGATTGGGGAGAAGAGAAATTTGTGGCACAACTTGACTAGAAGAAGGGATCGGTTGGTAGGACATGTTCTGAGGCAATAAGGGATCACCAATGTAGTATTGGAGGGCAGCGTGGAGGGTAAAAATCGTAGAGGAAGACCGAGACATGAATACACCAAGCGAATTAAGAAGGATGTAGGTTGCAGTAGGTACTGGGAGATGAAGAAGCTTGCACAAGATAGAGTAGCATGGAGAGCTGCATCAAGCCATTCTCTGGACTGAAGACCACAACAACAACAACAATCATTCCCGGTATGGTATATAATGGGCATCAGCAGTGTCATATACTGGATGATGCGATGTGACGTCTTCTTGTGAGATAGTATTGTCAGCAACCGACAGAATTTAAAAGCGTCCGCATTGTTGGGATCTCCATTTGGCTGCCTGGTTGAATCGTGCAATATCCACATTTTTGGGGCATTCGGATGGGACAGCTAGACTGAATGTGAGCGTGAGATCAGGTATATGTAGATCAGGTATACTAACGTCAACGTCCCAGCGGGTGACTACGCACCAGAACTGAGAATGTGTCATTTTCTAGTAGGTTGAATATACGTGTGTTCGTCCTGGAAGGACTGGAACAGAAAAATTCCCCACCCCTACCTGGGATTGCTCCAATAGCTCCATGGCCAGAATCTAGGCGTCTGCCCAATAGACCATCATGGCAGTGACAAGATCCACCATTATTAGCCAAATAAATAGAACTTGTACTAAATTATATTTTCTAGTGAAGTCTACTGTGACAACGTGTCGGGAGAGACTGTATTGCCGGCGGTTCACAACTTGAACCGACGTGTACTTTCATAAGCATTTAGTGTACAGGAAAGTCCCATTCAGGGAGCTGAACAGCCAGAACACTACCCGAAGAGAAACGTAGGGGAGGAAAAGAACACCGCTGTTTGTCCCTTTTTAACAATAAGCCATTTAGTTTGGCAAATTGTCTCATCCTCTTTTCCACAGTGGCTAGCGATACGTTTTATTTGCAGTGTTCCCATGTTTTTGCTCATTCGCTTCAAGCAGACACCACTATCCCTCCTTCTGCCTCTCAGATTTCTACAACATAAAATCACATTCACATAGAAATACGTACTGTACACAAGTAATGACACAAGGTGAAACGAAATTCACGCACTCGTGCTTCGCAAAGCGATTCCTCACATACCAGCGATAAGAAAATGTGTCACAAAATTTCTTCCGGCGAGTACATCTGCAGATAAAGAACGTTAAAGGGTGGCAATCTGGCAACAGTGAAACCACATGTATGGTAACTACCTCTGTCGCCAGGTGTTAACCTGCCGTACAGTTGGTGTAATGGTTAATGTTCTGGGTTAGCATGCAGGAGGGCGATGGTTCGATTCTGGGTGGAGGCACATGTTTTATATTTGGTAAATGTAGTCCAAATGGTACGGTGTCTGGCATCTTAATCGTCAACAGCGATTGCAGGGGCTCCTAGAAATGGAAGATTGGTCAGCTGTGAAAGAGGCCCTTTCCATGTCGTGGACGTGAATTTATTCGCACCACTTCATCTACTAGATGCGAAACCTGTTTTCCTTGTACTTTCCTCCAATGGTCCCATAGATTAGTACCAACTATTATTCTTGTCTCATTCAGGTCCATTACATTTCGTTAGTGCATTACGTTACCAGTAGGACTATGTACGTGCTTTGCGAATCATGTGGAAACTCAGTTACTAGTTGTATGTGTTATCACCATGGTCCCACTAATTATGCCTTTCAACATTGAGTCTGGTAACCGCAGGCTGTTTAGTATGTACCTCAATGTATTATTATTATCATTATTATATCGATGGGATTGTGGAAACATCACATACGTTACCGATAGTGAAATAGTGTAATTCGAAACCGAATATTCCACAATTAGCGGTGTCGGGATGAATAAATAATGCAGAACAGTATTTGTCAAAGGTGTAATGCGTGTTAGGTGGAACAGCGCGTAGGGCTGACGGCGTGTTTATACTGTATGTGCTGTCCGCCAGACAGGGACTAGTTGCGAGCGGAGTAACCTATCCGTGACAGACTCCAATGTACATGTACAGACGTATAGAATTTTCTCATTGTGAACCTCTAAACCACTGTGGCAGATGTATGGCATACACAAACGATGAATATGTGGATATCCTTCTGGTCCTTGGTGCATATGCTGTTAGATATCCTCGTCAATGCTATCCAGATAAAAATGTGTTTCGTTGTCTGGAGCTGCCCCTTCGGGAGTCAGGTTGTCTCCTTCCACCATGGCATGACCGACGTCATCCACGGACTCGTCGTACTCCAACTATTGAGGAAGCTGTTCTGGAGGTCATACACCAAGAACCTCAGCAAAGTACACATAGCGTAGCAAGGCAGCTGCGTGTCTCGCAACACACGGTCGTTTACGTGGTGCCCGAGCATGGGCTGAACCCCTATCCTTATGCTTTCACGTGATACCCGCATCCTGCAGATCGTCATTAGCGGACACAATTCTGTGAATGTTTCCAACAACAACGGGAAGCCAACGATAACTTTTTGAACACCACAATACGGTTGGAAGAAGCGGCATTCAATCATAAGTGTGTCGTCAGCCTGCACAATGCCCACCATTGGTGTGAGGTTAACCCGCAAGTCACCTGCGATCGTGGAAATCAACTTCGCTTTGGTATCAACGTCTGGGCCGGAATATTGGGCGACGGGAGTTTGGGCCTTTACATGTTGCCTGACTGGTATCCTGCAGGAAGGTATCGGGCATTCCTTTCAAAGCATCTGCCTGACGCGCTGGAAGACATTCCACTACATGTTCGGCAGAAAATATGATTCCAACATGATGGTGCACCTTCACACTCTGGAATTAATGTGCGACAGTATTTGGACGGAACATTTCCAGGTAGATAGCTCGGACATGGAGGTCCAGTTGTATGGCCACCGCCTTCACCTGACCCAAATCCCCTAGATTTCTTTCTGTGGGGACACCTGCAGGAGCACTTGTACTCCTCCACTCCGCCAACGAATGTGGAAGAATTGGTGGCACGTGTTCATGCTGCTCTTGTTACTGTGGACTGAGCTTTGCTGCGAAGGGTCCAAATCTGTAAGTCCGACGGTTTGCGCAATGTTTGGACGTGCAGGGAGGTTACTTTCAGCACCTGTTGTTATGAGGACAAGATATTCTGTTGTGAAGGTCATGCGATCATTAATATGGGAATTATTATTGTCACTGGTTGCTAATGTCCGGTATCTGAGTGCTCATATTATATGTAGTATAAGTGACAAGAAGGTGTAGCGTTATTGCACTGCGCTTTAGTATCTCGAAATTGATATTGTGTTTGCAGTTATTCTGTCCTATGACAGGACATTTGTTTCTCCTGTCTATATCCGATTTGTCTAAGCACGTATATGTTATGTTCAGCGTTAAAAATGTTGTAACTTTAGGATACAGAATGAAATTAGCAAATAAAAAATTGCGCCCTAGCTCCGAATCGAACCACCGATCTCCTGCATACGAACCCAAAAATTTGTCCAATGCACCAAACGCACACCCCAACTGACGAGTGCTGAAAGCGACACCTACCATCCATTTGGTTACAATTTTGCCATTTTTTAACGTCCTTCTCCTGCAGATGTACTCACCAGACGAAATTTTGTGAGAGACATTTTTTTATCGTTAGCGCGTGAGGAATCGCGCTGCGATGCACGAGTGACCGAATTTCGCTTCACCCTGTATATTACATTTATTCCAACAACTGTCAGTGTGAATGTAAATTGTCGGGTACACAAAATAGTTGGGTACTTCACGATGTGGCCCATCCGTATTCAGTTTGTGTAGGACTGTATTGATACTGATATAACAGTTGGCCATATATCCTTATTAGTCATCTCTGAAAAGGGAGCCTTAAAAGTGGCATTAATATTCTGGGTGAAAACCTACCAACAGTAAGATCCACTCATGACATTCTTATCCTCAGTGAAAGTGAAGTGGAATTAAAGGATATACTGAATGGAATATACAGTGTAATGAGTACGGAATATGGATTGAGAGAAAACGGAAAAAGGACAAAACCTATAGCGAGAACTGCACATAGCTAAGGAACACTGCTGCTTTGGAGGCAAAATGAGCCATGGCCGACGAAGCACACTACAGCAGGTAGAGAGAAGTCTACTAGCAACGTACATCGGCCCTAATTTCAGAAACAAGTTTCTCAGAATATACACTAATGACCATTAAAATTGCTACACCAAGAAGAAATGCAGATGATAAACCGGTATTCATTGGACAAATATATTATACTAGAACTGACATGTGATTACATTTTCACGTAATTTGGGTGCATAGCTCCTGAGGAAGTAGTACCCAGAGCAACCACCTCTGGCCGTAATAACGGCCTTTATATGCCTGGGCATTGAGTCAAGCAGAGCTTGTATGGCGTGTACAGGTACAGCTGCCCATGCAGCTTCAACACCACAGTTCATCAAGAGTAGTGACTGGCGTATTGTGACGAGCCAATTGCTCGGCCACAGAGCTGGAGAATGTGCTGGCCAGGGTAGCAGTGGAACATTTTCTGTATTCAGAAAGGCCCGTACAGGACCTGCAACATGCGGTCGAGCATTATTCTGCTGAAATGTAGGGTTTCGCAGGGATCGAATGAAGGGTAGAGCCACGGGTCGTAACATATCTGAAACGTCACTGCTCAAAATGCCGTCAATGCGAACAAGAAGTGACCGAGACATGTAACCAAATGGCACCCCATACCATCAAGCTGGGTGATACGCCAGTATGGCGATGACGAATACACGCTTCCAATGTGCGTTCACCGCGATGTCGCCAAACACGGATGCGACCATCATGATGCTGTAAACAGAACTTGGATTCATCGGGAAAAATGACGTTTTGCCATTCGTACACCCAGGTTCATCATTGAGCTCACCATTGCAGGCGCTCCTGTCTCTGATGGAGCGTCAACGGTAACCGCAGCCATGGTCTCCGAGCCGATAGTCGATGCTGCTGCAAATGTCGTCGAACTGTTCGTGCAGGTGATTGTTTTCTTGCAAACGTCCGCATCTCTTGACTCAGGGATCGAGACGTGGCTGCACGATCCGTTCCAGCCATGCGGATAAGATGCCTGTCATCTCGACTGTTAGTGATACGAGGCCGTTGGGATCCAGCACGGCGTTTCGTATTACCCTCCTGAATCCTCCGATTCCATATTCTGCTAACAGTCATTGTATCTCGACCAACGTGAGCAGCAATGTCACGATACGATAAACTGCAATCGCGATGGGCTACAATCTGACGTTTATCAAACTCGGAAACGTGATGGTACGCATTTCTACTCCTTACACGAGGCATCAGAACAACGTTTCACTAGGAAACGCCGGTCAACTGCTGTTTGTGTATGAGAAATCGGTTGGAAACTTTCCTCATGTCAGCACGTTGTAGGTGTCGCCACCGGCGCCAACCTTGTGTGAATGCTCTGAAAAGCTAATCATTTGCGTATCACAGCATGTTCTTCCTGTCGTTTAAATTTCGCGTCTGTAGCATTTCATCTTCGTAGTGTAGCAATTTTAATGGCCAGTAGTGTACATTTAGAGCAGAGCATTTTAAGTTAGTTAATCACTGACTGTCTGAAAACCAGAACAGAAAAGAGTCGGGGTATCTGAAATTTGGTACTACAGACCAAACTAGGTGGTCTGATGAGGTAAGGAGTGAGGAGTATCTTCTATGATAATTAATCATGTTCTGTCGGAAAACCAGAAGAGAAAAGAATCGATGTATCTTAGATGCAGCACTACAGACCAAACCAGGTGGACTGATGATGTAAGGAATAAGGAAGTTCTCTGCAGAATTCACGATAAAAGGACGTATGAAAAAGACTGAAGAAGATGGGAAGTGATAGTAGGAAATGTAGGATACATCAGGAAAGACCTCCGATGACTGAGGACAAAAATAGGGAAAGGAAGTGACTTTATATGATGATTCTGGAAGAGAGAATCTTTTGTAAATTTGTTCTTACTTTATATTGAGTTGCCTATATAATAGTGCGACGCACTCTGTCTGCATCTTTTAGTGTTTACTAAACTCATTCCAGCGCAAATAGGTAGTTTCCTTTTATTTCGCAGCTCTGCGAGTGGACTCGTTTCCTTTTCAGCTACACTCTAAGTGATGGTAGCAGACGCGAGGAGGAAGGGGAAGTGGTGAACGGAGAGCTGAGGTTGAGTGGCACGTACGCGTGGAAGGACCCGGAGGGTTCCGTCCACGAGGTGAACTACATTGCTGACAAACAAGGCTACAGGATGGCCCCGGAATTCCGCCTGGGCACGAACGCGGGACTCTCGCTAATCGGAAGATGATCGCCAACTCATCACTGCAGAAACCTCTCAGGCACACATCTCCTAGTGTGACTTACAGTGTCTCTGGACAACAGCTGCAGAAGAGCCCAGTGTCGTATACCTGTGCTAAGATATTAACTGAGACTTTCCACTCACTGGTTGTATGTAATTTGAGAACAATAAACAACGATTATTAACAGTTTTTCTTGCATTTAACCACAATTTGGCTGAACTCAAGTACCACATGACCTTCTTCCTTATATACTGGCCTTATTCATTCATCGAGTTTCCCTTTGGGACCTAGAGTGTAGGTGTACATGAGACCTGGGACAGTTAAGAATTCAGCACATGTGAAGTGCTTTGGCTCAGGTGTGCTCTGGCACCTGGCTGCACACATCCTTCACTGCCACACCATGCTGTCTGAGCGGAAAGAGGTGGAGAAGGTGGAAACTGCGAATTTACCACAACCAGATGGCAAAGCAATAGGATAAGGAATACTGAACGCCTTGCCTACAGCTTGGTTTGATATTTCATTACAACAAAGTTCAAAAAACAAACTAACATTCACTATACCTTACTTAGGTGCACTGAAGACATGCTTAAGTATATATGGTATCTGGTATCAACTGTAGGCATACAGACAGTCGAAACGCAACCATCATTTTGTGAGTACCGAAATGGATACTTGCTCCTTTTTTAGATTCGTATTTTGCGGTGTATACTCTTCGCTGCAAGTGGTCTCGATCTGAAAGAAAGTTTGGGCTCTTTCTGATGTTGTGATCGGCACATTAGTGTAATCAAATCAAGTAAATGATGTAGCTGAAATGTAAAGGTACTTACTAACCTGTCCATCTGTACCACAAAAGTGACGTAATACTAACCTTACCAAAATGTAAAATAACACTGGACCTTGCCACAGCTTCTGGTAGTGGTCCTTGTATATGTTTTTAACAAGTGGAACAGAACAGGACAGAACAGAAATTCTAATATTTATTTTTAAAAGTTGACTAGCTTTCTAAAACAACTTACGGGACTTGGAATTGCAATTTGTTGCAATCTTTCCATAATAATTCACGGTTGGAGGTACTGCAGCTATCATCGTTAAATTGCATGGAATGTATTTTCACAATAATTTTTTTTAGAAACTCTAATAACTTTTGAAATATAACTTTGGTTTGTTTACTAACAAGACAACTGCATCTTTACACATCGCTGGACACATCAGCATTTCATGTAATAATTTTACAAATTCAAGTTTTAATATTTTTAAATATTTTTTGCACAAATTTTCTGATTGTAGTCATATGTCGTTGCATTTTTATCATAGTTTCTCATAATGAGGTCCCACGTATTCTAATTACAAGAATGTATTGAATTTAAGTGTCACAGTGCACGTCCATATGTTAGTACTACTTCATATAAACATCACAAGAAAGCATCTGGTACGTCGACATACTCATAATAGCCGTTTTTCTTAACCGTCGTCTTATTTGTGATTTTACGCTACTGTTCCCACCGTCAACATATCGCACGTAAAAACTGTGGGTGAGAAATTGCCATGGTATGTATGTCATACAATAATTTTGACGTCTACATATGTTCACATTGTATATTGGTGCTAAGTACATTATGTAAACAAATTAGGCAAAGAACTTTTTTAACAAGTATGTACACAATGTCATTACATGTATTATTAACGGTCGCTTCATTTTAGTAAGTGTTTTTCTTTTCACGTCTTCTCGATAAAATCGTTAGTAAAACAGGAACTCATATTCAGCATGTAATTGGAAGGCATTTGATATCTGCTTGAGTCTTTCCAAACGTTTTGTTCTGTCTCTGTCAATTAGTACAGGTGTATGGCAAAATAATGTTAGGTACGCAGGATGCTACTGGTACCATATAGTGGCTGACAATTTTATTATTTTTATACCTTTTACCCCCCCCCCCCCCCCCCCCTTAAAAGCAACAGACCTTGTCGTTGGTGTAGAGGCTTGCGTACCTCAGCGATACTGATTGCCGTACCGTAGGTGCAACCAAACGAAGGGGTATCTGTTGAGAGGCCAGACAAACGTGTGGTTCCTGAAGAGGGACAGCAGCCTTTTCAGTAGTTGCAGGGGCAACAGTATGCATGATTGACTGATCTGGCCTTGTAACACTGACCAAAACGGCCTTGCTGTGCTGGTATTGCGAACGGCTGAAAGCAAGGGGAAACTACAGCCGTAATTTTTCCCGAGGGCATGCAGCTTTACTGTATGGTTAAATGATGATAGCGTCCTCTTGGGTAAAATATTGCGGAGGTAAAATTGTCCCCCATCCGGATCTCCGGCCGGGGACTACTCAAGAGGACGTCGTTAACAGGAGAAAGAAAACTGGCGTTCTACGGATCGGAGTGTGGAATGTCAGATCCCTTAATCGAGCAGGTGGTTAGATGGATATAGATATGGAAATGGATAGTGTATAGTTAGATATAGTGGGAACTAGCGAAGTTCGGTGGCAGGAGGAACAAGACAGGTTTAATAATACACAAAAAAATAGGAGTGCGGGTAAGCTACTGCAAACAGCATAGTGAACGCATTATTGTGGCCGAGATTGATACGAAGCCTACGCCTACTACAGTAGTACAAGTTTATATGCCAACTAGCTCTGCAGATGACAAAGAAATTGAAGAAATGTGTGATGAGATTAAAGAAATTATTCAGACAGTGAAGGGAGACGAAAATTTAATAGTCATGGGTGACTGGAATTCGATAGTAGGAAAATGAAGAGACGTAAACGTAGTAGGTGAATATGGATTCGGGGTAAGAAACGGAATAGGAAGCCGCCTGGTAGAATTTTGCACTGATCATAACTTAATCGTAGCTAACACTTGGTTCAAGAATCATTAAAGAAAGCTGTATACATGGAAGAAGCCTGGAGATACTGACAGGTTTCAGGTAGATTATATAATGGTAAGACAGAGGTTTAGGAGCCAGGTTTTAAATTGTAAGACATTTCCAGGGGCAGATGTGGACTCTGGCCACAATCTATTGCTTATGAACTGTAGATTAAAACTGAAGAAACTGCAACAAGGTGGGAGTTTAATGAGATGGGAGTTGGATAAACTGACTATACAAGAGGTTGTACAGAAGTTTCAGGGAGAGCATAAGGGAACAATTGACAGGAATGGGGGAAAGAAATACAGTATAAGAAGAATGGGTAGGTTTGAAGGATGAAGTAATGAAGGCAGCAGAGGATCAAGTAGTAGAAATCCTTGGGTAACAGAAGAAATATTGAAATTAATTGATGACAGGAGAAAATACAAAAGTATAGTAAATGAAGCAGGCAAACAGGAATAGAAGCATCTCAAAAATGTGATCGACACGAAGTGCAAAATAGCTAACCAGGCACGGCTAGAGGACAACTGTAATGATGTAGAGGCTTATCTCACTAGGGGTAAGATAGATACTGCCTATAGAAATATTAAAGAGACCTTTGGAGAAAAGAGAACCACTTGTATGAATATCAAGAGCACAGATGGAAACCCCGTTCTAAGCAAAGAAGGGAAAGAAGGAAGATGGAAGGAGTATATAGAGAGTCTATACTAGGGCGATGTACTTGAGGGCAATTTTATGGAAACGGGAAAGGATGAAGATGAAATGGGAGATACGATACTTAGTGAAAAGTTTGACAGAGCAGTGAAACACCTAAGTCGAAACAAGGCCCCGGGGGTAGACAACATTCCATTAGAACTACTGACAGCCTTGGGAGAGCCAGTCCTGACAAAACTCTGCCATCTGATGTGCAAAATGTATGAGACAGGCGAAATAACCTCAGACTTCAAGAAGAATATAATAATTCCAATCCCAAAGAAAGCAGGTGTTGACAGATGTGAAAATTACCGAACTATCAGTTTAATAATTCACAGCTGCAAGATACTAACGCGGATTCCTTACAGACGAAAAACTGGTAGAAGCCAACCTCGGGGAAGATCGGTTAGGATTCCGTCGAAATGTTGGAACACGTGAGGCAATACTGACCCTACGACTTATCTTAGAAGCTAGATTAAGAAAAGGCAAACCTACGTTTCTAGCATTTGTAGAGAAAGCTTTTGACAATGTTGACTGGAATACTCTCTCTCAAATTCTGAAGGTAGCAGAGGTAAAACACATGGAGCGAAAGGCTATTCACAATTTGTACAGAAACCAGATGGCAGTTAAAAGAATCGAGAGAGATGAAAGGGAAGCAGTGGTTGAGAAGGGAGTGAGACGGGGTTGTAGCCTTTCCCCAACGTTATTCAATCTGTATATTGAGCAAGCAGTAAAGCAAACAAAAGAAAAATTCGCAGTAGGTATTAAAATCCATGGTGAAGAAATAAACACTTCAAGGTTCTCCGATGGCATCGTAATTCTGTCAGAGACAGCAAAATACTTGGAAGAGTAGTTGAACGGAATGGACAGTGTCTTGAAAGGAGGATATAAGTTGAACATCAACAGAAGCAACACGAGGATAATGGAATGTAGCCGAGTTAACTCGGATGATGCTGAGGGAATTATATAAGGAAATGAAACACTTAATGTATTAAAGGAGTTTTGCTATTTGGGGAGCAAAATACCTGATGATGCTCGAAGTAGTGAATATATAAAATGTAGACTGGCAATGGGAAGGAAAGCGTTTCTGAAGGAGAGAAATTTGTTAATATCGAGTATAGATTTAAGTGTCAGAAAGTCGTTTCTGAAAGCATTTGTATGGAGTGTAGCCATGTATGGAAGTGAAACTTGGACGACAAATAGTTTGGACAAGAAGAGAATAGAAGCTTTCGAAATGTGGTGCTACAGAAGAATGCTGAAGATTATATGGGTAGATCACATAACTAATGAGGACGTATTGAATAGAATTGGGGAGAAGAGGAGTTTGTAGTACAACTTGACTAGAAGGGATCGGTTGGTAGGAGATGTTCTGAGGCATCAAGGGATCACGAATTTAGTATTGGAGGGGAGCGTGGAAAGTAAAAATTGTAGACGGAGACCAAGGGATGAATACACTAAGCAGATTCAGAAGGATGTAGGCTGCAGTACATACTGGGAGATGAGGATAGAGAAGCATGGAGAGCTGCATCAAACCAGTCTCAGGACTGAAGATCACAACAACAACAACCTTTTATCTTAATGTGTACACACGTTAGTGAGTCGTTGTTTGTCCTCTACTTTCAACAGTCTTCCCACAAAAATGTCGCAAACTGCACGACCTTACGTTTTGTGCATGTCATAACTGCACCACTGAGTGGACTATGCCTGTCAGTATAGACTTACCGTTCTCTATCCATGCATTGACGCTTCAACGTCTGACCTGCTCCTCAGGGGAAAATAAACATTAATGGCTTGTTCGTGCCACATGTACTTGGAGGTGCTAACAAACCTTAAATATCGCGACTTGTATTAGCTATAATTATTAGTGTACAAGTAATGTAAGTACTGATGTAATTAATTTAGTTCAGTACACCGTCCTCAGTTGCCAATACAAATATGTACCCTTATACCCATTGGACACCTCTCTCTCTCTCTCTCTCTCTCTCTATATATATATATATATATATATATATATATATATATATGTGTGTGTGTGTGGGGGGGTACCCAAAAGCAAAGCACCCATTTAAAAACACTGTAAAAGGGGAACCACTTCTCAGAATGACGTCAAATTTGGACAGCATGGCATGGACGCAGGGTTAAACGTCGGGGGGGAAAAAAATTATGAAAATTTTGCCAATCGAAGGCGCTGTAACCGTTTTAACGTAAATGGGGTCAGCTGTAAATTACACATGGATCGCAGTACGATGGTTATGGTTTTAGTCGGACATTACACCATCCATACAATTAAATGTATATGACTGCACAAGATAGCCTCGTATTGAGCTAGGTTCGTAATACCGAACATAACGTGTTTCATATAACCCACAGCCTGAAATAAATCCGCGTAAGGATCGGTAAGGTCATGATGTAGGGAAATAACGGTTGATATTCTAGCATTTCCAAAATGCCTGTGCAGCAGCTACCTCACTGGCTGTGGAATGTGCGGAGGAGCGCCATCTTGCAGCAAAAGGGTCCCACCCACACATATACGCTCCGGAAGTATTGGAATGACATTGGTGCACAAAACACTCTCATAACGTTTAGCAGCGTCGATACAGGTGACCGGACTCACATCTCCTCGAAAAAAATACGGCCCTACCATAAACGAAGGCGACAACCGGCTCCACACACCTCTGCAGAATTAAATGGAAATGGTTGATCTGCATGCCGATTTTCTGTTGGTCATATTCTGCAATTTTGCGTATTCACATGTCCTTGGAGATGGAAATGAGTTTCGTCCGTCCTCAGAATGTTCTATCGTCATTCATTGTACACTTCTATGTGAACAAAGAATTCCAGAGTTAACGTTTATTTTTCTGACAAGTCAGCAGGAATCAAATCCTGAGGATTGCTGATATTTTAGCTAGATTTTGATAGCAGTGCAAGATGTTTCCTAGAATTTCAGACACTGTGCTCGCAGGCATACCAAATGTTCAGGCAGTTACACTCGTACGGCATGTGTGAACACCACCGCTCAACTCCTCCTGCACGTCTGCGGGCAAATCTTCGACGGGCATCAGATCAACCGCTTTTCAGCCTACGCCGCATTGTACTTCAAAAGAAATCTTTAAGAATTTGATGATAATTTTTTACAGGCCTTAGCAGCTATCACACCAATTCCTGTTTTCATAGCCTTCAGCGTATGGAACTTCTACAGGGCTACTAGCACACAGTCACCATTATTGTAAAAAAGCTTTATCAGTTGCGCACAATCCTTCATGGAGACAGCCATGTTATGTGCCGTGAAAATAAATTGAGAATCAGCCATCAGCCATACATCTGTTGGCGTACTTATTCTGACGCTCATAGCGCCTTCTATTGTTGAAATTTTCGTTCATTTTTTATTCCTTGAAATTTTCCTCTGCGTCATTAATATAATGCTTAAACGTGAAGTCATTCTGAGAAGTGGTTCTATTCCTACAGAGATTTGAAACTTGGGTTATGAGTGGCAAGGACAGGATTGATATTTCGTTACAAAACACGTGATGTGGCAATATGTTCCGCTTATAAGCCGTCATCAGGAATACCATGCATCAAGTTTCAGTGCCACAAAATTGTTTGGTATACTATCACACAATATATCCCCTACATCTTTTCCATATCATTAACAGTTTCTACGCTTCATTACAGAATAACAATCCCCCACAGACTGCTTCAAGCGTCTCTCAGTTGATATAAAATACTAGTCAGCAACATTACTTCATCTTAGGTGTTTTCCAGAAATTAATGTTTCGTTTCATACTTTCGTCACCTCAACTTCCATTGTATTATATACTCGTCAAATATTGTTAGTATACTTATTCGTTCCTACAAGAAACTCACAGTAAACACGGTACAAATCTTCATCTTATTTCTGTGTACCAACATATACCGTACTACATAATACAAGTGAGCATCATATACCACAGTACAGAGTTAAGTTCCCTAACACATAGCAACCTAATCATAATTTTCAAAATACCATAACATACCACATATTATATCAATATTTCATACAACCACAAAAAAGTTACTGTCCATCGTTGTCACAGCATGGGCATAATCTTACCAAATATAATAAATAACATTTCGCCATAATCACTCTAACATCACTCACAGTGAGACGCAGCTGAGATAATATATGTGTCTTCTCCTGGTTTGAAACTTACAGCTTAGTATTCACTTCTCATAAGAAATTTTCGTCAGTAGTGTAACAGTTATATACAGTGACCGACTATAGATATTTCAAACAACGATAGTAAACTAACAAGTTTGACTTCCTTCCTTTCCAATTACAAATACAGTACAAAATTTTCCCACATAGTCCCAAATCCGCGTTTATTCAATTTCTATGAAACCGAACAGCACAGTAACTCACTGTATAGCAAATGTAAGAAAACATGTCTCCGCAAAGAGAGCCAAAACGAACCTTCCCAAAACGTAAAACAATTTCTTCGCTGTACGAGCTTTCGGCTATAACAAAGTAAAATACTTCTAAGTGTAATAATGTGTCAAAATTTCTGTCTTTACCAAATGTATTCAGACTTTATTTCAAAAACGTACATGAATTTAGAAGAAATAATGAATAAATTTCACGACATTAAGTTTGCAATTACACTTGAAATACCGTTTTCTGTACACACCTAAGCCTTTTGAAGAAGGATAGCATGACAGGAGAAGATAACCTGAAAGATTCACAGGATAGTTTAAGGATGTGTTTGGTTCTGGAAATCGAAATTCTTATGTGAGATCCACATCAGCTACTGGCTCTGCATTCTTCATGCACATTGCAAAAATAGACTCGCTTGAAGTTTTTAAAATTATGATGTATAGAAATCATTATTACTTCCAAAACGAATTTATTTGAATGGACTTGTTTTGACTTGACATTGCATATAATAATTGAGAAATGTAAAATTCTTTTGTAATATGTTTTTGAGTTAAAGTATTTCTTAGTATCCTATACATTTCATAGTTACTATTCAGTTTTACGTCATGTAAATTTATGTTTTACAAAACTCTGAGATAATTACCCATGAAGAGTGAAATGAGACATCAGGATGATAATGGATTTGTTCAGTTAAGTTCTTTACTTCGACCCTCAGCGAAGACCCCCAGGAAGAGCCTGGTGGAGGCGTCCTGTAGTCTATCATGCAAAACAGTTGACATCTGAGATTCATGACAGCGCAAAGAGAGGGGCTGAGCGTGGTGTCAATTGAATACCACCGGCAGTGACACCTCCAACTGCGGCCATGGTGACAGCGTGTCGGTGCAGCTGACGATGGCAGTGAACTTCCTCCGGCGAGCAAGTGGCTTGCTCATCACTCAGGGCTGGCTGCCCTATTTTGTGGTGGAACAGCGCCCCCCATACTGCATTCCAGGGTGTCGATAAGGTGTCACTGGCTCTTCGGATAGGCTGTGATACTGAGAAGACAATGATTTAGTACTCGAATGGCCGAGAACGTATACACTCCAGACATTATACGTTTAGGGCTTAAGACCCTGGCATTCTAAACATTTCTGTGGTGGCAAGTAAGGAATGGCTTCCATCCTTGCCCTAGCATGTTGCAGCGTCAGCTGCTGCCGTACCACATTCAGGAGGCTCCACTTCGCAACGCCAATCGACAGTGTTTTGCTTTGAAATGCATAACACTCTCGCCGACCTGCGGCTGGCTCTATGGAACTCACTTCCACTCTGACGTATTTTTCGAACGAATACAGTCGATAAGATTCATTGACCAACTTTTTTGTTTTCTAGATCCGGTCCTTCCGGCCGAAGAAACTAGATTATCCTTTACCCGAGATTTTCTGGCAACTGGCCCTGTTTCGCCGCTTAAGAATTATTCTAAGCGTTGGTTCCCTTAACCCAATAATTTCTTCTAATAAACTTATGCAGGGCCCCTTTTCATGCTTCTCAACTCAAACACCGTGGATGTTATATCATTACTAGACCGCCGGCCCGGCTAGCCGCACGGTCTCACGCACTGCTTCCCAAGAGGGAAGACGTGTTAGGCCCCGTTACGAATCCGCCTGGCGGATTAGTGTCGAGGTCTGGTGTGACAGCCAGCCTGTGAATGGTTTTTAAGGTTTTCCATCTGCCTAGGCGAATGAGGGCCGGTTCCCTTATTCCACCTCAGTTAAACTATGTCGGCGATTGTTGCGCAATCACTGTCTGCACGTACGCATACGCCATAATTACACCACCACACAAACATTTGGGGTTACACTCGTCTGGTATGAGACTACGCTCTGCAGAACAATAGCTGTTGCAATGGTTTGCATGACAATAGTAAATGTTGTCTCCTTCCGGTACCGATATTCCTGAATTTAGATGCTGCAATAAGGTTTTCGGGGAGACTCGTCCCTCCTGTTGGTTCAGAATTGTGTTCATAGACTGCGGTAACTCCGGTCCTGTTGTTTGATTGAAGTTGGTTAGATGTGTGGCAGATAGCACTTAGCTCCCGTGGCCAATACAACAGCGGCTCATGTGAGTTATAAATTGTGGTGGGCAGATGGAAAGCCGGCCCCATTATCTTGCAAGATGTTCCATTTAACAGCAAATCACTTCCGTTTAATTCTAGCCTCTTTGCTGACTTAAACTTCCCCTGTTCGAAACAACTAGCCACTACTGCCTTCTTGTCTGCCGACAGAGAAGGTGTAATGACAGGGGCACTACGAATGTAGTGTGTGGGCTATAAGTTGAGAATGTGGGTCTCACGGGGAGCGTGGCGGCGATAAATCCCGTTGTATATCGACGTCCATCAGCAGCTAGTGCTATTGATTTCATTGTAATTTCATTCTAGAGTGCTGCACTGTTCCCCAATGGCATCTGTTATTTCGGACATGTCCGAAAGAACAGATGATATCTTCATATTTCATTTTAAGGCTTTTGCTTCTGTTTCCGTTAATATTTGCGTAGCTGTTGGGTGTAGCATTGTTACAATTTTCAGTATGATTTGTGATATATTTATCAGTTCACTGCTGCCAATTCAGCTTCATCAAAATTTATATTTTCAGTTCCATTTCACAAAACCATATTTTCATCAGTGTTAGTGTTTTTGTCATCAGGTATGTCCCCTAATTCAATGTTTACAGCATTATTTCGTTCAGTATCTAACTGTGCATCTGATAGTTTGTGTACTGGCTCTGATTTAAGTACTTTTCTTACTTCCATGATTGAATTATGGAGGTCTGTAATCTCGATTCTCAAATTTTCACTTCATCGTTTCCAGAAACAGTTTTTCCCCCAATGACTCGAGTTCACCTGCCAGTCTGTATTCTCATGCCTCAGTTTTACCATCTAAACTGGTACTTAGATAAGTTATAATTGTGTTGGTTTTGTAATTTAGTTCCCTGAATTCTCACATCAAATATGTTTTTAAATGTTCAAGTGACTATTGGTAATCAGTGAGTAAAAACTTACTAGCTTCTTCTTTTTAGTTTGACCTGATTTCAATCACATGATTAGATACATAGCACGTTCACTCAATTAAAATGTAGCCGCCCACCATTCTGTCAAGCTTGTAATTTGAGGTTTGTAGCTGTTCGCTGCAAATGGTCTCCATTCGAAAAATAGTCTGAGATCCTCATAATGTCAAATCTAGTTAATGACATAGCCAAAACGGAAAAGTGTTTAATAAAGAAATACATGTTCAAATGTGTGTGAAATCTTACGGGAATTAACTGTTAAGGTCATCAGTCCCTAAGTTTACACACTACTTAACCTAAATTATCCTAAGGACAAACACACACACCCATGCCCGAGGGAGGACTTGAACCTCCACCGGTATTAGCCGCACAGTCCATGACTATATCGCCTGAGACCGCTCAGCTAATCAGAGTGGCTGTGTTTAATAATTTATTTTTTGCAAGAAAAAAATTATAATATAGAACTGACCTGACCAAAATCTGAGATAATAGTGGACCATGACGTGGCTCTTGAAAATTGGTTCTTATATATGTTCTAACAATCAAAATGTGAAAGCCTTCATTTTTTCAAACAGTAAATTTGAAGTTCATAGTTAAAAGTAGACTGGTTTTCTAAAATAAGCTAAAGAATTAAAATTAGTAGCAATCGTTCCAGAATACTTGAGATGTAATACAATTATCATCGTCAAATTACATGAAATACGAGTACCTTTCCCGAATAATGTTTGATTTAAAAATCTTCACAACCTTTTAGATACAAGTTAGATTTTGTTACTAACATGAATCTTGCATCTTACCACTTCGCTGAAAAATAATTACAATAAAGTTTTTGTGTACAAATTTTATAAACGCAACTATAACAATTGTTTACATTTTTCTTTACTTAAAACTTCCGGGCTGATAGGCTGTGGTCGAAGTATAAAACTGTCTCCTGACGTTTCGTCTCCGACTGCGGGAGACATCCTCGGAGGTAAAACGACGTGAAAGCTTACATTGTATGATTAATTGTTTACATTTGTTGCTCATATTTCCCATAATAGATATACTTCGTCACATTTGAATTGTGTTTTATCGTAATTACGTTCCAGGTACTCTAGTTCCTCCAATCACTGTACGAGGTTGGAATAATAGAAAATTATTGTGATGGTGGTTCGATGAACTCTCTGCGAGGCACTTAAATGTGATTTGCAGAGTATCCATGTATATGTAGATGTAGATGTACATATATTGAGTGTATAGTGTTACGAGTATGCTTATATGTTTCTACTGCAAGATAGAATCGGGTGCTTCAGAATGTTGAGAATAGCAGTTTCGTTAAGAGTCGTCCCATTCTGCCAATTTACATGAAGCTGGAAATTTTCCAGATTTTAGTCACTCAGGTTTCCTGGTAGTGGTCATTTACCTTAATAGTGAATGCCGCAGGTTTCCCAATATTTTACTTGTGCAGAGAACAGACAAAACACTGAAGAGAGAAAGAAGGTATCTGACATCTGTACACGTGGTTACAGAAGCTTGCTTCTAATTACTGTACACTTCTGCCATTTGGAGGTGGAAAGCGAATCACAGTAGTGGCCGGCATTGCAAGCCAGTCCATACTGGACGACTTTTCCCTTCTCTTTTAAATGGAAACTGCATGGCAGGTAGATCGGTTCTGTCTGAGCTGTATAGCGGGGCTTTCAGCTGAAACCGCAAACGGTCTCGAAAACAGATCAAAAATAGTTGTAACACTGGCAGTTCTCTCAAACCACTTAGAAAGCTATCCCTGTAATTCTTGACACTCCACAATAACTCGCATTTTCTTGAATGCCAATGAGCTCCGCGAAATGGACAGTTTTTGTCAGTTGATGATTGCTCCAAAATGTGACTTTCTGTTTGATTACATCCACACCAAATCCGAAAAAAGTTATCTCTCAGCTTAGAACGTCTTAGCGTCTCTAGTGAGTAGTCAGGTCGATTTAAAGTGATGTCTGCAATCCATTCTGAATCTAATTTTCGTTCCTGCTTGCCTTTGTACTTGACAATAGTGGATCTTAAGTCGAAATATCAATGCAAACATGCCCCTTGAATCGACAACTATTATTTGCAGTAACATGTAACATTTTCGTTCACTCCATTCAGTTCCATCAAAAACTGCTGCCACTGAAATAATGCGTGAACTTCCGAAAGTTTCCAGTTCGTATTGTAAGTAGGCTGTTTAGGTATTTTTATTGGTAACGCCACGTAGCGCTTTGTATGAAAATCACTGACTGTGCTGTGTGCAGTCTGTGGCTGGATTGCATTGTTGTTTGCTATTGTAGTGCTGGGCAGCTGGATGTTAACAGCGTGTAGCGTTGCGCAGTTGGAGGTGAGCCGCTAGCAGTGGTGGATATTGGGAGAGAGACGGCGGAGTTTTGAGAGCGGATGATCTGGACGTGTGTCCATCAGAGACAGTAAATTTGTAAGACTGGATGTCATGAACTGGTATATATATTATGACTTTTGAACACTATTAAGATAAATACATTGTTTGTTCTTTATCAAAATCAGAAGTTAGTGCCTTCAGTAGTTAGAATCTTCTATTTGGCTGGCAGTATTGGCGCTCGTTGTTTTGCAGTAGTTCCAGTAATGAAGATTTTTGTGAGGTAAGTGATTCATGAAAGGTATAGGTTGTGGTCAGTCAGGGTCATACTTTTGTAGGGATTATTAAAAATCAGATTGCGTTGCTCTAAAAATATTGTGTGTCATTTTAGTGAATGTCTGAGTATGTTCAGTTTTGCTCAGCTGTTTGAAAATCAAATAACATAAGATTTTTTTCAGCACAGTAATTCATTAACTTTTCTAAGGGGACGATACATATGGCGACCCTGACAGGATACCTCACTGGAATCTTCTGATTTTCTCTTGTAGTTTGTGTGATTAGTGTAGCTTTTGTTTATTACTAGTGCATAATTGTAGAGAGAATCTCCTTTGTAGTTGCAGTCTTTCATTGTTGTACAGTAAAACAGTTGTGGCATGCATGTAGATTTGCACCAGGTATTTCACAGCTGTGCTTGCAATTAACGAGATATTGTTTTCAATGCTATGTTAATGTGTTTTCTTATTTTACTCTTCCAATTGTGCTTTTCTGTGTTATTGTGTGAAATATTGCGACAATAATGGCATGTGAAAAACGTAATACTAGGCTCCAAAATGAACTGAGAAATGACAGTGAAGATGATAGCAGTGTATCAGCACCACCGTGTAATCAATTAACTAATGTTCAAAGTAGTAATTTGGTAGCTGTGCATACGGAAATGGAGTGGGCTGCAAATAATAGTGTAGACAATGAAACAATTAGTGAACAGGGAATCATTATCGATGTATCGGTCGGCAACAGTTCGCGTCAGGAATCCGAAATGACAGGAAACAATCTTGCAAATAGTGTAGATTCAGGTTTTGCGTCCTCGCCGTTTTCTCAAATAAGTCAAGACACATTTTCTGCTCGTCAAAATGTGAATGTTGCCGGTGCCAACGCACTGCCGAAAAGCATAGAGGAACAGATTCGACACTAATACATTATTATTGCAATTAATGCAACAAATGAAACAAAATCAGAGACAAACACAGCAACAGTTAGACACAATGGAACAAAATCTTCAAAAGTTAGACACAATGGAACAACACCAGAGACAAACACAGCAACAGTTAGACACAATGGTACACACCAGAGACAAACACAGCAACCGTTAGACGCAATAGAATAAAATCAAAAACAGTCACAGCAACAGCTTCAAAAGTTAGACACCACGCTTGAATAGACACGTGAAGGTTTAACTGCTGAGTTACTTAAAATCGAATAGAAATGTCAAAAAGACTGTAATGACGTAAAAACACAAATTTGTGAGCATCTCCAACCTATTTTTTCGCGTCATGAAAATTCATTACAGAATCATGAAGCAGCCATGAAAGAACTGCAAACTTTTGTTCATGAAAATCACGACACCTTGCAAGCTAATATTGACTCAGTTGCGTCTACCGATTCGGTTATGCAACTTGCAAAAACTCAGGAAAACTTAAAGGACACAGTATATACGATTTCAACACAAATGGACACTCTGAAATTAGGTTCTGAAAAACGCACTGAGGAAATAAGTCCTCTAGCGGAGAAAGTAGCCGAACTTTCGGATCAGTTCACCAACTTCTCCACAAAGGTAGATGATGATATGAATGACACAAGACCCGTAGCCTTCGCTAACACAAAAGATTATGAACAAATTAGAAAATTCAAACAAAATCAAAATCAAATCAAAGTTGTTGTTGTTGTGGTCTTCAGTCCTGAGACTGGTTTGATGCAGCTCTCCATGCTACTCTATCCTGTGCAAGCTCCTTCATCTCCCAGTACCTACTGCAACCTACATCCTTCTGAATCTGCTTAGTGTATTCATCTCTTGGTCTCCCTCTACGATTTTTACCATCCACAGTGCCCTCCAATGCTAAATTTGTGATCGCTTGATGCCTCAAAACGTGTCCTACCAACCGATCCCTTCTTCTAGTCAAGTTGTATCAAATCAATACACAGTACAAAAGAGAAATCCGGGAAGTACAAGATCAGTTGACACAGGTAATACAAGAATTACTTATTTCAGAGGAGACTCGCGCTCCAACACGGGAAGAGGGACTTAGAAATACGGAACAGCCACAAAATAAAAACACAGAGCACTTCAGAAATTATGAAAGAAATTGGCAAGGTACACCGAATTTTGAGATCGAACCGCCGAAAAGAAGTAACAATGACCGATATGCGAATCGCCGACATGAGATTTTGACTATAAGCTGTTCATTACTACACGTAAATTCAAAATGTTTAAGAATTCTGGCAACGACATTCATCCACAAGCATGGCTCCACCAATTCTCTCATTGTTTTTCTCCCAACTGGTCATTGCAGCACAGGTTAGAATTATGTGTGACTATTTAGAGAATGAACCAGCTGTAAGAATGCGATCGGTCTTTCACGATTGTCACAGTGAAGGAGAATTTTATCATGCCTTCCTCTCAACATATTGGTCTCAAGCTACACAAGACCGAGTAAACCATAGCATCATAATGATGAAACATTTCGAACAATCGGAATTTTCCAGTCTTGTCAAATATTTCGAAGACATGTTACATAAGAATCAGTATCTTTCAAACCAATACAGCCCCTCAGAATTCATCCGCATTTGTTTAATCAAATTGCCTGAACATTTACGACATATTATTTTGGCAGGACGTTGCAAAGACGACATTGAAGCTTTTCAGGGACTCTTACAAGAATTCGAAATCGACAATGACAATCGTGGGACGCAAAAACAGAAACACAACAATTACAGGTCACATCCGTCACAATTCCGCGATGAAAGAAATATTAACTGGACACGTAAAGGCTATTCTCACAACACAAATCGTGACCAAAACAGACACAACCCATATGACAACCACTGCAGAGTAATAATAGTTAAAGAGAAAGGTGGCATTTCCATAGTAAAGAATGTGACAGAGACAACCATAGAAACAGACAATATGGGAACCAAAACAATTATTACCAAGGGAGACAGAATAACTTCAGACGCAACAATTGAGCACGCAGTTACGATTCAAGGAGAAATTCTCCCCCACGTGACCGACGAGAAAGAAATTATGGAATCTCCCGACATGACGACAGACGATATAATCGTAGCCAAAATTTACTTGAGTACAATGATTTACTTCAAGGAAAGTACCCACATCTGCGAATACTGAATTTTCTTTACAGTACAATACTACTTCCCAATAAGTTCTATCACAACCACTGCTACTTGTCATGTAGCTAACAGATCATTTCAATCGATGAACGTATGTATTCAGATTATTCATATACAGTCTAGATATTCCGATAATTTATAGAAAGTGTGTCTAATGACGCATGTATTCTAAATTTCTTTACAGTTGACATGATTTTAGATTTCATTTTTATGTTAGCACAGTAATTAATTTGTTTGACACTTCCCAACGAGAATACATAAACCCACACTGGACTCTAGATAAGAAGGCTACGTCTACAAGGAATTTGTACCTGTCCTTTGTATCGTGAGTGTGACATCAACCAAAACGGTTTTGGTGTGCTAGTACTGCGAACGGCTGAGATCAAGGGGAAACTGCAGCTGTAATTTTTCCTGAGGGGATGCATCTCTACTCTATGGTTAAATGATGATGCTATGATTGCGTCCTCCTGGGCATCATGTTCCGGTGGTAAAATAGTCCCACACTCCCGAGTGGGGACTACTCTGGAGCATGTTGTTATGAGAAACAAAACTGGCGTTCTAAAGATCGAAGTGTCAGATACCTTAACCAGGCAGGTAGATAAGAAAACTTAAAAACGTAAATGGATAGGTTAAAATTATATATAGCGAGAATTACTGATTTCGGAGGCAAGAGGAACAGGACTTATCATCAGGTGAATATAGGGTTACAAATACGAAATCAAGTAGGAGTAATGCAGGATTAGGTTTAGTAATGAATGAAAAAATAGAAACGTGAATAAGGTACTGTGAACAGCATAGTGAACCCATTATTATAGCCAATATAGACACGAAGCCCACACCCAAGTAGAACAACGTAATATGCCAATTATCTCTGCAGATGATGAAGAGGTAGAAGAACTGTATGATGAGATACAATAAATTATTCAGATGGTTAAGGGAGACGAAAATTTAATAGTCACTGGGGACAGGAATTCGATAGCACGAAAAGAAAGAGAAAGAAAAGTAATAGGTTAATATGAACTTTGGGAAAGGAATGCAAGAGGAAACCGCCTGCTAAAATTTTGCACAGAGCATAATTTAATCATATCTAACACTTGGTTTATTATTAATGTAAGAAGGTTGTATACATGGAAGAGACCTGGAGACACCGGAAGGTTTGAGATTGACTATAAAATGGTTAGACAGAGATTTATGAGTAAGATTTCAAATTGTGATACATTTTCAGGGGCAGATGTGGACTCAGGCCACAATTTATTAGTTATGAACAGTAGATTAAAACTGAAGAAACTGTAAAAAGGTAGGAATTTAAGGAGATGGGACATTGATGAACTGAAAGCACCAGCGGTTTTAGAAAATTTCAGAGGGGCATTAGGGAACGCTTGACAAGAACATCTGAAAGGAACACAGTGGAAGTAGCTTTGAGGAATGAAATAATGAAGACAGTAGAGGATCAAGTAGGTAAAAAAGACGACGGGTAGTAGAAATCCTTGTGTAACACATAATATATTGAATTTAATTGATGAAACATAAAAGTGCAGCAAATGGACCAGCAGAAGGAAATACAAATGTCTAAATAATGAGGTCAAGAAGAAGTGCAAAATGGCTAAGGAGGAAAGACTACAGGACGACTGTTAAGGATGTAGAACGATATAACGCTAGGGGTAAGATATATACCGCCTACAGGAAAATTAGAGAGACCTTTGGAGAGAAGAGAATCATCCATATGAATAGCAAGGGTCCTTAGAAAAGAAGGGAAAACAAAGGTGGAAGAAGTATGCAGAAGACCTATACAAGGGATATGTACTTGAGGACAGTATTATGGAAATGGAAGGGGACATAGACTACATATTAGACAACTAGGTGAAGAATTTGACAGAACACTGAAACACTTAGGCGAAACAGGGCTCTGGGAGCAGACAACATTCCGTTACAACTACTGATAGCCTTGGGACAGCCAGTCGTGAGAATCTGGTGTGAGTGCAATTCGTCTTTATATTACCTGCGCAACCAATATAAGACAGTGATCTGGTTCTAATCAAATATCCACTCACCTCTCGTCTTGACAACATTTTTGCAGATTTCTCGAAAGCACAACATCAAACAGAAAGCAGGCCGCGGGAAAGCTAGATTTCTGTTTTTAAATAAAATTTACAAACAATAATTGAACCTGTTGCTTAGCACATGTGCAGTGTGTTTATGCAGAAAAATAAACATTTTTAAACAATGGGGTGAGGAGAACAACTATTTCTAAGAAATGATATTCCAAGACAACGATTTTAAAGTGAAGTACGTATTCAGAAAGATAGAGTAAATGGTTAGCGTGGTCTTCAAGCATAACATCTGTCTGAAAAATACTGTGCTTAACAGGGTAAACAATGATCTGAGAAGGATACAATGTTAACAAACAATTTCTATAAAAATCAAACAGCTTAATCAATTAATATCTTAATGCATGATTCAGGGAAGTGAGGTGGTCTTTCTCTCTGCTCTGAGTAAGTTAACTAGCTCACAATAATCATTCCTATCTGTGCAGTGCTACAGTATTACCCCAGATTTCTTCGCTTGAAAAATAATAACAGTATTCAAAATTTATATCCTTTTCGCCTTCCAATTTATATATCATATTCTTCCTTGCTGTCCTTTACAAGAAATCTTTCTTCACCTAACAGATATAATCATAGGCCAACACAGTACTAATGAATACGGCCATCACCAACCATCCTTCGGCTAAGAACGTATCAGACAATGCAGAGGCAAAGACTGTGCCACAACAAGTCCAAAGATTGTTAAACAGTAACATAACCTGCTGTCTCTCTCTGAGATGCACATCGATAACTTGCAAAAATCAAAATGTCACGCCAACTTTACATATCCCTCACCTTCTCCGAATAATATTTTGTACAAAGCTCATTTCTGATACTAATAGTATGAGAATAAAATCCTAAATATTACGTCTAAGAAGCTACAGAACTTGTTACAAAGAGAAAAATCGCTTCACAAGAATATGAATTGAAGAATTATATAAAAAATATTTACAAAATTCAATAACATCCAAATGAAATAATCAATGGAATTCACGACATTTAGGTAATCATGTTTCATGATTTCTATGAGAAAGTTTTGTACAAGACTATTTTGAAAGTTTATATGTCACATTTTGTATTGTAGTAAGTAATGCTGGTGATCTATACCGTTTTTGTAGCACATATGAAGTATGTTAGAGTGTCTATATAACACAGCACCTACATTTCTGAAGCACAGTCACATATCGCAGTAATAATTTATACGATGACAGTAGGTACAGGAGTGGCCTTGTTACAAACCACCAAACTTTCTGAAGCACGTTGCAATAATGTCACTGTTATGTGAAGTTATGGAGAAGCAGAAACTAAGCACAGCTGTCAGCTGACAATCTCACCCATGCACAAACAGTAAAATAAATAGTAGTATCTGCTTGAAGCAGACTGTAGGTCCATTCGTAACTCCAAAGCCATGTTGTAATATCAAAGACTTCCTTATCAAAATTAGTTGAAATACTTCAACATTTTCCAGAGAGTATTTCGGTGTATAAACTAGTAGTCATATTTCTTTTGCCCAGGCAGGTCTCAATCATTTGTGGTGAAGGGTCAACGGTTACAGTTTGTTACATTTACTATATGCAGTTATCTATAATAATAAAGTAATAAAGGAGTAATAAAATTTACATACATGTACACATGGAATGCACATGTCGTGTGACGATAACAACAGATACCTAAGTCCATAAAAAAGTAAGGAAAAATGACATAATGTATTCATATAATGAATTATAGTTACATCAGACAAGTAAACCAAGCGAAACAGTGTACAGTAATAGGCAGAGTAAAAAATAATTATTTTCATGTAGAGAATGACATACGAGTTATAATAAATCTATTCAAATAAATGTGTTTCTTTGGACTTCAGTGAAATACACACAAGTATAAGGAGTAAGGTAGGAAGAGAGACATAAGGATTGTGATCACAAACAAGAAATATACACGAGGACACTGGTCACACACATAAATAGGAAAAAAACGAAGTATAATTAGGAAAAACGTGAATGAGGGAGTAAAGAAAATTCACCTCATAGTATACTTTATACAGTCAGGTAGACGTCAACCTATTGTTATACCTAATATGGTCAGTAATTAGCATGATATCTAGTTATATTCGGTCCTTTATTTCCTGCATCTCTCTACCACTTTACCCATAATTTCATCAAACTTCCAACAAATAGCACCATTTATTTTGTCTCTTTGCTTCTTTGTGTCACATATTTCATATATTCTTATATTTCTATATTCTTATATTTCCATATTATTTGGCTCAATTGTCCTACTTAACCGTTTCTCACATTTGCCACCTTTGCGATTTCCATATTTGTCTTACCTAACTGGTTCTCAACTGTAACCATTTCTTAGCTCATGTATATGAAACTTCAAGGCAGATTAAAACTGTGTGCCGGACGGAAACTCGAACTCGGGACCTTTACCTTCGCGGGAAAGTGCTCCACCATCTGAGCTACCCAAGCATGACTCACGATCCGTCCCCAAAGCTTCTGTTCTGCAAGTAAGTCATCTCCTACCTTCCAAACTTCACAGAAGCTCTTCTGCGAACCTTGCAGAACTAACACTCCTGGAAGAAACGATATTGCAGAGACATAGCCTAGCCACAGCCTAGGGGATATTTCCAGAATGAGATTTTTCACTCTGCAGTGAAGTATGCGCTGATACGGAACTTCCTGGCAATTAAAACTGCGTTCCGGAGAGAGCCTCGAACTCGGGACCTTTGCCTTTCGCGGGCAAGTGCTCTACCAACTGAGCTAACCAATCACGTCTCACGACCCGACCTCACAGCCTTAGTTCTGCCAGTGCCTCGTCATCTACTTTCCAAACTTCACAGAAGCTCTTCTGCGAGCCCTGTGAAAGTAACACTCCTGGAATAAATGATATTGTGGAGACATGGCTTGGCCACAGCCTCAGGGATGTTTCCAGAATGAGCTTTTGACTCTGCAGTGGAATGTGCGCTGATATGAAGCTTCCTGGTAGATTGTAACTGTGTGCCGGACCGAGACTCGAACTCGGGCCGTTTGCCTTTAGCGGGCTAGTGCTCTACCAGATGGTAGAAAGCTATAGCCGAGTTCATCAAGGAACCACTCAATCAAAACTATACGAATTTTTGATCGAAAAGGTACTGAAGCCGCATTTTCTCCAACTGCAAACGCCCAACTGCCACGAGGCTCCAGAATAGAAATGAGAAGATAATGATGCATGCGCTGACTGGTGAGAGGATGGTGAACTCCGGCTTTAGGGACCTGAGACCTGGATTCGTATTGTTTTCCCACGCCTGTTTCTACTCCCACCTACACTGACAACACACCACCGGCTATACGCTTCCGGATTCATGTAGAACATCATTCAGCTCATTCTCTCGTCTTTCTTGCGACGTCGTGGGAATGTATCCTCCCTGCACAACACTGCACGACCACACGGAAGTTTTGATTTGTTCAGCATTCACTCTAAAGGCTTCGTCATGTAGCCGTCATGGTCACCAAAGCTGTCTGCCCTTGGGCATGTATGAGACATGCTGGATCGGTGAGTCTGGTCCGGTCCGGTAAGTTCGCACTACCAGGCGTAACAACGGTTGGAAACAACATAGAACTGTCTTCTACAAGATGGCATTCGGACACCTGCGTAATCCTCTACTTTCAGTGTTACAGGATTAATTACTAGCTTCTCGTAATAATGTTGGATACAGAAATTGCTGTATAAGACCACTCACAACTTCAGTTTTTTTTTCTTTTTTGGCTGTAAATGCAAAGAATGAAAAACAAATGAAACAAAGAAAAATTTTCCTTCTGAATTACCATTTCTTTGGAATGTTCGTACTCGACATTTCACTTGGATAATAAAGTGTACATTTCCGTTAGGATTCCACCATTCTTCTAGCTGCAGGTAATTGACTGAAGAACACCATGAGGGCCCGGTTTGTTATCTGCAAAAATGGAAAGTAACTGTATAGCGTACTAATAGGCAATGTTCCAACTGCAGGAAACGAACTACGTTTTCCAAGAACTATGGACTATGGAGCTGTTTATGGAGATGATCCATATAGCCTCTTACCTTACGTCTAATATTCTGTTCCACACCTTATCTCTCAAACGTAATCTTAGCTCTCACGGAAATAAGTAAATATCTCAAAATATTCAAACCTTTGCCCTGTTTTAAAACATGATCTGACTGAATAAATGTCTTTACATCGAATCCATACATACTTTTCAGTGTTTCAGCGTTCACTCCAAAGAGCCCGTCAAGGTGCCATCACTGTCACTAGAGCTGTCTACAACTGGGCGCTTCTGAGAGTAACATCATCATAATTTGTTCTGTACGGAACACAGTTTTCAGTCTGCTGTGAAGTGTGTAATGAATATTCGCAACAAAGCAGAAAGTAAGTACATCTAAAATGTTAAACGGCTTTAAAGCAGAGCGGGATATTGCATTGAGACAGTCAAGGCGAACGTAGCAGACGCGAAAGGAGGAAAAGCAGTGTACCTCGCGTGTTTATACCAACTTCAGTCGGTCGTGCGAATGATAGGTGTTTTCATTTACGTATTCTGACACATAGAGCGCCATCTATTCATTAATTTTCACGCTATTTTTTTTTCTTCTCCATTCTCCCATAATATTCCGTTGCAGTTTGACGTGATTGTGACCAGTAGTGTTATTTCTGCATCGTTTTGAAAGTGTAACTTTAATTATAGTCACCCAGTATGTACTGACTGAAGGCTCAAATACGCATTGCGTTAACTGAAGATGGATGAAATACCGAAACGCGTATGAGCTTAAATAGAAGTATATAAAGCAGTGGATGGCTGTTGTATTTAGTATTATGTAAAAGTAGCTGGTGCATGACTGGACAGGCGCGCGCGAAGTCTTTCACGGCGTTGTTGAGTTGGGTTGCAATACTTCAAACAATGGACGGCGTTGGTAATAATTTGTACATAGGCTAAGAATCTTTCTCTGATATTTTGGAATCGTGGAAGATCATGTAACTTGATGCTGACGATAGCGCAAGCTCGCACAGTTCGAAAAAGACAGAGGTTAGTTAGACGACCGGAGTTGGTGAAAGAACAGAGATTATCGCAGATAGATCAAACTCAAGATCTTGACAAGATATAAACTGATGTACAACAAAACGTATCGAGTGCGAGTCACGGAATGGAACGTAGTGATTGTGCAGAGGGAATGGTGGAAGTTTCGCGATTGGTACCACAGTCTGAGAATTCACAAAAACAAACAAATGACGGAGCTATTGGGTCAGAAGGAGAATCAAAACATCTGCAGTACGTTGAACAAAATGTTGTGATTCTAAATCATTCAGGACAGTTTCCAACAGATAGGATGTGTGTAAGTGCGTCCGCACTTTGTACGGAAGTCGGTGAGACGCCACGTGAAAGACGCGAACGGAAAAATTTACATCAAGTAGTGACAGGTGTGGATGGCGAAGAGTCAGATACTGCGTTCGCAATATTGAAGCAACTCACTATGGTCGTAAAGCAGACAAATGCATGGATAGCCCACTTTATAACAGAAACGACGAATTTAAAAACAGCCACAGATGCGGGGTTATCGGCAAAAATGCTGTCTTAAATGGTCTCAAATTAGAAAACTATGCCGGGTTCGAAAAAGTCCGCGAATATCGACAAAAACTACAAACACAAGTCAAAGAACAGTTCACTGAAATCTGGAGAGAGGCGAGACACTCGCGTGAGCTTATACAATCGTTAATGGCTGACCAGAAAAAGACGCTCTCTGACGTCGACCAGGTGCAGGACGCAGTGTCTAATGTTATCCAAAGAGTTAACAACTTAACATGTAAGACGGCTGGTAAGCTCAATGTCAGAAAACTTGTCACGCCAGCGGCATTAAGAAGATTCCATACTCGCAATGAAAACATAGTCTCCAAAAATTAGAAACAGTATGAACAGCTTCGTACAGAACTGAAACAGTGTATCGAGAGCCGTGAAGAAAGTAGTAGTGAGGCCACTGAATCGGTAGTATCATCCGACATAGGGTCAGTTGTGCAGCCTCCCGTAGCAGTAGCGAAAACACAAAAACGGCTTAAGATTCCAGTCGTATATCCCCAAGAGGTTGCGTCAATGATTACCGAAACGAAACAGAAGCCAATGGGAAGAGAACAGTTAACACAGGTGAGTGAAGCAGGTAATGGGCGGTCACAGCTGACAATGGAGCGAGAAACGGTAAACGCGCGCATTCCTTCAGAGTGGCAGCCGGCCCTTCGAATGTTCGCCAATGAGCGAGAACAGAGCAAGTTGCGACGACACAATTACCAATTCCACAATTCCAAATGATAGTACAACAGGTCATAGCCCGCAAGTCAATATGAATCAAATAGAAAGGCAAAACACTGACCCAGTAACGGGAAATTTTACCGAATCTTTCAGTCCGATACACAAGGAACGGTACGGTTTAGATAACTGCACACCTCTACCTAGATACGAGGCAAAATGGGTCTTAAATCTGTCATCTCAGGACCCAAATGTGGTAGAACGAATACCAGAAAACATGACACAGTTGAAGGGAACGGGTATTGTTGAGAAAACTCAAACACTGTATGATGGAATACAAAAAATTGACAGTGATCGCTTTTTGACAGTCAGAAAATTCCAACATTACAAAGAAAGCGGGAATGGCTTACATCCACGCACGTTTATAAATCAATTCCAGATCAGTATACCAGAGCATTGGCCGCTTAGACATAAACTTTACTACATTTCTGGACATACGGAAGACGCAATAGTGGAAACCATGAAAATAGTAGCTGTAAACTGTCAATCATATGAACAATTTAAATCCGCATTATAGGGGCGATACTGGTCCACGGACACCCAAAATAGAATAAAGTATGAGTTGTTACAGAAAAACGTATTCGAAAATTCAGGAGAAAAGAAACCAGTTCGATTTTTCGAAGAAATGACAATAAAGAATCAGTGTTTAGATAATCCATACAGAGATGGGGAACTGATACGAATGTGAACAATGAAGTTACCATTATGTTATCAGCAGTCATTGGTTGGTAGAGCAGGAGATAATATACAAGCATTTAAAAGGATGTTAAGAGAATTTGAATTCATTTTCAGTGAAGATGACGCGAAGAAACAACGTGCAGTCAGAGAAAGCAATGGGAGGAGGAATAACAGCAACCGATCGGTCTTTAATAATAATTACAACGGCAATGATAACATAGGAAAAAGTAATCGTTTTGGGAGGAGTGGTAGTCACCCATGAGATAACAATATTAACTATGGTTTTGGAAATTCACAGAGGTCTAATAATATTTATGGATTTGGTGGGACGCGAGACTATAATAGTGGATTTGGTCCTAGAAACTACGCTGGTAACTATAATCCGAGATATAATCCCCGTTCAAACGAAGCCAGAATGTTTAGAAGTTTTCAACTACAAAATCCAGGTTACTCAGGGGGAAATGGAGTAGGCAAAACGCAGAAACGTTGGCTAAATCAAGCTTCCGCGGGACAAAACACGCGAAATGAACCGGACAGGAAATCGAGTTGAGACCACCGTACCCAGGTAAAAGACAGAATTGACAAGAAGAACGGTACGAAGACCAGTCACAAGTGATTCAATCGGATAATGAAGTTAATTATATAATTAAACATGTAAATAGAGTTAGTTTTCATCAGCAAAATTCAGAAGTAGGTTTATGGGGAGATCGAATACAAACGCCAGCAAGCTGGGATTCAATTGACTGGGAATCGACCGATGATCAGGAACAGGAGTTAGTAACAGTGGATATACACAGCAGCACAAAAACTGATGATAACCAAATTGTAAGAGATGTAGCTCATATATATGAAACTGAGGGAGAAATTGTATGCCAAGAGGATAATGTACCATAGGTTTGCATCAAGTGTGCATCCGAAATGGTATAGATGCTAGAAAGATGAAAAAAGAGTAACTCCACATGAGAATGTAGTTGTATTAAATGTCTAGAAATTATAGAAAGATAACAAAATGCACACAGATAAAACTTTTAACTAGTACTTATCTCAGTTAGCTAAATAAAACAAATTGCGTATGAATGTAATAGGATATTTTGAAGAAAAGACAGGGAAGTAAGAACTAAAGTAAATCTTCTGCAAACGAAATGTGTCCAGAAGAATAGTAGAAACAAAGAACGAAGTTACAGATCAGCATGTGGATAGTTTGACGAAAGTGTAGTAGATTCTCTCTTAAAGATGTAGTGTAAAGGAGAAGGAAGTTGATTTTGGTGGACGAAAGGAGGTAAATAAGTAGGAAAGAAATAAAGGATAAGGTAAGAAGGAGATGTCATTTCTAATGTGTTCCGTCGAGGGCGGTGAACAAATACTTGAGGAGATATTTTGGGGGAATATGTGAAGCAACGATGATTTGTAGACATTACGACAAACTAATATTAAAATAAAGACATGTGGGGAATAAATATAAGAAGTGTTTAGGAGGTAATAAGTAGGAAAGAAAATTGAATTAAGCTAAGCAAGAAACATGCAAATTCGTGGAAGGAAGTAAACAGTAGGAAGTAAGATTAACCCAGAAAAGATTTCCATAAGGAAGAATAAGATGAGGGAAAAAAGGAATATAAAAGTTTACTATCTAGAAGAAGGAGAATGGGATAAGTATAACAGAAACAAAAAATATTTTTAAATTTAAAACAACGCTATAGAACTATAGAGAAAATTTTTGAAAAGGGGAAGAACGGAGAAAAGAGGTAAACTGTGTATCTGAAGTTCCGTTACAGCTAACGCCAAAAGAAGAGATTGCTGATAAAAAGACGATGGAGTCGGAGTCAAGGTGAGAAGTTTCCAAATAACATAATATACTTGTAGTTAGAAGGATATTAAGCAGTAATGGGAAAAATTCACTAACCTACTAACCGTGATCACCATAAACTTCAATCTTACTATCAATTGTGATGGAGATGAGGAAACCATGACCTTTAGCCTAAGGAAGAATTAAACAAAATGGGGAGAAGAAATGATAAGTAAAAATAGCGACAACAAAAACAACTTTTGCATACAATTAATGATACTTTTTGTAAAGTTATACAAAATTTAATGTTTGCAAAGTTGTAACGTAATTTAAGGGAGTGAGGGTTATACTAAAATAATTACTGATATCAGAGAAAAAAGAAAATTGCTGCGGATGTAAAGAAAGTAAGAAAATGAAGTCAGAAACGACCATTGTATTAGATGTGACGTTAGCAGACAAGATCCAGCATCATGGCGGCCAGATCGACGACAGGACTGAGGAGAGCGGTTAGGCGTGAGAGGAAGGGACACTGAGCATGAGTGCCTGGTACGTCACCTTATGAGATGACGAAAGAAGCAGCCTTGGTGAAAGCAACGGTCCAAGAAGATAACACCTCTGGGGGAAAAGTTTGTAGAGCTACAACGGATCCTGGATACAATCAACATGTACCATGAAGGAGGGTCACTCATATGTAAGCCATAACAATGGTTTTGCAAAATTGTTAGATACTTGGCACTTATATCCCGAACTGTTCAAAGCATCATATGGAGAGATGAGGGATGTCCACCATACCGGAACGGAGGCGGACAATGCAGAGCGAGGAAGAGGGGGTGTTTAAATTCACCACAGAAAGAAGAAGAGACCCCTTTCTGTAACGCCACTTGCAGACTCGCTGAAATAGTTATCAGAACATACAGGATGCAACAACTGCGAAACACCCCCGGAATACTCACCGGACGAAGCAAAAAAACGATGGAAGGCTGTCCAATCTATCTAAATGAACAACCGAATACAATAAAGGAATACACAACGATTTTAAAGAAGACGCCATAAGAACGGATTAAACGATAAGGAGGTTCAGCAGGTCTCCAATCCCAATTCCTGGTCCAGAGAAGAACATAGACCCAAGTGAGAAGACAGCAAGATGCACCAAGAACAGAAGATGCAACGCAGAAGATTTGAAAGAAAGAAGAGCCTGGACCAGAAGAGATCTAGAAACCTTTTCAAATCCCTTCCCTTACAAGACCATTATTGCAATTAACTGTTCTAGCAGTTCAAATATCCGATATTCCTTATGGTAATTGTCAACACCTTCGGATATCATACCAAGAGATGGGAGATGACTAACCATATGAAAACCTGGAGACGAATAGACCATTGATGAACTGACATAAAGATTTGTCAAATGAAGTAGAAAAGTTTATGCTGCCAAGAGTAGATCTCCAATGCAACGCCGCCAAAGACACATGCGAAACGGAACAGTGGCAACCACACATTCAAGACACGCTCAGACCTTCAGTAACCTTTCTCTCCGCCAACCGTCATTCTATGCTCTGCAGAGATGCGGTGAGGCGCAAGTTCGATTGTCTTCCTATGTTCGACGGAGGCACGTCGAAACACACGAAAAATAAAATGACAATTTCTATGAACCACGTTAAAGAGGTAGGAGAAAGAACTGTCTGTGGCAGACTAGTATCAGAATAAAGGGAAATAAGAAAAAAATGTTGCGATAGTGTTTAAAATATTTGCATTTGAAGACTTTTATGTGTTAGCAACAGATCCTTATTGGCGATGCGTTTGGTAATTTTTATCTTGATACAACAATAATATTTCCTAATATCTCAAATTTTGTTGAACATGTTTTAGTTAAGAAAACCCAAACCTAACATTTTTGGAAAGGTTAACATTCTGGTGTGTCATAAGTTTTTCAAAAAGAGAGGATAGCCGAGTCGTTGTAGGCGCTTCAGTCCGGAACCGCGCTGCTGCTAAGGCTGCAGGTTCGAATCCTGCCTTGGGCATGGATGTGTGTGATGTCCTTAGGTTAGTTTTAAGTAGTTCTAAGTCTAGGGGACTGATGGCCTCAGATGGTAAGTCCCATAGTGCTTAGACCCATTTGAACAATTAAAAAAAAACAGATGATAGACAAATATAAATATGTTTAGGTATTCCATGATATCTGTTTAGGATTTGTTAAGTAATTAATAGGATTAGAAATTTACTATGATTGTAAAAGTAAAATTTGAAAATTTTTGTAAAGTTACAATGCATAGATTTAAGATTTTGGGGAATATAAACATCTTCATGAATAGGATTATGTCTATAAAGTCATGGGAATTATTTGGTTGAGTTTAAAATAAACTGTAAAGCTTTATTATAAGAAATGAAACTTTTTTTGTATTATGATTGATATGAAAGCTGGACATATTGAAAAAGGGGAAGATAATGGTAAATTACAGTTCTCTCATCTACAATAGATATCCATGATCATTTAACATAAATTAGGTAAACCAAAAACAGCTCAGTCACAAAACTAAAATTTTTAGAGATAATAAAAATATAAAGACATGTTCCAATTGCCTGTATTTATATTGAAATTAAAATATAGGCAACTACCCCGAAAGAAAAGGAGTTTAGATAAGATAAACAGAATTGTATAAAAATCTGAAAATTAGAAAGAATGTTAAATTTTGAAAGAAAAAAGAACATAACTAAAGAGCTCAAATCTGTAGACATGATATCAGGTACAAAGTGAAAACGAATGATAAGGAGACTAGAGTGAACCACTGTCTAAAGTATACAAACAATTAAAACAGGAAGCTAAACTGAACATAGAAGGAGGAGGATATATAGGCTAGCAGGATAAATGAAGATCAATTTTGCACCATACATAAGAGTTCATACATAGTAACGGGAAGGTGAATATGACACCTAACTTACTTCGGCAGTAAAGAGCAGATTTGCCTGTAAGTATGTACTGCAAAAGGGATGACACTCAACTGACGGTATTAACACATTACTCCCATATAACGCATGCCAAGGAGCGGAAGGTGAAACAAGCAACAAGGGGAAACGTGTTGGGTGGAAGCCAGGTGGGGCAGACGAGGAGGCCACACCTCAAGGGGCAGTCCCACGGCGGCTCTGAAACCAGACAGGTAACGCATGCTGCAGGGCGAGTAACAAACCGCCAGGAGTAGAACAGAAAGAGGATTTAGAAAAGTGAGTTTCAGAATGCCTAAGGGATATGAACAAACCCAGTGATGCATTCGACCACATGAACTGCAAGTGGTACACACGTGATAGACACATGTAACTTTTTAGTTGTGTGGAGCAGGCACAAAACGTCCCATGAACGGAAACGCTCCAGGAAGGAGTAAAGTGCCAAGATTTCTATGCTGAATAATGATAGTGTTGTTGATTGGCAGGAGAGCCAACCCACGAATGTTAGAGGAAGCCAAAAGGCACGCATTTAGCTCACGCAGGATGGCGTGAGGTCTGGAACAGGACAAGGAAATTAGAACTTAGAAAAACGGACGCAGATGGTGGAATACTTAACTTTAATCCATTAATGTTGAACGTAGCTCTCGTCTGTACATTATTTACAATATCAATAGCAACTGATAATGGCGCCTTGCTAGGTCGTAGCAAATGACGTAGCTGAAGGCTATGCTAACTATCGTCTCGGCAAATGAGAGCGTATTTTATCAGTGAACCATCGCTAGCAAAGTCGGTTGTACAACTGGGGCGAGTCCTAGGAAATCTCTCTAGACCTGCCGTGTGGCGGCGCTCGGTCTGCAATCACTGATAGTGGCGACATGTGGGTCCGACGTATACTAACGGACTGCGGCCAATTTAGAGGCTACCACCTAGCAAGTGTGGTGTCTGGCGGTGACACCACAGATAGGACCCTTGTGATTGGTAGAGAGAGTTTCCACAAAATAAGAGGAACGCTCCTATTCGTCCAAAAAAGCCATGACTTGGAGAATGAAAGAATCCTGGTGGGGAGAGCGAAATTTTCGAGGACTCTTCTCTGAACAGGCATCATGTGCAGAAGAGTGCACATAACGCTCTGTACAAGAGCAGGAATTTGTATCAACACTGCGTTCACAGCAGCTGACCTCCAGCTAGAAATTAGCTGCAGGATCGTTGAACTCCAACTGTGGAGAAACAAAGCCTCCAGTTAGGTAATTGTTCTTGTGAGAAATGAGAGAGCGTTATAATATGCACACTGGTTCAGCCATGCGCATGTATATCGCCATAGTGTGAGACTAGGGATGAGTTCAGGTTTCCTTGTGTATAAAGAAACACAGGGAGAGTTTCTCTTGGAAAATTCAGCAATGGCTGAAGTAGATTTTATAGGAATTTCAGTGGGCAAGAGCAGTCCACTGTAAACGAAAGCGACCTTCGGTAATATATTGCTCACCTTGTCACAAAACTAACCATTCTCTGTAGACTTGATTGTCATCATTAGAATAGTACAGAACTTTGAACCAGAAGTGGATGATTTATTGTAGTAGTGGCCAACATCATAATGTAATCATAAGAATAATTTTTAAAGAAACTTCTACTTAAAATTTAATATTGTTGTGTTTAGGATTATTCAACTTTTTGAGAGTTAATATTTAATATTATTGTGTTTAGGATTAGTTCACTTTCAGAGGCCAAGATGTGTCAGTTTTACAACTGTCTTAACATTGTCACATCGTAAACTGTGTAAAAGCGTGTATTTCCATGACGAAATGCAATGTTAAACAGTGTCATGACAGCTTACACAGTTGTATTTGGCCATAGAATAAGATACCACCTAATTGTAACCTTACATGGTACTAGTAGAATTGAGTCTGTGAGAGCAGGTCGAGAGTAATGCGTTGGTAGCTCAGTTGGTAGAGCACTTGCCTGTGAAAGGTAATAGGTCCCAAGGTCGATTCTCAGTCTTGCACACAATTGTAATCTGCCAGGAAGTTTCAGATATGTAACAATTTATAGTAGGGATTATGTCAGCTGCATTGAACAAAGTGATTGAAAATAGCCCCATTAAATAGTCTGCAAAGTACATTTATGGTATGTAAAGTTTATATGTAAGGTATGTAGTTGCAACACAGAAAATTAACGAATATTACTAACTGTACCATTGACACCATATGCATTGGAATAAAGTGATGCACCAGTACAAGACATAAACCTCCATAAATAATGGCTAGCTTTTGCTCGGCGCAAAATCAGTCAGGACATGTGCTCCTCTGGCCTGAAAAATTTGACACTAAAAATTAAAGAATAAGGGAAATTTTAGATGTGTGGAGCCAGTCATTTATGTAGCTTTGATATGAGTACAGAAATTACACATGAGTTAATTTAGTTTCAGGAGGTGTCTATGCACGTGGACTTATCTAGTATTTGCTCTGCATACTGTGACTATTTGTAAGTTAATACATGTACGACATGTGTTCATATTGTAAGGTGGTGTGATCTCCTGACCTTCATTTCTTACATATTCCGAACTCACCACCGTATTCTGCGTATCAAGACGTTTCATTCGAGCCAAACTCGATAGGGTATAGTCAGTTTTACATATTTCAATTTAATCGATATGCAAATCAAATAAATAAATCGCAAGTGCGCATAAGATTAAAAAGTCGAGGCTGACATACACAAACATTCAACACACAAAATGGCCACAAGAGTTCTGGTTCAGCGGAGGCAACCAGCCCAGTCCGTAGGAGGGTGAGTTATCAGGCAGTTGCACCGGCCTGCCAACTACCTAGGGACAAAAACAGTTTCTGCCAGAGGAAAGGGATAATTGCCTGCATGTTCAACTTAAAAGCAAAGCCCTCTACGTTGTTTGCGAGAGCCCCAGTATACGCATTTTTAAGTGACCTAGTGAGCACTTTCAGAGTTCTCACAGGTGGACAGCAAATGCCTATCACAGATACTATATATTTCCGGATTGGTCGGCTTAAGTGGACCACCATTCTCCTGTTTGTAAGAGTAACGCTGATTGGCGGACTATTTCTGATGCAATGTGCCAGAGGAGTGAGGGAAGGACAGCGGATGATATACACTTTCGATTGTTTTGGGGAGAGAGGTCGTTTCGGTGATTCTCTTGAAGCGGGAACACATAGCGGGTACGAGTGTGCTCTTGCGTGTAGGCGGAGAGCGGGGAACAAAGTCTCTACTCAGTACTGCATTGAGAGAGCACCTGTGTTGCGAGTGAATCGGAGTGATACTCTATATTGAGTCGCTCGCGATTAAGCATTTTTTCACTGTGTTGGCTGCAACACTTAATGTGGGCTGTGAACACAGACAGAGTATTAGTTAGCGCCTGCGATTTAACATTGAGTGGCATCGTGGTGGTCTGGTTATCTGACCAGTGTACCAAGCCAATAGTTAGGCTAGCAGCAGATAGGAGTCCTTGACTTCGTCAAGGTTTAGTGAGAGTTCGACTGGCAAAGGTCAATCCACACAGAAAGAGATAGTTTTGTTATTTTTAGGGGTGAACGACGCAGGCAGCAGCCATCGCAGATAACGGTATTGTGTGCTACAGCATAGGCAAGAGGGTAGTTGTCAGATCAATGCATTGTCAGCATATCACCACCACACACACAGAACACGGCGACCCTGCCAGGATAGGTAAGATAGGTAGGATACAAAAATAGGACAGTGTCAGAATAGATGATAGATGACAGTTAGGTATAGCAGGTCGCAATCTGAGTAAAAAAATTTTTTTTTTTGGTGTTACAGGAGGTTTATTGATATTTATGGAATGTTAAGTTAAATGGGAAGCAAATAATTGTAATTTTCTTGGCAACAAAAGAACTTTAGTTAATTGTAGAAAAAACTTTTACATTGGGATGAATTGTCACTCTGAAAAATTTTCTTTGATGTCTTAAAGAGTTTTTGCAAATATTTAGGATTAGAAAAGATACAAGTAGCGAGGAAAGCAGAATTGTAGAGAAAAGGTCTTGTGTTATTGTGTTGGAAAATGTTTGGATTTTGACGATTTTCGAGTGGCTGTTAGGGCATAGGATTTTCGGGTGATAGGCACACATGCCAAGTAACGCAGAGACGCAGTATCAAATACGTTACAGTTAATAAGTAACAGTTTTACTCCCTTTGTAAGTGCACAGATAGAGATTGGAGACTGTAACAGAGGGGACAGAACAGTAGCCGAGAATTCATGGCGTTGTTGTTGTTGGTTCAACCAACTGGTAAGTGGTCATACAGTTTTGTAGATAGGGTTGTGGTGTGTTGAAAGAACTTCCATGTTAACGAGAGCACAAGCCAAAAGGTTACGTGATAGACAGCAAGTAGACAAGATGCAGGAGAATCAACCAGATAAACAGCAAGTAAACGAGCTCGTTGAGAATAGGACAGACGGTTCACCAGAGCATATGACAGTCGGTGAGCTGCAAAATCAGCAGGCTCAGGTAGATTTGAATCGAATTGAGACAGATCAGCCAGATGGGAATCGAAGGGACGAGAACACCGAGTTTTCAGAATACGAAATTCCGTGTAGGGAACATTCTGAGCCAGAAATAGACAGCCCACGCAGGAAAGGGCAAAAATTAGCAGCGAAACGAGCTCAGGAAACTCGTTTGTTTTCCGCATTTTCAGAGACAGAATACGCCTCCATACAGTCAATGAAACGGCAGTTAGTTAACGTTAAAAGAGAGGTAGACAGTGAGGAAGAGGGGGAACGTTTAGAATACGCCTAACCTCTTGTACTCATTATAAATAAGCCTCAGAAACAGGCACAGGATTCTGTGGAGTTACGAGCGCCGCGAAAAGGTGCCGTAACAGACGCAACTGTACCTATAAACATAAGATATACACAACAGAGAGGGCAATGTGCAGAGTTGTTTTTGCGCCACGAAATGTTTCAATGACAAACGCTACTCGTCCTCAACATAAAGAGCAACACAGGGAGAACGGTAGATTGTTGCAGTTGTCGTACTTACAAACGACACAACACAGTCCAGTAAACGACGTAAGTGACCGAGTAGGAAACAATAGACCGAAAACACACAGGTCAGCAGATGCTAGTGTTACAGGACAGGACGCGATCATGGAGATGTTACAAAAACTGAACAATAGTATAACGACACAAATAGGGAAACCGAATCAGGATATTAATACACAAAAAACGAAACAGAATACACAGATGACGAAACAGTTTCAGAAATTGAAACAGAATATGAAACAGGATAATCAGAAATTGAGACAAGAGATTAAGACACAGACTCAACAGGTTAAAATACAGATGGAAGAAGGGATCGCAAGAATTGATAGTCAGATCACTCAGATAAATAAATACGCGAAATAATGTAGGGGAAGAATTTAAGACACAGACTCAACAGGTTAAAATACAGATGGAAGAAGGGATCGCAAGAATTGATAGTCAGATCACTCAGATAAATAAATACGCGAAATAATGTAGGGGAAGAATTCAGGTACTAACACAAGGTCAGCAGCATTTACGCACTGACGCAGACAAGATCCAATTGGACATCGTAAACATTGACAAAAAAGTGGATCTATTTACGAAAAAGGCCACTCGAACAGCAATACAAATTTCGGAAGAACAAACGATTCAAAGCAAGGACGCAAAAGTTGGACTGAAAAAATATGATCAGCAAATCAATAAAATAGAGCTTAAAAACAAAGATCAGTTTGAAAAGCTTCGAACCGAGTTGATACCAACTATCGAAGAAAAGATCTCCCTCGGGCATGAGTGTGTGTGTTTGTCCTGAGGATAGTTTATGTTACGTAGTGTGTAACCTTAGGGACTGATGACCTTAGCAGTTAACTCCCATAAGATTTCACACACATTTGAACATTTGAAGAAATGATCGAAACCGATTACACCCGTACCGAAACAACTGATATGTCAAGCATTAATTCAGGAGATGAACACGCACCGTCCAAGGAAGTTGAAGTAGAACAAAAACCAGAAGCAATACTCCCGCAGAAATCGAAACAGAAGGCCCCGACTAAGTGACACACGACACGCCACATAACCAGGCACAGTGTCTTGAAAAACGGGACACATACAGTCAGCCGATACCAGTGGAAAGACAGGCGACTGAACCAGGAAACCCGATGACACAATATAACATTAGCACAGGTACAGTACCGCGAACGATGAGTGCAGAGACAAACGGACAACACTTTTGTTCACCAATGTTACGATATGATGCGAATATGGGTCAGGAAATTGAGCATATGCAGGCAGGCAGTGGATTGCCTGAGAATAAGCAAGACGACACAAGCCGTGGCAGATTATTTGAGTCTATGAATCAGCTACAAACCAGATTTATGAGTAGATACGATACAGATCACTTCTTGAAAGAAAAGTCCAACATTTCAAGGAAGAAGGCAGTAGCTTGCATGCACGCACATTCTTCGATCAGTTCCAGGTAGGCTTGAAAATCATTAGAGCTTGGCTCACAAACTTGACTTTATTTGTGCACACATATCAGGGACAGTAGCGGAGGAGATGCAAAAGATCGGTGCTACTGTAAGTAGGCTGTTTATGTTTTCTCTATGTAAGTAGGCTGTTTATGTTTTCTCTATGTAAGTAGGCTGTTTATGTTTTCTCTATGTAAGTATGCTGTTTAGGTCTTTTTATTGGTAACGCCACCTCTGTATAAAAATCACTGGCTGTGCTGTGTGCAGTCTGTGGCTGCTTTGCATTGTTGTAATACTCGCCATTGTAGTGTTAGGCAGCTGGCTGTGAACAGCGCGTAGCGTTGCGCAGTTGGAGGTGAGCCGCCAGCAGTGGTGGATGTGGGGAGAGAGATGGCGGAGTTTTGTAATTTGTCATGAACTAATATATATATTATGACTTGTGATGATATTAAGGTAAATACATTGTTTGTTCTCTATTAATATCTTTCATTTGCTAACTATCCCTATCAGTAGTTAGTGCCTTCCATAGTTTGAATCTTTTATTTAGCTGGCAGTAGTGGCGCTCGCTGTATTGCAGTAGCTTGAGCAGCGAAGATTTTTGTGAGGTAAGTGATTTGTGAAAGGTATAGTTTAATGTTAGTCAGGGCCATTCTTTTGTAGGGAATTTTGAAAGTCAGATTGCGTTGCGCTAAAAATATTGTATGTCAGTTTAAGGACAGTCTTGTAAGAATTGTTCAAAAGGGGAAGTTTCACTACCTGTACGTCTTCCCTAGAGTTCAGAACAGCATTTCTCGAAAGATATTGGCCTAAGGAGGCGCAAAGCAAAATTAAATACGAGTTACTTCAGATGATACCATATGAAAACTCAGGGGAGAAAAGCGTTGTAAAATTCTTTGACACAGTGGAAAAAAACGGAGAGCTGATACGTCTTTGTACAATGAAGTTACCGGTAAAGTATCGACAGGCGACCGTAGGAAAAAATGAAAATATCGAGGAATTCAAAGAGGTCTTCAGGGAGCTCGAATTCATGTTTAAAGAAAACGAGGCGAAAGAAAAGAGAAAGGAAAGGGAATAGCAAAAGGAGAGAACTAGGAACGAATATTCTAATAATAATAATCGTAATCCTAATAATAATAATTTCAGACAATTTAACAGCTCAGGACAGTGGGATAATGGAAGCAGTTGGCATAGAAACGGGAATCAGAATAATTGATACCGAAATAGGAATGATAATGGACACTCATACAGTGGTGGATATTGGTTTAGGAATCAATATACCAACGGTTAAGGGTACTTTGAAATAGGGTCACGTGCCATAAAGAGCAACTGGCGAGACCAGGGCGCGAATAATTACATAGGAAGTCATGGTCCACAGAGACAAGAACAACACAGCAAAGAGAACCAGAAGTAGAAGTTAGGCCACCGAATCCTGAAATACATCAAGATTGACGGGAAAATACGGAAGAGGTTAGGCAAACTATCGTTTCCTTTTAACAATCAAAACCGAACATTCATTTATTCGAAGTAGATAAATTAAAATTAGAAAAAACTGACAATAGCCACAGTTCAGATAAACAAGGGCGTATGAAAATTTCCGATAAAGAGTCACACCACATAGTGCCATAACTTATCCACCAATTACACTATTAAAAAAAGACATAGATCCAGCAGAAAAAATATAAAAAATCATTAAATTTTCAATGATTCCCTGAAAGGAACACAGACAAATCGTCGCTTCTACCTTACTGAACATTAGCTCAGCAGCAATGAGACTTAATATCACCCAAGGCAAGTCTGCCACAAAGAAATGCTTCATTGGGCCACAAAGTATTCTTAAAGACTCATTACCTTTGACACAAGAACCAAAATAATTGCAGTAAATTTTTTGCTGTCTATAAAGGGCCGACAATTATTTCCAGAATCGATAACGAAAATGCCATGGAGCTAACGAACGCAAAAACCGCTAAGTGTATTAGCATCTACCACATGAGTCATTAAAAGCATGAAAAGAACAGTAAAAGAAAAGAAAAGGGGAGATACAAGGGGGCAAAAGAAATCTCATATGTTATTTTTTTATTTATTTATTTTTATTTATTCATTTATTTAACCTGGCAGGATTAGGGCCATCAGGCCCTCTCTTACATCTAACCAGGTATTCTACTTATTTGCATTCATATGTTTTAGTAGGCATGTTAAACTAAATCTAGTACAAAAAGTGAAATAAACAATTTGAAAGGTACACCTGGAAAAATACATACATATAGAGTTTATATTCTTAGGTCACAAGTACTGTTATAATTAGACATTATTGAAGAGACAGATTTTAGATAGGAGTGCCGGCAGCAGGGAGTTTGAGGGAGACTCATGGTGAAGGGAGGAGAAGAATAGAGACATGATGAAACATAATTAAGGAAATATAAAGGAAAAGAAGATTGCGTGGCTAATAGAGAAAGATGAAGAGGAAGGCATCTCAGGAGCAAGATAGGAGACGCTAGCTTTGCTATTTGACAGATGAGGGGATTGTCCTTGTACATTAATTTTGTGGAGAACTTTGTGAGGATGATAGGAGGAAATGCTTCAACTTCTTCTTAAAAGCAGCAGGAGATCGAATTTTGCGCAAGGTAAGGGGCAGTTTGTTCCAGAGGCGGACAGCGGCAACTGAGAAGGAGTTTGCAAAAGTTTTTGTTTTGTGAGTGGGCACAGTTAGGATACCAAATAAGAGTGACCTCGTGTTTCGATTATGATGACATGACAGGTTTTTAATCTCTGAAGCAAGGTACTGGGGTGCTTGCGCGATGAGGAGTCGGTGGAGTAGACATAGAGTGTGGTAGTCACGCAATTTGTCCGGCCGCAGCCACCCTAGCTCGGAGTATGAAGCACTAACATGATCATATCGGCGAATGTTGCAGGTGTAACGCATACAGGCATTCATGGTTAGCTCTAGCCGTCTTTTGTTTTCACTACTCATGCCTTGTTGAATCACATCACAATAGTGGAGGTTCGGTAGAACGAGTGCTTGCACGAGCTGGCGTTTCAAGTCCTGTGGAAATATGTTCCGAAACTTTTTGAGAGCATAGAGACAAGCAGACGTCTTTCGGCACACTGCGACTGTATTCTCCGCCCAGTTGAGATGCTCATCCAAGGTTACACCCAAGTTCTTCACTGTTTTCTGGTATGGTATTGGAGTACCGTCGAGCAGAATAGGAGGTAGCCGTTCGCGGAAATCTGAACTTATTAATTTCTGATGGGCTATTAAGATTACTTGCGTCTTTTTTGCATTTAGTTTAAGCCCCAGGTTTTTCGCCCATCTCACTACTGAAGACAGATCATCATTAATCTGAGCGATTGCAGTGTTTACATCTTCAGGTCTGACGCTTAGGTAGAGCTGGAGGTCGTCGGCATAGAAATGATATTTACAGGAGGACAGAACCGACGAAATATCGTTGACATATAAAGAAAACAAAAGTGGTCCTAAGACTGACCCTTGTGGCACTCCCGAGGAAACATGTTTCCAGGAAGATTTTTCATTTACGCAGACAACACATTGCTGTCTGTCTTTTAAGTAGCTTTCAAACCATCTCATTGCACTATCAGAGAAATTAAGCTGTTGCATTTTTCTGAGCAATATGTCACAGTTAACAGTGTCAAAAGCTTTGCTGAAGTCCAGTAGCGTCAATATTGTTGCCTTTCGATTGTCGATGGCATATTTCAGGTCATCAGTTACTTTAATTAGAGCAGTGTTTGTGCTGTGATGTTTACGGAAACCGGATTGAAATTTGTCATATAGGCTGAATTCATGCAAGTGTTCAGTGATTTGGTCATGAACAATATATTCAAGCGCTTTGGAAACAGCAGGCAGTATGCTAATTGGTCGGTAATCACTAGGCAGTTGCGGGTTTTCGATCTTAGGGATGGGTCGAATTAGGCTTCTTTTCCATGCAGTGGGATATATTCCGTTCACGAGGGAAAAATTAAATATGTCAGTTAAGACAGGTACTAAGATATCGGCAACATTCTTAATCATGGTTATACCGATACTGTCGTTGCCTATTGCATCAGAAGAGATTCTCATTATTGCTTTTCTTGCCGTATTTGTTGTTACATGTTTTAGATGGAAGGTATCGTTGTTAGTTATCCTGTTTGGGGATTCTTGTGGACGGTAATTATCAGCTGTGCTGGTATTCAGAGGTGCAGAGAAGAATTCATTTAATTCGTTAGCTGACACATGAAAAGTAGTTTCCGATTTTGCCTTTCCGACCCCCAAGCTACGGAGATTCTTCCATAGAGTCGTGGGCGTCAGATCGCTGCATACAAGGGAGCGAGCGTGCCTGATTTTAGCATTGCGAATGCATTGTTTCACTCTGTTCCGTAGCTTTCTATATTCTTCGAAACGCTCGGGTTTCGGATCTGCCTTGAAACGCCTGTGGGCAGCATCCCTATTAGTCATCATTTGACGTAATTCAGCTGTCAGCCATGGAGCAGGAGATTTTCTTACACGGATTGTGCGCACAGGTGCATGTTTGTCATAGAGGGCAGTGAGCTTATCACCAAGTTCATTAATTTTGCCGTCGATTGTGGGTTTTCTGATTATTTGATGCCATGAGATTTCTGAGCAATCGGCTGTTAGAGCATCAAGGTCAATACGTTTCATGTTCCTACAAGTTATGTAACGCGATTTGATCCTTGGGGGCTGCACAGAGTAGGCCAGGAATATTACATCATGTGCTGAGAGGCCAGGGGCCGATGTTTGACCAACATCTCTTACTTTGTCAGTCTGTTTCGTTGCGATTACGTCTATAAGAGTATGACTGTGCGCCGTATGGTGTGTAGGTTGTAATGGAAGAATGTTCATGCTATTGCAACTAAACAGTCTTCTTAGGTTTATTGCGGAGGGAGTGTCTCTTAGCAGGTCTATGTTCAAGTCACCCATTACGATGACATGTTCGTATTGACACTGAAGTGAATGTAATTCCGACTGGAAGGAACACATTGAGCTTATTTTTGGCGGCTTGTACACGACGCCAGTCAAGAATTTCCGACTTTGTATATTTATTTCGATGAACATGAATTCAGCCTCTTTTTATTCAGCAGGATTTGACGTACATAAGACTTTCGCTTTGAGATCTGTTCGTATATACGCGCCGACCCCGCCACCTCGCTTTTTTGATCTGTCTGCCCTAAGAAATGTGTACCCTGGGAGATGAAAAGATGCAGAGGATATGTGTGGTTTCAACCACGTTTCGGATAAGAGGATTACGTGGTAGTTTAGTTGGTTGAAGAGGAGGCTAAGTTCTTCGTAATGCGCAGGTAAAGACTGGATGTTGCAGTGAGCTGCTAAAAGCTCTGACGCGTTCCGCCGAGCAGCCTGTAGTAGGGTGGCAGACTGGTTTGTCCCTTTGTTAGGCACTACCTGCCGCGAGGGGCACTGGCCGCTGCTTCCGCCAAGTGACATAACACAGGGGTGTCCGAGATTTTGCACGCCCTGTTTGTGACACCGCGAGTGCCGAAAGAAAGGCGCCTGCTAAAGATTTCCTGAGGTTGCGGGAGTATAGAAAATGGATTAGTGGTATTCTGTGCAAGGAGAATATGACCAAAATAGTGACGGCTGTGTGTCACTGTGTATCCTCTGTCGTACGAGGAGAAATGTAATTAGCGTATTTGAAACAGCTTAGGGTGGAAATAAGGGAGAAGGGAGTGATTTAAGAGACCGATGCTGCCAGCAGAGAGAAGTAAGCTTAGTAATTAATAGATTATCGTAGGAAGCTAGAATTAAATTGAAATTTACTAACGTGAAACTGGTAGTGATTATCGTAGGAAGCTACAATTAGATTGAAATTTGCTAAAGTGATACTGATAGTGATTTTTGTTATGAACAATTTAAACCGAAGAGATGGGTGATTAATGAACTAAAGGAGAGACTAATAATTGCAATAGAACTATTTCAGAACGGAAGAGAATAAACTGAGAAAATGAAAAAAGAATTAGCAGTAACTAAAATTAAGTAATGGTTAGAGCTACAGACACAAAAAAATAGTGAAAAGTTAATACAGTTACAATAACAATTAGTTGAAGGTACAAATATGGGTATAATTAAAAAATTAATAAAATTACAAGACTATATCTGAGTATTGGGGCTGTTACAATTGCAAATGGTGTTAAGTTTGCACTTTTGGCTCGAGTAGCTTCACTTAATACTATTCAGTTCTGTCATGTTTGTGACTGTCTTCCTTCCAGCTGCTGTCTTAATGATTACTCTGCCATCCTGAGTCCACACATTCTGAAGACCGAAATGGGATATGGCACTGTTTAAAATCTTTAGCCGTTCGTGTGTCAGATCTTCCCTTATTGTAAGTCCTGTCCTTGCTAACTTCTTCTTCTGGGTAAAGATCTCTGCCCTTTTTCGGTACGAGACAAATTTAATTATTATTGGACGAGGTTTGGTGGCACCTGGTAATTTTCGTCCCACGCGATGGCTCCTGTCAATGTCTGCCTTGGTCACTTCAACACCTAATTTTTCACGCGCAACCTGTATAAGCAGGTTGTCCGTGTCTTCTTCCTTATTTTCTACTACTCCAAACAGTCGTAGACTATTTCGCCTTTGGTACTGTTCTAGTTCGTCAGTTGCGGCAGATAGTTTGACTTCCAACTCTCGTGCCTTTTTCTCGTATTCAGACACAGACTTTTTTAGTGCTGTAATTTCGGCAGTATTGGCCTCAACAGTTTCACGCATTTTGGCCAATACTGCTGCCGTTACAGTGTCTGATATAGTGCCTGCTATCAGATCGAGATAGTTTTTATCGCGAAGCGCAGCGTTTACCTCAGAGCAGACCAGCTCCGCTATACCGGGAGCCGCGGCCGCACCTTCCGCCAAGAGCAGGCCCGCCGCACCTGCTGCTTCCCCGCTGCTGGACGCGCTGCTGTTCACTCTTCTGTTTACCATTTTCTCGAAGATATTGGCGGAGCACAGAAAAAAAATAGCACTACTGCACAGAACACTGTTGTTTTCACGATTTCCACTTGTACTAGACAACACCACCTACGAGAACACCTTCGAATTCTACTAAATTTCGCGAGCCGAACTTAACACGTGTTACACTGCAGCCGCCATGACACAGCTAGCCCATAGTAATCATTAAATCAAATATGAATAAATAATCCACAAATTAACACATTAATTAAAAGAAAGAAAGAGAGATACAAACAGACTTCCAATTTTATTGTATCATTGAGTACACTGCAACATGCGCACAAACAATGAATGACACACAACTAATAAAAGAATGAAGAAGTGCTAGGGTTTAAAAAAGATATATATACATATGCTTCAATTAGATTATCTTTTGCAACTGTCAAAAATTTTTGCATTGTGTAGAATCATAATTTGTGGCAAATATCAATAATAAACACCTGTAAATCAAGGAAAAAATCCAGATGCTTCGATATAGCGACGGAGAGGGTACAGACATGTTGAGAAAGTACTTAGGGCAATGATAACAACGTGAAGACCAACGCAATACTGGAAATGCTGGGCAACCAGGCTGGAGTTCAGGAGGACAATGCGCAGCCCAGACATTTGATGTGTCACAACACCGCTACTCAATAGACGAGCATTGGGAGAAACATGATACGACAAGACTACAATGAAGGTACTAGAAGTACTAAGTTCTACATACTCATCAAATAATATTTAGGAAAGGCAGTCAGATCCTACAAATCCTATATCTCTCCTACATTAAAATTCACATATTCCTAGCCCGATAAAAACAGAAGAATGCAAGAAAGAATAGAAGACCAGAAGACACAAGATGAAGAAGGGCAGAAGAGAGTAAGATACCTTTCTCTCCTATCCTAAAAATTATTACAAACGTCTTTCCATAAACTTTGAGGCATAGTAACCTCTGCAGCCATCTCTCGAAATATAAATCAAGCATAGTCAAAACAATGTGAATGAACATCAAACAGCACAATAATCTTCTACCAACAAACATTATCAAGAAATGGATTAAGCTAAATGAACATCATTCTCCCTACCACATCACTGAACTGCCATACCAAATCATGTGTGGAGTATCAAGACGTCACTGCACATATAATGGGTGACAGTCGTCGGCAATCTGCAACTTCCTACAATCATCGAACTGCCATACTGCACCAGGTGTGACAGTAAAGGAGTACAAGGACATCATTGTATATTCAGTAAACCACACTCATCAACAGCCATCAGTTAGAAGTAACTCTTCATGATGACATCATCAACAAATAAGACCTGACATTTCATGCTATAGTGCTCTCACATGATTTGTGACACCCATGTAAATGTGTTGACGCCTTCCCGTACTTCAATGAGGATCATCAGGCACAGAAACTGACAGAGTAGCACAAAACGAAAAGACATTTGGAAACAAATTCTCTCTGTACTAAACCAAGAAAATTATATACATTTGTAATACGATATTTCTCTTCACTTTCTTTGTAAAAGTAATTATTTTTATCGTGTATGTAAAGTCCATACTTTATAGGTACCTTAAAACCTTTTGTAAACAACCTTAGTTAGTATAGTTATATAATCTCACAAACTCATAGAAAGTCTATTTATTTCTTTTATATGTAAAGTCAGAAAAGGATTTATACAGGACTTTTCTTCTTTAAGTAACATTCAAAAACACATTTTTGGGGTAATAATATTAATACCAAAGATGGAATTAAGAGGAGACACTCTTCATCCTTACAAAAAAAAAAAAAAAAAAAAAAAAAAAAAAGAAAAGTGACACATAAAGGGAAAGATAATAAGTAAATAAAACAAAGTAAAACAACAGAGCTTTTGCGAATTTTTACGCAAAGCCTAACAGAAGAAAAGAAATTAAGACACCAAGACATAATGCACTGTACTCTAACGAGTTAGATAAGGAAAGGATTGTAAAAACACCTTTTGAAAATAAAAAAGGCACGTAATGACAACTGCAAAGAAAACTAATAGAAAACTAATTTTTGTAAAGTCCATTTCTGCCTTGGAACAAAATACAAATTGTGTAATTAGAAACTAGAAACAATAGCTATAAAGAAATAATTACAAAAATTGTTAAGAATGGCTGAGAAAGTTAATCGGAAAATCCGAAAGAACAATTTTTGCCTGAATTTGTCAATTTTTTCCTCAGCAGTGACAAACGTCAGAAAATACGGGGGGGGGGGGGGGCGGATACGTTAGGTGGCGTGATCTCATAACCTTCATTTACTACATGTTCCCACCCCACTGTCGTATTCTGCTTTTCAAGACATTTCATTTGGGCCCAAACTCGATAGGGTAGAGTCAATTTTACATGTTTCGTGTTAATCAATATGCAAATGTAATAAATAAATCGCAAGTGCATACAGAGATTAAAAAGTCAAGGCTAGCATATACAAACATTCAAGACACGATGCCCACAAGAGTTTTGTTCAGCGGAGGCAACCAGCCCACTGGAAAGTCCATAGAAGGGAGAGTTAACAGGAGGCTGCGCCAGCAGGCTGACCACCCAGGAACCAAAACAGTTTCTGCGATAGGAAAGGGATAATTGCCTGCATGTTCATCTTCAAAGCAAAACCGGCTGTATTGTTTGGGAGAGCTCCAACCCAATCATTTTTTGATGGACCTAGTGCACAGTTCTAGAGTTCTCACAGGTGTACTGTAAACGCCTATCACAGATGCTATATATTTCCAGATTGGTCGGCTTAAACAGAGCGTCATTCTCCTGTTTGTAAGATTAACGCTGATTGACGGACTATTTCTGATGCAATGAGCCAGAGGTGTGAGGGAAAGACAGCGGATGATATACCCTTTCGCTTTTTTCGTAGAGAAGGGTCGTTCTGGTGATACTCTTGAAGCAGGAGCACATAGTAGTGGGAGCGAGTGCACTCACGTGTGTACGCAGAGAGCGAGGAACAAAGCCTCTACTCAGTACTGTACTGAGAGAGTTCTTTTGTCGCTAGCGAATTGGAGTGGTACTCTATACTGAGTTGCTCGCGATTAAGCATTTTATCACTGTGTTAGTGGTGACACGTAATGTGTGTTGTGAATACAGACAGAGTATTAGTTAGCGCCTGCAATCGAACATTGAGTGGCACCATAGTGGACTGGAGTCCTTGACTTCATCAAATCATAGTGAGAGTTCGATTGGCGAAGGTCAATCCAAATAGAAAGGGATGGTTTTGTTATTTTTCAGAGGCGAACGATGCAGGCCGCTGTCGTCGCAGCTGACAGTATTGTGCGCTACAGCATAAGTGAGCCCCATCTCTCCCCCATTAGAAATAACATACTTTATTCACGCCACTTCATTACATTTGTCACGTGAAAGCCTCGACCGTACTTAGAAAAATTCAATCGGATAATTATTGAAGTTGAGTAGGCGCAGCTCTCAGCGATTCTACCAAGTAAATAACATTCTTAAAGAAAAGGGATAAAAGAACTTTCCCCCACTTTGTATACAAAGATCATTAACAGGATTTCTATCAATAAGAGATAACCTCCTATTCCAAAAAGAATCCAGCAATTTGCGTATCAGTTTATAAATAAAAGTTTTACTTGATTTTCTCATATTTTTGGAATAAATCATATTTTCCGTTCGTTTAATGTTTTTCTTATACTAATTAGCAATACTCCAGTACCCAAGTGTCCCACTAGTTACGCAATAAAGTAGAATATTTTTGTGGATTTTCCTTACAGCAGACGACTCCAATAGATATTTATTGCTGAAAGTTTTTCAGGCCTTTTTTTCTTTACATTAGGAGCGTCTGTCTGACTTCCATAGTAGTGTTGGGTGGAAATTGTATCGTTGCAGGAACCAAAGGGTACTTGTCAGATCAATCCGTTGCGGAGCTCGTCAACATAACACCCACACACATACAGCGTTTTCTTTCTGAAGACTGGATTTATTCAGGATTCGAATATATCATATTCTTCCCCACTCTCCTGGCTACAGGATCCTATTTTTTTACACACCTGGCCTGATGAATTGTGACTGTGAAGGCCTGTATACGCGTATGGTTCGTGTCTGCTGGTCGACGTACCAGCCGCACTCTCGCCTCGTCACTAACCTCCCATCATCTATGTACACTCTTTGACATAAAACTTGACAGGCGGCCGGCCGCTTCAGAGGCTAAGTCCGCGCCGATCGCGACATGGGACAAATAAACTGGCCAACTCGCTAATTCTCTAAGTCCGGTTATCTGCACAATCTGGCCACACTGTAGACTGCAGCACTTCCTGGAGGAAAACTTGTCCCATGATAGGGAAACCGTAGGCCGATTACGCCTGTGGTCTAGCGGTAGCGTGCGTTGTTTCTTTTCATACTATCAGAGGATCGAGAGCAGCTGACATAAAATATTTTTATAGCCACTTCTGTCTGAATGCTGAAGACGTGAACGTAATGGTAGGGCGGATTCAATCTATTTCGCTTTCTGACACACCGATATCACAATTTTATCCAGTAACCATTTTGCGGCAGATTTCCTGCAGACTGTCCTCCTCTGGACGCCGTATGCGGCAAAGCCACGGGATCCATTTGCTGGCTACCGGCAGCGTGATGGCTGGGTGTTGTGTGATGTCCTTAGGTTAGTTAGGTTTAAGTAGTTCTAAGTTCTAGGGGACTGATGACCATTGATGTTAAGTCCCATAGTGCTCAGAGCCATTTGAACCATTTTGAGCTACCGGCAGCGGCCGTGGCGACAGCAGTGGGGCTGCACTCCCCCGTTCTTTATCGAAAGCGCTTGCTACCGCTCATCGCTTTTGATGATTTAAAACGCTTTATTATTAAATGTTGCTCCACAGAAAATTTCTACGATTTCCATTCACGCTCGAAAGCAACGGAGACAGACGTCGTAATTAGTAGGCGGGTATTATATTACATTAATCGACAAGAGTTGAGTATGGCCCGAAATTAATTTTATAGACTGGGACGAAGTTAAACCACCTCACTACAATCGACGAATTTATAAATGCTTCATACCTCGTTTCTTTTCCTTTCAAACTCAATTATTTGTGCAACTTTTGGTCAGCGTTCGGATGTTTTCGTCAAGCCAGAGTGAGCGTCTGTGGTGTAAAGTGTATTACAGTTCTTGTTTCATTCCTTATGGTAAGTCTATGCGATAAACTGTGTGAATACCTTGCAATGCATGCTCTGTAGCAGTGGAGGCACACTGCACATTTGGAGTTCCATGTATGGATTCATGAAGTATTTAATGTTTATCGGAAATGATGGTTAAGGTCATCAGATTTAAACCAGAAAAATTTATCGTTTTGGAGTTTTCAGAGAACGGCTAGGAATTGCTAACGCCGGTTTCAGAAAAGTTTACAGTAAAATGGTATTGCAAAAATTTAGAAGAGAGGAGCTATATTAATCAACATTTGCACTTCATAAACAACCTCCTGACTTGTTAGACCTTGAAACACGTATGTAACATAGCAGCGATGGCGAGGCATTGTAGCATCTGTGACCAGAGAGTATGCGCTTGACCGCGCGAGTGTTGCGAGCGGTTCTCAGTCTGTCAGTCAGTCGTTGCGAGTCTGTCGGTAGTCGTTGCGAGTCTGTAGCTCTGTCTAGTTGCAGAGCAGTACGCTAGTAGTCGTCACTTCGATTTCCTGCTGCTAATAAGGCGAGTACACCGTTCGCTTGTTACACATTTTTGCGAGCTTCAAACAGGTACAACTTATTTTCAGTTATCTGGGTAGTTACTATTTTATTTTTGTAATTTCTTGCGTGTTTGAGTGCCTACTAGACACAACCGTTTATTTTAGTAACAGTGTAGTGTACAGTATCGCCGTTGCTATCGACCCTCGTATCGTACAGGCTTTTGTTTGTTTGGTTAGAACAGCTCAGTGTCGGTTAGACCGTCAGTGAGAGAGCACTTCGATTTCCTGCTGCTAATAAGGCGAGTACACCGTTCGCTTGTAGGGTAAACATAGTCATGTGTAGGGACTGTGGTTGTTGTGAGCGGACGCAAGGAGAATTGGCCACTCTTCGGGGGCAGGTGGAGGCTTTGTCTGTTAGGCTCATCGAGCTCGAGGCGCAGGCGTCGGCTCGTAGTGGCGTTGGGGCAACTGTGGTGAGACCTATGCCTACTTCGGTGGCCTTGGAATCGCATGGAACCCCTGATGTCGCTGCGTCTTCCGGCAGTGAGCATCTTACCGGTCAGCCATCACTCCAGGGTGAATGGCGGACAGTGGTGGGCTCGCGCGTGCCTGGCCGAAAGGCGAAGGTGGGATCTGGCCGCGTGGCAGCTGCTTTACCCCTTTCCAACAGGTACGGGGTGCTTCCTAGTGGTGATGACATCGTTTCCGAGCCACCACAGGATGCCTCGCCTGTTGGGCCAGTGGCCGATTCTCCGGCAAGGTCCCGACAGTCACAGAGGGCGGGCCTATTAGTTATAGGGAGCTCCAACGTTAGGCGGGTTATGGAGCCCCTTAGGAAAATAGCGGGTAGGTCGGGGAAGAATGCCAGTGTGCACTCGGTGTGCTTGCCGGGGGGTCTCGTCCGTAATGTGGAGGAGGCCCTTCCGGCAGCTATTGAACGCACTGGGTGTGACCGGCTGCAGATAGTAGCACATGTCGGAACGAATGACGCCTGCCGCTTGGGTTCTGAGGCCATCCTTGGTTCCTTCCGGCGGCTGGCTGATTTGGTGAAGACAACCAGCATCGCACGCGGAGTGCAAGCTGAGCTTAATATCTGCAGCATAGTGCCCAGAGTCGATCGCGGTCCTCTGGTTTGGAGCCGTGTGGAGGGTCTAAACCAGAGGCTCAGACGACTCTGCGACTATGATGGTTGCAAATTCATCGATCTCCGTTATTGGGTGGAGAACTGTAGGGCCCCCCTAGACAGGTCAGGCGTGCACTACACGCCGGAAGCAGCTACTAGGGTAGCAGAGTACGTATGGCGTGCACACGGGGGTTTTTTAGGTTAGAGGGACCCCCCCTTGGGCGAAACGATAAAATACCTGACGGCTTACCAGAGAGGACATTATCATCGTTGATAAAGAACGTCCGTCCTCAGAGACCAAAAACAGGAAAAGTCAACGTAATATTGGTAAACTGCAGGAGTATCCAGGGCAAGGTTCCTGAATTAGTACCTCTTATTGAAGGAAATAGAGCGCATATAGTATTAGGAACGGAAAGTTGGTTAAAACCGGAAGTGAACAGTAACGAAATCCTAGACACAGAATGGAATATATACCGCAAGGATAGGATAAACGCCAATGGTGGAGGAGTATTTATAGCAGTAAAGAATTCAATAATATCCAGTGAAGTTATTAGCGAATGCGAATGTGAAATAATCTGGGTTAAGTTAAGTATCAAAGGTGGGTCAGATATGATAGTCGGATGCTTCTATAGACCACCTGCATCAGCAACCGTAGTAGTTGAGCGCCTCAGAGAGAACCTGCAGAACGTCGTGAAGAAGTTTCGTGATCATACTATTGTAATAGGGGGAGACTTCAATCTACCAGGTATAGAATGGGATAGTCACACAATCAGAACTGGAGCCAGGGACAGAGACTCTTGTGACATTATCCTGACTGCCTTGTCCGAGAATTACTTCGAGCAGATAGTTAGAGAACCAACTCGTGAAGCTAACGTTTTAGACCTCATAGCAACAAATAGACCGGAACTTTTCGACTCCGTGAATGTAGAAGAGGGTATCAGTGATCATAAGTCAGTGGTTGCATCAATGACTACAAGTGTAATAAGAAATGCCAAGAAAGGAAGGAAAATATATTTGCTTAACAAGAGTGATAGGGCACAAATCGCAGAATATCTGAGTGACCACCATCAAACGTTCATTTCTGAGGAAGAGGATGTGGAACAAAAATGGAAAAAATTCAGAAACATCGTCCAGTACGCCTTAGATAAGTTCGTACCGACTAAGGTCCAAAGCGAGGGGAAAGATCCACCGTGGTATAACAATCATGTACGAAAGGTACTACGGAAACAAAGAAAGCTTCATCATAGGTTTAAGAGTAGTCGAATCATAGCTGATAAGGAAAAGCTGAACGAAGCGAAAAAGAGCGTAAAGAGAGCAATGAGAGAAGCATTCAACGAATTCGAACATAAAACATTGGCAAACAATCTAAACAAGAACCCTAAAAAATTTTGGTCATATGTAAAATCGGTAAGCGGATCTAAATCCCCTATTCAGTCACTCGTTGACCACGATGGCACCGAAACAGAGGACGACCGAAGAAAGGCAGAAGTACTGAATTCAGTGTTCCGAAACTGTTTCACTGCGGAAAATCGTAACACGGTCCCTGACTTCAGCCGTCGCACGGACGCCAAAATGGAAAATATTGAAATAAACGATATCGGAATTGAAAAACAACTGCTATCACTTAGTAGCGGAAAAGCATCCGGACCAGACGAGATACCCTTAAGATTCTACAGTGATTATGCTAAAGAACTTGCCCCCTTTCTATCAGCAATTTATCGTAGATCGCTGGAAGAACGTAAAGTACCTAGCGACTGGAAGAAAGCTCAGGTCGTTCCCATTTTCAAGAAGGGTCATAAATCAGATGCGAATAATTATAGGCCTATTTCGCTTACGTCAATCTGTTGTAGAATAATGGAACATGTTTTGTGTTCTCGTATTATGACGTTCTTAGATAATACAAATCTCCTTCATCATAACCAACATGGATTCCGCAAACAGAGATCATGTGAAACTCAGCTCGCCCTATTTGCCCAAGAAATTCACAGTGCCGTAGACACTGGCGAGCAGATTGATGCCGTATTCCTGGACTTCAGGAAGGCATTTGATACGGTTCCGCACTTACGTTTAGTGAAAAAAATACGAGCTTACGGAATATCGGACCAGGTTTGTGATTGGATTCAGGATTTCCTAGAAGAAAGAACACAACATGTCATTCTTAACGGTTCAAAATCTGCAGATGTAGAGGTAATTTCGGGAGTACCGCAGGGAAGCGTGATAGGACCTTTATTGTTTACAATATACATAAATGACTTAGTTGACAACATCGGTAGCTCCGTGAGGCTATTTGCAGATGACACGGTTGTCTACAAGAAAGTAGCAACATCAGAAGACTCGTACGTACTCCAGGAGGACCTGCAGAGGATTAATGCATGGTGCGACAGCTGGCAGCTTTCCCTAAACGTAGATAAATGTAATATAATGCGCATACATAGGGGCAGAAATCCATTCCAGTACGATTATGCCATAGGTGGTAAATCATTGAAAGCGGTAACGACCGTAAAATACTTAGGAGTTACTATCCGGAGCGATCTGAAGTGGAATGATCACATAAAACAAATAGTGGGAAAAGCAGGCGCCAGGTTGAGATTCATAGGAAGAATTCTAAGAAAATGTGACTCATCGACGAAAGAAGTAGCTTACAAAACGCTTGTTCGTCCGATTCTTGAGTATTGCTCATCAGTTTGGGACCCTTACCAGGTTGGATTAATAGAAGAGATAGACATGATCCAGCGAAAAGCAGCGCGATTCGTCATGGGGACATTTAGTCAGCGCGAGAGCGTTACGGAGATGCTGAACAAGCTCCAGTGGCGGACACTTCAAGAAAGGCGTTACGCAATACGGAGAGGTTTATTATCGAAATTACGAGAGAGCACATTCCGGGAAGAGATGGGCAACATATTACTACCGCCCACATATATCTCGCGTAATGATCACAACGAAAAGATCCGAGAAATTAGAGCAAATACGGAGACTTACAAGCAGTCGTTCTTCCCACGCACAATTCGTGAATGGAACAGGGAAGGGGGGATCAGATAGTGGTACAATAAGTACCCTCCGCCACACACCGTAAGGTGGCTCGCGGAGTATAGATGTAGATGTAGATGTAGATGCAGAGCGGTCGGTCAGTAGTAGCAGCCCAGTGCGGTTGTGTGATGTAGGCGGTCGGCAACACTGGTCAAGATGCTGAATGAGGTATACTGTTAATTAATATAATCATTAGATAATGTAAAAATTTATTTATTGTAATTATTCTCCAACAAGTGCCCCAATAATAATTTTAATTTCAAAAGCATTTTTTCAAAAATTTTATTTTTTATTGAACTAAAGATTTCGTTGCACTTCCCATTTCATTCCACTTCTTTTGAAGAAAAATTTCAGTAAATTCACAGAAAAAAGGAATATTATTATTTGTAATGCAGTTCCTCCAAGCCGTGCGCAGAAATAAGAGCAGAAATTTGACATCCAGTTATTCTGAGGTAAGACTTTAATTCTGATTGTTTTACACAGGGCCAAAGACCGATATTTCGGTTTAATTGAATTTTCTTATCACTGAATGGACTTTAATTTTTTGGTGAAGAATTTATATCTGAGTCAGATTGCGAATTTCACATTTTGTTGCCATTGTCAGTACATTTCATTGTGGGCAGGTTACGCTTAGAGCAATGTCCATTAGCATTTCTAATTAGTATCGTCATTTCCTTTTAAAAATTACGGTGGGGAGGTTACACTTGGCGACACCCAGTCCAGGATCGTATTTCGTTGAGAGTCTTTTGAGCAACAGTCAGATATCTGCTCTTATTTGCTTAGATATAATTAGGATTTGGCGCAACGCTTTTAATAATCTTGTGACTTTCTTTCTACAGGTCAACGGCAATTCGTTGCTCTGTTGTATTTGTGTGTTGCTTTTGCATTGTGCTTATTTATTTTCTGAAAAATTGTGACTATTGTAAAAATGCCGCGAAAGACTGTGAATAGTGTATCGCGAGGTATTTTGAATGAAATTACCGACTTAAACAGCGTGACCGATAGTAATTATGACACGCAGTGTGATGATGACAATCCTGCGTTCACTAACAATCAGTGCATTACAACCATTAATGATGACTTTTGTCTTAATGATGAACAAACGAACTCGGTTATGTCCTCTGTTGATTTGACGACAATCGATGACGCGGGACGCTCTATTGTAATGTGCGCTGCCCAGCTTAATACACGCGATTTGGAAAATTCAAGTAACATACAGACAAATTTGTCTAGTGAAAATGAACAATGTACTGAAAGTAGGACGGATTTATTTAATTCCGAAATAATGTCTGACAGTGTACATTCGACTGACAAACTTTTTTCTAAATCTCAGAATAACCAAATGGTTACAGTAAGCGAGAAAGTTCCAGATCCACTGTTGAACAGCACAGAGAATAAAAATGCTGACCTTGAGTCGAATCCAATTATGGCTTTGTTGCGACAAATGAGTAAACAACAGAGTGAAGATTTTAAACAACTTAGCGAACGGGTCAAAAAACAGAGTGTGGATAGCAAACAAGATAACGAAAATCTCAAACAACAACTTAGTGAACAGGCGAGACAACAGAGTGAAGATTCCAGACAGCTTAGTGAACAAATTAGAGACGTTGCCGCGCAGTGCCATGACACTAAGGAACAGTTGCGCGCGGAAATTGAGGCTTGTTCACGAAAAAATAGCGAAGAAATTAAGTCTGTTGCGCAAGAATTAAGGGAAATGCAAACAGCCGCAACAGAAACACTCAGAGACGAAATTAGCGGAGTCGCTAAACAATGCTCAGAAAAAGCTACACAATTACGGGATGAGTTTAAAGCAATGACGGTAGAACTTTCGCGCACAATGGACGCAAAGATAGACGCGAAATTCGAACAGCAGAACACTCAGATTAACGAGCGCTTTAATCAGCACATACAGAACAGTGATACGCGTTTCCGCAAATTTATTCAGGATCAAAATAAAGTCAAACGTCAGGTTATGGAAACAATCACTGCACAAAGACAAGAGGACAGACGTAAAATGTTCGCGAAAGCGAAGACGTATGTAGACAATAATATTACTACAGTGTCCGACAAAATTAATACCATAGAACAATTGAACGCGGAATTACGGGATGAAATTTCTGACCTTAAATCAAAAACAGATACACACACAGTAAATATTCAAACAGTGACAGACAGATTCGAACAATTAGATCTAACACAGGATTGCGATGTCATCAAAGCTGATGTTAAAAAACTGAGCGAAACTACGCGTAAGTTGCAAAAACAGATTAATGCGTCTGATTCTAAAACCGATGATCAGGTTAAAATGCTGTCTGAAAAATGTGATGAATTGGCCAGTCGTATTGATGTCATCGAAAATACTAATGACAATAAATCAGACGATACTGCACCGGTTTCATTTATCCAAACAACTGAATTTCAAAATTTACAGCAGACAATTAATGAGATCGATTCATCTCACAATACGTTACCTAGGAAGTTGTCAAATTTACAACAAGAAGTAACAGAGATGAAAAACATTTCAGTTAATAACATGCCACAACAGACGCCACTTTATGAACATGTGTCAGACTCACGCAGCGTGTATAATGTGAGCAATTTACAGCAACTACGCGACTTAAAATCTGAAAAGCTACGCAACTTGAAATCCGAAATGACACAGACGAACAGATCCACACACAAACCTGAACGTGTCATCAAGGTGAGTGACGAGAACGTTGATAATAAGCAGTTTGCATTTGTAAGAAAATGTAAAGAATTTAATAATGACAGCGTACAGGTACACGCTTTGCACTGTATACGACAATTTATCTTTGTACATACACCGCTATTACCTGTAATGCAGAAACTAGGTTTGAACCAGATGCGACAATTTATTTTTGTATTTACAACAGCATTGCCTATAACGCAGAAACAAGAATTAACATGGATACAACTATTTGCTTTTGAATTTTTACCGCTATTGCGTGCAACGCAAAAGCCAAAATTTATTTGCAGTGCGTAATTGACCTCAGGGGATTCATTACGCTTTAATGAATATGTGCCGTAGCGAGCATAGGGCCCCGAGCTGTAGTAGTGCTGTTTCATCTTTAGTTTTCTGCACTGCTGCCTTTTCTTCTACTATCCTTTATATCTATCCAAACTGCTCTTTAACTATTGCTCTACCTAGTATTAAGAAACATGTAATGAAAACCGGATATGACAAACTTTTACCGAATGTGACAATATTCAGTAGGCACTCCCGTAATGACAACTACCGCCGTAATTTTAATAACAGATAAAATCATAATCATCAGTATATGTAAAGTTATTAGTAACAGCAAACGCATTTTTTGGTAACAATAGACCTTTTCACCACAACAGCATGAAAGTAAGCCGCTTGGCATACCTAACCAACAATGCAGTCTACAAGGTCAACCAAACTTTAATGTTCCGCCGCGTGCACGTATAGTCCCAGCTCCAACAAATAGTAACGCATGGCAGCAAAGAAATAACCACGTACAGACAACACTCTATTTCAACTCGTATCGCAATGCGCCGTATAGAAATTACTATCATGACAGACGTAAAAATGATGAGCACAATTTTCAGCGTACATTTAATAACAGTCGATCTTATGAGCAGCAACAACGGATAATCATGAATGAAACAGACAATAGGTGTCATCGATAGCGTAATACGTCAGTAAGAAATAACAGAGCAGTTCAAATAGTCGAAATGCCACAGCATCCTCCCGTAAATAATAGTACGTACGACAGAATTTCACCAGACACAGTACAGGTTTTATATTACAGTAACGCAAACATTACTTTTGACACGCAGAATTTTGCTCACGAGAATGTTATTTGAAAAATGCTCTGTTGAATGCTCCACTATTATCGCACCCAGATCTTATTAGAAATTTTTCCATTGCTACCGACAGTCCCAACACCGCTTTAGGCGTACACATTTTCCAGGAAATCGAAGAAGATGGTTCTATAGTAATTAAAAACATCGCATTTGCAAGCCGCATTTTGTCACCCGCTGAACGAAATTATTCTGTTACAGAACTTGAAACATTATGTGTTGTATGGGCTTTGACGAGATTTAGGCACTTTCTTTATGGCAGACATACCACCGTCTACACAGACCACAGAGCGATACAATTTTTACTTTCGGCTAAGTTCACTCACGACAGGTTAAGCAGATGGAAACTATATTTACAGGAATTTAATTTTACAATAGTTCACATTCCCGGCACGCAAAATGTTATAGCAGACGCACTATCGCGTTCTCTCGGCAACAATCAGCAAGACGTAGCAACCAACTTCTGCAAAACAAATTTCAGTGTCATGTACATTCAGCAAGTCGCATTTGAAAACTTTATTTCATCGTCATTACAGGACATAGCAAAGGAGCAAAATAAAGACAATGTGTGGAAAGAAATTAAACACCTTTTGCAGGATAGGAATAATGTTACGATTAGAAACCATTACACTGTACGCAATGACATTCTGTTTCGCCGCTCTCATCCTGACAGCAACAACTGGTTATTATGCATTCCTGACGAACTGGTTAACAAATTAATTTGGTACACTCATTTAAGTTACGCACATTACGGAGCACGAAAATGTTTTCTTATACTGAGGCAGAACTGTTATTTTGCCAACATGGAGAAACGTATACGACGAGTTTTAGCGTCTTGTAAAATTTGCCAGAAAGCTAAATCAGACACCACTTCACATATTCCTCCTTTATATCCCATTATACCTGTTAAATTAAGACATATGGCCGCAGTAGATATTTTTGGTCCGATTCCGAGAACTAACAGAGGTTTTTGCTACATTTTTGTCGCTGTCGAGCTCACTTCAAAATTTGTTACTTTCACTCCGTTACGCAAAGCTACTGCTAAAACTGTTTCTAAAGCATTTGTAAAACATTTTCTATTTCATGTAGGGCATGTAATGAAAGTAATTTCTGATAATGGATCACAATTTCGTAGTAGCGTATGGACACGCATGTTACGAGCCAGAAACATTTCTCCGATCTATATATCCAAGTACCACGCTTCTTCGAACCCTTGTGAAAGATTAATGAAAGAAATTGGTAAGCTGTGTAGAATATACTGCCACAAAAGACATATTGATTGGGATACACACATACTCTCATTCCAAGATGTAATTAATTCCATTCCAAATGAATCCACTATGCTATCTCCGACTGTTATACTGAAAAACGTTGAACCACCGAACAAAATTAAAGAATTAGTAAAATTACCCAAATGTAGGCGACTAAGACACCACGAAATAATTGACATTGCGCTGAAGAACATCAAACGTGCCGCAGAGCGCCGGAGAAGACAGCAAAAACAGGTTTGTACACGCCGCGACTTTCACGTTGGTCAGAAGATATTGATACGTACACACTATTTATCCAGTAAATTAAAAGGTAAGTGCAGTAAATTTGAACTTCTATACGCAGGTCCATATCGGATTCGCAGCATCCCTCACCCCAATGTTGTACACGTCGAAACTTTGAGAACCAGAAAATCGAAAGGCAATCACCATATCTCAAACATTAAACCGTTTATTGAGTGAAACCACTGTATGATTCAACACACTATGATGTCATTTACTAATGCAATTAATTCACCTGACTAATTACTGATGATTATTGTATTTTTTCTTGGCAAGTGCCCGGCAAGGTAAGGTTAGCAGGTCGCTTTTCTTGTCGTTACACATCAGACCGTGCACATTTTCCACTTTTTTGTGTATATGATTGTACTCCAGTTTTGTTTGTATGTATTGTGAAATAGTTAAGATATAACACACACCAGTCGACTTTGACATTTTTTTTTTGCCTTATGACATCTCAACATCGTGACTGTTTTACATTTTTTTTTTTTTGCTGCTGCATTGTAATATTATCTGTACATTTTGCCTCTGAACACTGTCAATGCCTTTGACATATTACGTTTTCTGTCATGTTATGCTGTATGGTTAATTGTGTCACCATAAACCAGTCATTATTTAGTGGGTATATGATTTAAATGCAGGACATTAATCTCTGTCATCAATTTCAGAAAGAAATGATGCATGTAAGAAATAAATTTAACATAAATGGGAATTTCACCTACGGAATAAACGAAAGGAGATGCAATAACTTTATGAGGAAAAGTAAATGGATCAGGATTAACAAGCATTAACAAGACTATACTATACTCATCACAGAATAGCAGTCTTAACTAATTTTTTCTTTCAGAATACAAGGTGATTGATGCAGGCTGTCAGACTGAACTACACATCTTAGTTTTAGTGATGAAATATGCTAGAGATAAGGAATAGTTATGTAATGAGTAATGAAGTGATTTTTTGCAGATGATAATGAATACTGATGAATAATGATGAAGGATATGATGTTATGAATAATGAAGTTTTTCTTTACAGATGATGATAATAGTGAAGTTATGATGATATGGATAATGAAGTTTTCTTTACAGATGAGGATAATGTTGAAGTTATGTATTTATGTTATGTAGTTATTTAAGTATTTGTTGCAGTTTGCTTTGACAGCAGGTGTTATATTGCATAGTAGGATGACAGAAAGTTTTGGAAAGGACAGCTATGGAACACATTTTATACACATTTCACTACCTGTTAATTCGAAGTTCACTACTTTTCAGCATAGTGTGCGTTTCTTCTTTCAGGTCAATAATCCGTTTTTGTATTTTTTCCAGGAGAAGCTTTTCATGATACTTACTAAACCTGTTAGTTATTATACCTGTTCTAGTACTTGCATTTTTATTTTTTACCCATTTGTGTCTATCATTTATAAATGTGATCACATATACTGCCTTGTTACATAACCTTTGTAAGTAGGCTGTTTATGTTTTCTTATTGGCAAGGTTACGTAGCGCTCAATATGAAAATCACTGGCTGTGCTGTGTGCAGTCTGTCGCTAGTTTGCATTGTTGTCTGCCATTGTAGTGTTGGGCAGCGGCAGCTGGATGTGAACAGCGCGTAGCGTTGCGCAGTTGGAGGTGAGCCGCCAGCAGTGGTGGATGTGGGGAGAGAGATGGCGGAGTTTTGTAATTTTTCATGAACTGATATATTTACATATGATGATATCAAGATCTATTAAATAATTATTTTATGATCCACATTCTTTAAAAAAGGAGCACTTGGAAAGGAAAGAACAATAAGAAGGGACTAATACCAGTAACTGCATCTATAATTTTCTTTTCAAGTACATGGTAATATTTCTTTTTACAATCAGTTGTTGTGGTGCACCACTTTAATTACTTAGACATTAAGATGTGATTATACATTTCCCTTATCTGCATTGTTGTTTTTACTGTAATATTTTTTCTGCTTGAGCTATGTCATGTTTAGATATAAGTTATTGCATTTGCTGTTGCTGTTTGCCAGGCATAGTGCTACTAAATTTCACATTACATTACTCTGCTAAGCCAATTTTACTACTCATTGATTTTTCATGTTGCTGCACATTGGCTCATATTAGTTGTAATTTTGCATTTTATCTGTAAATTAGATTTACTGCTGCTTGCTTTGCACTCTGCATTTTTTTGGTCATTGCTGTTTGTGTTACATGTTTTGTGCTGCTGCATTGCCTCGTCCTTTAGTTTAGCATCTGAGCTCAGTAGATTTAAGTTAGCTTAAGAGGGGGTAGCCTCTAAGAGAATGAGTTGCGATGAATTGGAAGAAATGCATTGAGAAAACAGGTTTAGGTAGGATTTTCTTGGAAATAAATGATGAGGTAAGATAATGGAAAATAAAAATGAGGTAAGAGATGTGTGAACATATAAACACAGAAAGCATGCTTAGTAGAATTTTTTTTTGGTGGAAACAAAGGATGAAATAACAAGAAAGATATATGAAGTTTTGGGTTGGACTGCAGTACCAAATGTTACACTGAAAACGAACCCTGTCCTTTCCTATTGGTGTTATCCCACTATGTGTGTGTGTACCCTTGTGTATTTGTTTTCTTCCTGTCTCTGTGTAATTTCATAGAATTTTTTTTCTTCTTTTAATTTTAAGCTACATTCACTATGATGAGGAATACTTTTATCCTCAAATACAATTGGCATTAATAATATGTTATTTACCTTATAAATATGCTTACACATTATTTATTCTGTTTAATGCTCATGTGTGAAGTTGATGTTTCAAAAATTATTGTGATCTTTTATGTATGTACTCATGTCATAATTCCACTGATGTATATGTTAGTTCGATTCTTTTGTAAAGCCTTACTACAGATGTTATCTGTATTATTATGTTTTTAATGATGTATTTTGTACCTTTGTTATTGTATTTTTATGTTATCAAATTGTAATAGTTACCAGTTCTTCCAATTAAGTTACATTTCACTGCACACGTTTCTGTTGGTCATAGTATATGGACAATATGTGAGAAGTTGGGACTGTTAGTGTTTGCACGTGTGTTACTAATTCAGCAAGGGACTGGATAACAGCATTGCTTGTTCTAAGGACAATTTCAAAAACTTTGTGAGTGCACAAGTGGTGGTTTATGGACTTGCTATATCATCCGCAAGACTCTTCAATGGTGATTGTGCACCTGCACAGTCACAACAGATGGCTGCTGGCTATCTCTACAAGGACTACAGTGGGTCTGCATCTTTGATGACCCACCAATACCATTATTTCTACAAGGACTGCAGTGGGTCTGCACCTCTGGTGGCCCACCAATACCGTAATCTCTACCAGGACTACAGTGGGTCTGCTCTGTGATGACCTACCTACCAATACACTTCAAAATTTCGACTGACTCTGCTGTGGGTTTGCTCTGTTGTGGCCCATTACCTGTCAGCATGTCGAGAGTCAGCACTGTCTTTCCATTGGAAGGACAACACTACTTCTTCAAGACTGCATGGAAATCCACTACTTCCGTGTGCATTTTCTTTTACTGCTCAGACTTTGAGACAAACACTGCTATTCTCCTGTTATGTACGATTAGGACTGTCTTTAGGGACTGTGAGAAAATTTGAGCTTTTGACCAACGTTGTATCAATAAGTGTGTGCATTTTATATCTTTGTTACTGTAATTGTGAAAAATTTTTGTCAAATCTGTATTGGCCAGTGCCCAACACCATTTGTAAAAAATTTTTGTGGGGAGCATGGGGGCTATGTAAGTAGGCTGTTTATGTTTTCTTATTGGCAAGGTTACGTAGCGCTCAATATGAAAATCACTGGCTGTGCTGTGTGCAGTCTGTCGCTAGTTTGCATTGTTGTCTGCCATTGTAGTGTTGGGCAGCGGCAGCTGGATGTGAACAGCGCGTAGCGTTGCGCAGTTGGAGGTGAGCCGCCAGCAGTGGTGGATGTGGGGAGAGAGATGGCGGAGTTTTGTAATTTTTCATGAACTGATATATTTACATATGATGATATCAAGGTAAATACATTGTTTGTTCTCTATTAATATCTTTCATTTGCTAACTATCCCTATCAGTAGTTAGTGCCTTCAGTAGTTTGAATCTTTTATTCAGCTGGCAGTAGTGGCGCTCGCTGTATTGCAGTAGCTTGAGCAGCGAAGATTTTTGTGAGGTAAGTGATTTGTGAAAGGTATAGTTTAATGTTTGTCAGGGCCATTCTTTAGTAGGAAATTTTGAAAGTCAGATTGCGTTGCGCTAAAAATATTGTGTGTCAGGTTAAGCACAGTCTTGTATAATTGTTGAAAGGGGGACGTTTCATACCTTGGTACAGCTGACTCATGACGAATGACGTTACCTATCCTCATTTGCAGCAATAGGTCAAAAACAAATACTGTTATGCCTCAGCAATTAATTATCAATCTCAACGCAATGCATTGCAAACACAAAAAATGTATTACCAGTCCCAAGTAGTGATACCAGTTTGAGAAAATTCTGAATAATACTGATTAGCTCTGAATAGTATGTCACTTGAGTAATGACTTCTTAATGAGACAAAAAAAAGTATATATTTAAAATAATGCTTTGTCACTAGCTAATTACTGCCACTGTTTATTGTAATGAGACTATTTATAATGTGCATGATTATTAATGCTATGACTGTAATTAACTGATTTTTAATAATGACTTGGTAATGATCTGAATACTACTGAATGAGGAACACTGTTTATTGTAATGAGACTACTTATAATGCCTGTGATTATTAATGCTTTCATTGTAATTAGCTGATTATTAATAATGACTTCATGATGATCTGAATAATACTGAATGAGGAACAATGTTTTATTGTAATGAGACTATTTATAATGCGCATGATCATTAATGCTATGACTGTAATTAACTGATTTTTAATAATGACTTTGTAATAATCTGAATAATACTAAATGATGATTCTATTCAATACTTGCTGGCCACTGAGTGCCAATAATTAATGTCACTTGAAGAATTGTTATTAATCATGCCATTAATTAGCCCTTTTTTTCCCATGTTGAGTTTTCATGTTTTGGTTAATGGCCAATGAGTGCCAATAATTTGTATCACTCAATGTATTATGTTAATGCTAGGCCAATAATTGACTCTCCTTTTCAACTAAGACTTCTGATGAACATTATTCTGTCATACTAAATATACTTTGTAACTGGCCAAGGACCGCCACTGTTTATTGTAATACGATTACCCATGATGCCAGCTAGTGATTCTTAATAGATTGGAATGACACATAATTAATTAACTATGGTACTGTTTAATAATGCTTTGTAATTAGGAGAAGACTAATGATTCTTACTATTGGAATGACAAATGATTAATTAACGACAAATGATTAATTAACTGTAATTAGACAAATGATTAATTAACGACAAATGATTAATTAACTGTAATTAGGAGAAGGTTAATTATTCTTAATTATACTCTGTAACTGGAAAAGAATGTGATTGTTTCATAATGCTTTGTAATTAGAAGAAGGCTAATGATTCTTACTAGATTGGAATGACACATAATTAATTAACTATGCTATTGTTTCATAATGCTTTGTGGTTAGGAAAAAGATAATGATTATTACTATTGGAAGACAAATGATTAATTAATTATACTATATTTTGTAACTGGAAAAGAATGCATTTATTTCATAATGCTTTGTAACCAGGAAAAGAAGGCTACTGATTCTATGTAAAACAATTAATGAACATTTTTCTGTAATACTACATACTTGGTACAGAAATGTTCAATAACTGGGCTATGAATACCACAAACTATCAATGAAGACTGTAATTGTCAATATTATGTGACATAATGTCCTTCACCTCATGAGTTAACTACCCTGAATTACTGCAATGTCCATTTGTCCTGTTTATCCTAGTGATCATGGAGCACTATATTTGGTTTTGCACTAATTCTATGTTGGTGCGCCTTGTAAGAGCGTGGTGTTGACACGACATGCTGTCCACCACCGTGAGCGATGAAGACGTTATTATGGTCGCACTGTTTGGCGTACCTAATGTACTGCCAAAATGAAAACATGAAATATTACTACGACAATTCAGTGTCCTGGCTACGCTGATAAATTCTGATGGGAAAAGAACTTCAAGTTGTGTCACTTGGTGTTGTACTTCTGTGGAAAGATATGGACTTTCAGAGCAGCTGTGTGCAATCTAAAGTGCTACAACCATGATGCAATCCTTCCCTTTCCTATCCTAATTCTTGTCACATAGTGAAAATCACTTTTTTTTTGCTAACATTATTTATGTTCATGGCTATACACTTTTTTCGATTCGCTGAACTCCAGTGCGTGTGCACTTTGGACATGATTTTCTTGCCATTATGTTTATTTATTGCGAAAATGCTAAAGACATTTTTCGATTTGTTCTGAAGTACAGTATATGTACACTCTTGTCTTTTATATTGTATATACATTTTTTTTACTTTCTGAACTACAGTGCATGTGCACTCATGTCACTTGTCAACACAATATATTTTGCCAGTCTGTTTATTTGTTCTGAATATGCTAAAGAATTTTTTCAGTGCCTGTGCAATTTTTAACTGTCAAATAATTTGTATATACATTTTTCTGATTTGCTACTATGTTTTGTACTCACATTTTGTCTTTGTCTGATATATTTTATACTTAGTGCGTGTGCACAACATTTAAATATTCTGTAAGTTGTAGAATTTTGTTAATTAAAGAAAAATTTTGCCGCGCTTGGCAAGTCCAAATGACTCACCATCGCTGCCAAATTTTTGCCCACCCAGTGGAGGGTTATGAAACACGTATGTAACATAGCAGCGATGGTGAGGCATTGTAGCATCTGTGACCAGAGAGTATGCGCTTGACCGCGCGAGTGTTGCGAGCGGTTCTCAGTCTGTCAGTCAGTCGTTGCCAGTCTGTCAGTAGTCGTTGCGAGTCTGTAGCTCTGTCTAGTTGCAGAGCAGTACGCTAGTAGTCGTCATGCAGAGCGGTCGGTCAGTAGTAGCAGCCCAGTGCGGTTGTGTGATGTAGGCGGTCGGCAACACTGGTCAAGATGCTGAATGAGGTATACTGTTAATTAATATAATCATTAGATAATGTAAAAATTTATTTATTGTAATTATTCTCCAACAAGTGCCCCAATAATAATTTTAATTTCAAAAGCATTTTTTCAAAAATTTTATTTTTTATTGAACTAAAGATTTCGTTGCACTTCCCATTTCATTCCACTTCTTTTGAAGAAAAATTTCAGTAAATTCACAGAAAAAAGGAATATTATTATTTGTAATGCTGTTCCTCCAAGCCGTGCGCAGAAATAAGAGCAGAAATTTGACATCCAGTTATTCTGAGGTAAGACTTTAATTCTGATTGTTTTACACAGGGCCAAAGACCGATATTTCGGTTTAATTGAATTTTCTTATCACTGAATGGACTTTAATTTTTTGGTGAAGAATTTATATCTGAGTCAGATTGCGAATTTCACATTTTGTTGCCATTGTCAGTACATTTCATTGTGGGCAGGTTACGCTTAGAGCAATGTCCATTAGCATTTCTAATTAGTATCGTCATTTCCTTTTAAAAATTACGGTGGGGAGGTTACAACCTATATGACGAAGAAAGCTCAAATTCGTATCGTTGACAGTCGTTTTGAATCTTTTCAGGAATATTTCACAGTGAAGCACCTTGGCATTTGCGAAGCAGACATCCGTGATATTAACATAATTTACTAAGTCGAAATCGTACGAAGATTGATGTTTAAAGACATTCTTCAGATTTCGTATAAGCAATTTTTACTAGCAGTTAGCAACTCCATTAATTAAAATGGAAAATAAAAGGTTGCAGTAAGCGGCTTCCACCGAGGTTGGAACTACTATGTCTTATAGTACGAGCACGAAACACTAGTGACAACAGGCAGGCTATAGTCAGTGCGATGTTGCCTGTGCCTCAAAACGCAACCTTAAACACACAAACAGGTGTTACTTATGTGAAGAACGCCGTTCTTGGAGTCCAGAAATTAAATATACTTTCTAAGTGTCTCATTTTACAGTGGATTATATCGTATGAGTCATAGATGGGGAGCCAGCCGGAGTGGCCGAGCGCTTCTAGGCGCTACAGTCTGGAGCTGCGCAACCGCTACGGTCGCAGGTTCGAATCCTGCCTCGGGAATGGATTTGTGTGATGTCCTTAGGTTAGTTAGGTTTCAGTAGTTCTAAGTTCTAGGGACTGATGACCTCAGAAGTTAAGTCCCATAGTGCTCAGAGCCATTCGATGTGGAAAACGAATGTCAAGTGAATTTAGCGAGGTAATGCCGACCTACATCGGGAAGTAAATGCACTATCACAGTGTTGACAAATAGTCGTACTTGCTACGACGCTGCTAATTCTCGGCTGTCTTACGAGTCAGCTCTCAGCGAAATGCTTGTCGTGATTGTCCGATGCGGTTCTTCAGAGTGGAGACGCGCGCACACGTTTGGTTTTTATCCGGCGTTCGTCCATGATGGTTTCTGACGTCACCTTGTGGGCTATGTATACATTTGAGACATTCAATTATCATTAATCCAGAATGATACAAGTTTCAGCTTCCGGCGTGGAAGAAGGCTGTTGACGCCGACATTATATCATTTCAACGTAGGGAAAGCAAAACAGATGATTCAATGTTTCTCATTCAACATAAAGCACGTGAGATAATTTACCGTAACGTTCATAATCATCTGAAAATACAAACGAAGTAAAAATACATCGGAAGCTTATTTGAATTGAAAATAATGTCAGATATCAAACGCTTTGCACGTCGATGTCGAATTTGTCCATTTGCAAACTTTTGCAGCATACATATAGAATGTCACGATTATCACGAAAATGAAGAAATATGTTGGTAAGGATGGAAGCAAGAAGAGACGCAGTCAACAAATATTCGATTCCTCATGGCATTCATTTCATTAGAGATGTAAGAAGAGGTAAAGCGGGATATTACTTTCGTTAGCACGAAAGATATGCCGCACATATTGATAACGAGGAAGTCTGCGTTTTCATACGTTTCCTCCTTGAAATCTGTATGCTCTATTATATACTAAGTAGCCTGATCATTGTTTCAGTAATGTTACCCTCTTGTTTGACCCCGTAACGATGAACAGATTCCAAATGCATGTCTCTGCATGAAAGTAGTTGTTCGAACCCTTCCTGCGTTGTTTTTTGTGTTTTATTGCTTGGAATTCCTGAAGCAGACTACAGTGCCTTCCCCCCTCGTGGGTTAGGTCTTAAAACTAAACCGCTTTTTATCCAATGGCATAATTTATTCAGACAGCATCAGCACAAGACTATTAAACTATCAAACAAAGCCTTCCATTTAGCAGCAGCTGACCGAAGTGTAATCCACGGTCATGGTCCGAAATTAGCAGCTCTCTGCTACTGTGGCAAAGTCTGTACTACACTTTCGAGTCCGCAGCACCATTTTATCTGGTAACACTGTGTAGTTGCAGAGTTGTGCGAGCATGTCTGTCCTCACACTGTCAACTTTTATGTATCTAACTTCTCCTGTAGCGTTGATTACGAGGAGCCGAAATAAATGAGTGTATTCTGCATGACGTAACAGTCAGTATACCCTTCTTTCATAACCACTCTTCATGTGCATCGATATAAATAGGAATGTGAAAACTCTTGCGAGTGAGAAAATGACAATAACAATCGTAACAAGAGCAAGCAAATAATGAATGATGTTTATTCCAATGCAGAACGAGAATGCCTTTAAATATGAAAATCTGTATCTATATCTATTGATCTCTGAGTTGGCAAAATGCAAATATATTCTTAGCATTTAGTTACTGAATTTAGTTCTGGATGTTTGCAGCGAAAAGGAAAAGTCGGTACTTCTCGCTAGTATAATATAATGTGAACCACCAACTGCCCTTTCCTTAGAACACGACTCAAGCAGGTCCCCAAGTAGCTACCAAGGCACTGCAGCATTCTGTTCCCTGACATTGCTCGGATGACGGTTAACGCAGATAGCTCCGACTATGAAATACAAAAGGTATTGCAGGTTAGTTCCTAGGATAGTAATATTAAATTTGCGTTGTAGACGGCACTTGAACGTGACGACTATCCATATTACTCATCAATATAAAAAGACAATATTATGGGAATTTAGCAGGATTACTCAACATGAATTCTGAAATTAGGTGACTGACCGCATAGGTGCTAAACGTCGTCACGAATATACGAAGTCCCAATCGCACTAACAATATGAAGATAATCTTCGACAGCTCGCACCATTCACATTGCTATCTCCACCCTACCCCAGACAGCCCTCGGTGGAGTTGCACTACTTTGCGATGTAATGAAAGGCCTTCAAACCGACAACAGACCACATATTGAAAAATACAAGCGAATTCTCTTGCAGCGTAAGCTTATTGTAACTAATCTAAAAATTATTGGAGAGGAACATTGTCCTATTCAAAAAAAGTGAAATGTTACACACTGTTGACATCAAACGGACATTATCTATGTCCTGTCTTGTGTTCTACTCATCTATAATATCAAGTGTACTATCAAATTGATTATATATAATGGGTGATAATTTAATGCATTGATACCAGATGGTGGGTTCACAACAGTATTGATGCGAAAATAAAACAGAAGTTCGCAAAAATGCAGTTGTGCATTTTCGTACGTTTTCACCTCGAGATGTACCACAGATATCAACAGATAACAATAGATAACAAACTTGGTCACTGTACCTGTAGTTTTTTCCCCTCTTATTTCAAACCGAGTTGATTAAAAAAAGTACAAATTCGTGACTCTTATAGATGCTTCGAATCTGTTCAGTAATTTTGTCATTAATTTTGATGTGACTTAAGATTAGTTAAGTCTACGGTCATGGCAAACCGTGCGAGCTTACTAGGACACACTTACATGTGACAGGTAGCACGTGATTTAAAACGTACCGAAATGAACTGATACATCTCTTGCAGCAAATCTGGAACTGCTTTCGGAGGCTACTACCATATTATGAAGTCCCTAGTTTACAACTACGCTGCCAAGGAATTCCTGCATAAACACTCTCATTGCCATAATAGCGGCTGCAGTAGATAACTGATAACTCGCAACGTGAAGGATGAGACAGGAGGTAGCTTCTGCATGACTCAAGGATGGTCAAGATGTGTACCCAGTGATAAAACATAGCATTTTGATTTCACCAGAAATATTGACCCTTAGACAATGTGTCTAATAGTGTATTTTAATTACGACAGTAAGCCATCTTAGGCACTGTATAACATTAAAACAATTGATAATGGCATTTAAGCCGAAATCATGATCGTGTAAATGTAACACTGCAAATAGAAAAAAATTGTCTAATGGCGGTACTGACTTTAAAGGCACACGTAATTGCTAGAATACCTTGCTACGTCGGGTATCAGGTACCTGTTATCAGACGCTCGATCTGAGTTGTTAGTTTTTATTGAACCAACCTGTTGTGTTAAGGAAATTGATCAGAGCAACTGGATGAGTTTATTATTTTGGTATAATGTATAAAAACCCACTTTTTTCCACTTATCCTATCCTAAATAGTGGACGATTGGGTTGAGAACAAGGTAAATAGTATGCAATGTGGATAGAATGGGAGTGAATATTGAAACGAAATTATTAGACTCATGGGAAGGCAATGACGTATCGATATGTAGCGACATGAGAGTTTTCTGAGGTAAAGGTCCGTCTCTGGCATTGGAGAGACGGGAGCCTAGGTTTGTCTGTATTCTTACGTTAAGCTCATTGAGTAGAAAAGCGCTGGCAGATTTCATCATTTTGTGCTGGGGAGAAGGCCGCCAGGAGTTTCAAATGCTAGAAATTCTGGAGCCTTGATTGGCCAGGATGCACACCACCCTCGCCGTAGGCAGGGGGAGAGCGGTAGCGTGACTTGCCTGGGGACGACTGAAGCAGCCGGATGGACTGAGGAAGGGGCGGAGCAAAATGCTCTCTGCAAAAGGGAAAGGAAATGAGTTATTTAAGGCTTTAATGTTCCTCGTTACGTAGAAACCTTCTCTTTCAGGGTAGATTTAATTTAATATAATATTTTGGAGGGAACCAAATTGTTTATAGACAGGTAAAAGATAGGCGAATGTGAGAATACTATGTCGCGACGGTGAAGAGTAACTTGAAAGTTAACGGAATTTGATATTTCGTTTGAGTAATTCGATGAACAGTAAAGTGTTAAAATTCAATTGTAAAGCAGGTACGACACAAACAGGATGCATGTGATGAACTATTATAGCCTAAAGACTTGGCACTCACCACATGTGACTGATGAAGAAAATGATGAAGTGTGGATGACTGAGTGCTAGTAACCATTAGTTTATAAGCAGGAATGTGTTGATTTACCATAATTCTTTTTAGTAACGGTCAATTTAAATTCATGATTTAGGTCAGTTTGTTTAAAAATCTGATCTGGAAGTGCAGGAAAATATTATCTCGTGGCTTTAACTAATCGAGCTGCTAACAGAAATTCATGGTAGAAAGTAATGCTCTTAATTTTGATCTGAGAGAATTGGTTTTCAAAGAAGCCATTTGTAGCTTGCATGTGTTTCAGTTTGTAATTTGACGAGTTTCTTAAATTCATGGATAAAGGGAAGGTTCTAATTTAATATGAAAGAATAAGAAGTCACCTTTTGTGAAATGAGTCAGTAGAAATTTACGTGTGAAGCTGATTTTTAGACCATGGGACTTGAAAGATACGTGGGAATCAGTCAGATCGCTTTCCTGACTTAACTAAAAGGGAAACAGCATAGTGGTAATTCGTGTAGCCGTGTTATGCATGCTATACACGAACTGTAAGTATTCTGAAAGGTTCTGTGTGTGTATTTATGTATCTTTTGGAGGGGAGGTTTTGGATGGTATGTTATTTAATGGTGCCGAGATATAATTAGGAAATCAGTCTAAGTAACTTGTGGAGTTTTTTTCAGTTACAATAACGTGCCGCGCACAAATATGAGGGGAACGTAAATTTCAGAATCGCGACCACGCGAACTTTCCAACCACGCGAGACTTAGTTAACATCGAGGCACGTCAATAAGTGACAGGTGTTTCTGGGATCAGACAGTGATTGAAGAAGTGACAGAATATTTCTAATACTAGTCCGCGTGGAGATACGATAATTGCTTTGGCCAATGGTAATAAGAGTGATAGTGTGTTGCTGTGACGTTATGAATCAAGCAGTGTGGAATATCCTTCATTCCTTCTCGTGGGTGAGAAAAAGGTTACTTTCGTAAGAGACCATAGGAAGTAGAAATATCTGTATATGTGCTGTTACAAGATCAGCTGTTAGGCAATTTAATCCTGTATGTTACTGGTAATATCGTTATTATGTTTTGAGAGGTGAAAGTAAGACAGAATGAAAGGAAATAGCTAACAGAACGGAGAAGGAATTATTATGCAGGTCCAGTTACGATTCCGGTTATTTACGTGCTTTCTTTAAACACAGTCGGGTAACTAAAAGTGTACCAAATTTGGGGTTAATACTACAAAATCAAACTTTTATCCGTATCGCATACATTTGTTTATTTATTTCTTTGAGTAAGGAATTTAATTACTAGTTGCTACGTGTAAGAATCACGCAGTGACACATTTAATGAGAATACACAAGGACCATTTCTTTAGTAGGTTTCCGGAACACTTTAAGACCTCGCAACTGGTTTGACCTTTATTTTTCTTTCAGTACCCTACCCAGCCTCCCTCGTTTTCTATAAGTGCTCGAAGGCGTCTGGGAAGTGATATGACTAAATTCCTCTAGAGATTGTGTTTATCTCCCATAATGTATTCTCTATAATTTCCCACAGAGTTTCTGAATTCCTTGACCCAGGTGGTAACGACCTCGTAACCTCCCCCCACATATTTTCAATGCGGTTGAGGTCTGGTGGTTTTGGCACGAAAGGAGGAAGTTTTACTGTCTGCTGACCTTGGAACCAGTTCTGGACGGCTCTGCTATTATGAATCGGGCTATGGTCCTGTAAAGAAATGATCATCCATTAACTTAGAAATTTCAATACTTCTAATACTATGAGCACCTAATTTTCATACTGTGAAAAAATTCGACAACTGCAAAGGCTGTGTAGTCTAAGCTACAGGTTTATAAATTATTCGGAGGATTCCACATTCCAAAATACTTTGCTGACAGCTGTTGACAAAAACCTACATTGACAAGGGGAGGGTGCTGGGACGGAGATCAGAATACAGAGTGAATGGTAATATAGTTTAAGGCGCCAGTTATAACACGCAGGTGGGCCTTCTTTCGGAATATACCACCTACTATGCATTGGTAATGATGAGATGCTGTGTAAGTTGTTCAATACAGTGCGGCAGTCTGTTGAACTGTTAGACTTTGTAGCATGGTTGTAAAGCTAATCTGCTTCCCTAATTCAAAACGATTGCTAGCCTTCACTATGGAATTCATTTTTCTATCTTTCCAGTAACTAAGATATATAGAAGAAACAAATCTGTTTTATAGCGAGATATTCTCTACGGACTTTACACGTGCTCGTTCACTCAATGTGTTGCATTTACCGAAGGCGGCCGTCGCCGGTGACGTCGCCTGTTCACAGCTCGTGTCAACGCGGCCCCGCGCTCGGAGTAAACGCCTGCAAGAAATGGTTCAAATGGCTCTGAGCACTATGGGACTTAACATCTGTGGTCATCATCCCCTAGAACTTAGAACTACTTAAACCTAACTACCCTAAGGACATCACACACATCCATGCCCGAGGCAGGATTCGAACCTGCGACCGTAGCAGTCGCGCGGTTCCTGATTGAGCGCCTAGAACCGCTAGACCTCCGCGGCCGGCAAACGCCTGCAGTTGAGATAAATAGCTGATTTCAGGAATGTTAATCAAATTAGTCTTCCCTTCATATTAGTAAGAACTAGATACCACTACGTGTACGTATCTTTATGTAATGCTCATTGGCCAGAACAATCGCTTATGCAACTTTGCTGTTTTGACTAAGATCATAAAATCTGTTAATCGTAACCCAATTCATATATTTGCATGCACCTACGGGATATTAAACATGAAAACAATTTGTTTCTTTGTCATATAATTTTTAATCAAGGCAATTCGGGCAGTTGCCAGCTGATATCAAAATTGAATTTAAAGGAGGAATAAAGGAAAAGGTATACAAGAAACAAATCTCGAACCCATGAAAAACTGTTTACTATCCTGGAAACGTGCTGATGCGGCTATCTGACAATTTCAAAGGATGAGAAAACCATCCTGTCCACTTTTCGAGGACGACATTTCCTGACAGAAAGCACACTAGGGTGAACGGCTTTAGGTTGAGACACCAGGAACCTCAAACTCCGTCACCAGTACGTTCACACTCTGATTCCCAGCCCCGTCACCATGCACTTCCCATGTCAAAGTGGCTGGCAGAAACGAGCGCGAACGACATGGGATTAGGTGGTACAGTCCTCGCCTCTCCTGTTTCGTAGTTGTGTTATCATTCACCCGTGCCAGGAGGTGAGGAAATACACTTACGAAAACGCTGAACACATTTTAATTTTACATGTGGACATTACTGCACAATTATATTCTAAGATACGAGAAGTGACGTGGAGAAAAATAGTGTATACCTTGGGGGATACGTTATAGGTCATGATTGTAATGTTAGTAAAGTACTGTAAAGTATATTTTATCTTATGCTTAATTTCAAAGAAAAATCAGCCGAGGCAGTCAATAGCGAAAACTACAGCATGCCTCCAAGAAACGTACGAATATCGTACAATTTTAATAAATGGAAAAATAGATCGGTTTATTGGGGCAGGCATATTCGGGAACAAAGCAAGAACAACCAAATCAATTACAGGTTTGTATGTTCTGCTAGTTAAAAGAGAAGAAATGAACCAATAAAGAAATAATTTCTTCATTTATTTAGGAATGGTTAGAAATGGAAGGTGTAATTTTACTATTATAAAAACTGGCCTGGACTGAGTTGATTAGTTCCAATTTTTGAATACATTACAGCCCAATAACCAATACAAATGGAATAAAATAGGAATATAACGTCTGGAAATGAGTAAGCGAGGACGTCCTTTGTCTACATATATGCTTCGAATATACGGTATTAAAAACAAGTAGTTCATATTTCGAGAGCTGATAGAATCGACAGAAACAAGACAAACATATCCAGTAAACAAGAGCAATGATTTTGAAATGAATATCTTAAGAGCAATGAGCATTTCTTCACCTTTACCACTGTGAAACACATCTGTTGTTCTACTTAAAACACTTCTCTTGTACTGAAGAAGTGCGTGTAGCTCTTACGATATGCACTTTGTCTTGTTTTAGTCCATACTACCGACTCGCAAAGTATGGAATATCACTTTCCATAACACCGTGTGTATATGTATTACAGAAGCAATACAAACAACGGAACAGTTAACATTGACAGCTAAATTCAATTGTGAAAAGGTACGCTGCACCACATTTGTTAACAATTTCGTAATAGTTCCATATTTAGAAACAAAATAAACAACATTTTGCAGGTATTATCCGAAAATCGAGAAAAGAATGACACTGGAATGTAAGAACAACAACAAATGGTAATGGCAATAATAAAAAGTAATAAACATATGAACACAGCAATAAAAACTGATACCATTACAAGTATAGCACTTCAGCCACGTCAGGACCAGAATGAGAGAGAAATAGATGCTTAACAAAAGTAAAACGAAGAACAGCGCTAGCAAACCATTTATGTTTACGAATAATGTTCTTTCAAGTAAACATACAAGTCACAGAAATATAGAAACACACTGCAAAATGGATTATGTAGAGTACTCTTCTTTGTAAGTGAAAGATGGGATCTGAAAAAATGAAGTGTGGTCCGCCTACAGATAACAGGATACTGAATGTAGTGGAAAATGATCAAAACAAGGTAGAACGAAAAAAATGGCTCTGAGCACTATGGGACTCAACTGCTGAAGTCATACATCCCCTAGAACTTAGAACTACTTAAACCTAACTAACCTAAGGACATCACAACATCCATGCCCGAGGCAGGATTCGAACCTGTGACCGTAGCGGTCGTGCGGTTCCAGACTGAATCGCCTAGAACCGCTCGGCCACCAGCGGCCGACTTGTGACGTTACCACGCGTTTTATAAAGAGAACCATTTACAGCTCAGTGGACAAACAAAGACTGACAAAATAAAATAATATATTTTTCATTTATCTGACACACAAAAATATAAACTTCGTTAAAATGCTTTGTCAAGAATCACTGTTAAGAAAGAAACGATAATCATTTGGAAAGATATTGAACGATGCTGTTCTTCATTTAGGTCAGACCACAAATAAGCAATGAAAGGTAAATTAGGGTTTCTGTCCCATTCATGTAATCCATTTGACTTACTACTTGAGTAACATTATGAAAAAACACTGCGCCCTCTTGACACTGCCACTAGCAGCATGTGACGTGATGAGCAGTGTGCCCAGACACGTGGTGTTTGTGTCGACGAAACAGGAACGCTGCGGCAGCCACTGTGATGTAGAAACAGCACTCGGTCTTGACCATCATCACATCACTCGACTACCCAAAAACTTATTCCCATTCTCAGATCCAACGGAGCTAGTGAAATCTGCGTTACCCGACTTCTTATCGTCACAAAAACACCCTTCCCATACACCTCCAGACTCGAAAGCATTCATGAAATGAGTTTTTCGAAAAGTATATAAATCACTTCTGCATCTTGTGACGTAAAACATGGGTATTGTTACTGCCCACAGTGTTGTATTCCAGGACATGCTGACAGCAGGCCCTTCTTCAGAAGTGGTCTTCTGTATTTTCGAATCGCTGCTCAAATGATTTGATGCTCTAAAGCAAGTCAGAGCTTTATGGGTGTCTAACTTACGGTGTGACCAACCCTCGGTATAACGGTTTAAGAAATCTCTGAGGCCGGAAACAATGAGAAAAGTTCGAAAACATTTCAGTGCGTCATCAAAGAATGGGTTGAAATTAAAATTAATGATGGCCGCAAGCGAAACGCTACCTAACCTAACCAGGTAATCTTTCAATTACACGTTGAAAGTCGTTCCCATATGAGTACATTGATGCTTTTGCGTCAGTATCATATTTTGGTCTATCAGGAACTAAATTCGACGGAAACTGGTCCAACTTCAAGGCACTACATCAAATTCTCCCCACGCTCGCTATGGTCAACTTGCTCCTCTTAATATTATTTTCTTTCACACGGTCTGGTGTGTGCTGCAAATTGAAAGGCTCGTTCAGAGGTTCTGAGCGCTTTTATAAGCACAATTTTCTGATTTCATCACGGTAAACATTACGTATAGATGTTATTTCTCGTTCCTTGGTGTGTAGCCTTTAATAAAAGGGTAATGAGCAGCAGTAAAATTAAGTAAGGCTATGCAGAGGGTATTAGGTCAGGAAATGAGACGATGGTAGTCTTAGGTGTGGTTTCCAATGTGGGCAGCAAAATAACTGCTGCAGCAGAAGTAAGAAGGACATGAAATGTTGTCTGGAAATAGCAACAAAAGCTTTATTGAAAAAGAAAACCTGCTACATCCAAAAATGAATTCAAATATCAAGGCGTATACTCCGCAAGTATTTCTCCCCGTTTCTGCTGTTATTTGATGATGTAGGTAAGCACGAACAGTGGTAATACGTGGGCTTTAACCATGATACGAGTCACAGACGTGGGAATATTACTCAAGGGGTTAACAATTAGGTTTCCTGCTCTTTTTAGACATGTAGTCGTACCGCCATATATGTCATTCGGACTGCATTGTATCCGCATCCGTTCGTGAAGAATTCCTGTTAAGGAAACAGAATCTTCTTGCCACTAACGTAGTCAAGGGCTCACAACGTCGTACGCCTTTCTTGGCAACTGTGTTGGTATGAGAATGATTTGCAGTTGTGGGACTACATCGTATCTGCTACATCCATTCAATACTTTCTTGTCATCTCGATCAAATATTGTCAATAATTATCACAGAAGGAGTGGTTTTGGGTTAGGAAACGTATTTCAGTTCAAAATGGTCGCTTCATGCAAAAGGTGGTCGTACTCTTCATGTTTCACGTTTGGAGCTGTATACGTCAGCTACGATTAGGGTAAGGGCAGTATTTACTGTGCGAACAAGGCACTGCTACAGTAAAGTGCTCAATTTTTATAACTACAGCTGTTTGTTTCATTAGTTCCAGTTTTTCTGCAGAAGCTTGATCTTATCAATTTCTTCCGCTAGTGCTATTTTTTAAGTTCTAATGCCTAAGGGACCAAACTGCCAGGGTCATCAGTCCCTAGACGTAGAAACTACGTATACTAACTTAAACTAACTTATTCGAAGGACGACACACACATCCATGCTCGGGGGAGGACTCGAACCTCCAGCAGAAGCGGCCGCGAAATCTGTAACACGTCGCACTAGACCGCGCGGCCACACCGCGCGGCAACTACTATTCTAAAGGTCAGAACTGAGAGACTATTCTTAACCCTCCGTATCATATGTGTTTCGAAAACCTCTCAGGATTTTCGACAGTAGTATTCTTCACGAATGCCAATTTACAACAACAACAAAACAAGACTAAGTCCCTGAAGAGGCTAGAATTATCAGTCAGGCACCCGAATTTGTGTCGTTTACATCATTTCGGTGTCAAACAAGACGGTAACAGTCACTGAAGCAATAAACGAGGTTATTATTGATGTATTAACTATGCTATATCCTAGTCACGTATAACAAATTTCACTGAAGCCGATGAGTATAAGTGCACAATTCATTGGCAGATTTCCGCGGTGTAATGTGCTATCGGGTTGGCGTCTGGCAGCGCAGCTTCACTAGGGCTGACAGATAAAGGCTGTGGACAGCTGTGAGGCCTTTCTGATCTGTCCAATGCCTTACTCATATTGCTACTGTTTTTGGTACTTGGCAGACGTTTTGAAAGGGTTTGGCACGCCTGTGGTCATTCACTCTCTTTCAGGACTGAAACCGAAGGACCATGCTCAATTCCCAAAATATTGTCTTTTTATATTGACGAGTAATCTGGATAGTCGTATCACGTTCATGTGCCATCTACATCGCAAATTTAATATTGCGATCCTCGGACCTAACCTGCAATATGTTTTGTATTTCATAATCGGAACTATCTGCACTAACCGTCATTAGAGCAATGTCAGGGAACAGAATGTAGCAGTGCCTTGGTAGCTGCATGGAGACCTGCCTGAGTCGTGTTCTAAGCAAAGGGTAGTTGCTGGTTCACATTGTATTATACTTGCGAGAGGTACCGACTTTTCCTTTTTCTCTACAAACATCCAGAATTAAATTCAGTAACAAAATGCTAAGAATATATTTGCATTGTGTCAACTCAAAGATCAACCTATTTTTATAGATTTTAATATTCACAGCCATTCTCATTCTGCATTGCAATAAACTTCATTCATTATTTGCTTGTTCTTGTTACGATTATTGTTGTCATTCTCTCACTTTCAAGAGTTTTCACATCCCTATTTAGTATCGATGCACATAAAGAGTAGGTAGGAAAGAAGGGTCTGTTTCAGGAATTCCAAGCAATAAAACTCAAAAAACAACGCAGGAAGGGTTCGAACCACTACTTTCATGCAGACACATGCATTTGGAATCTGTTCATCGTTACGGGGTCAAACAAGAGGGTAACATTACTGAAACAATGATCAGGCTACATAGTATATAATAGAGCATACAGATTTCAAGGAGGAAACGTATGAAGACGCAGACTTCCTCGTTATCAATATGTGCGGCATATCTTTCGCGTTAACGAAAGTAATATCCCGCTTACATCTAAAATGAAATGAATGCCATGAGGAATCGAATATTTGTTGACTGCGTCTCTTCTTGCTTCCATCCTTACCAAAATATTTCTTCATTCTCGTGGTAATCATGACATTCTATATCTATGCTGCAAAAGATTGCACGTGGACAAATTCGACATCGACGTGCAAAGCGTTTGATATCTTACATTATTTTCAATTCAAATAAGTTTCCGATGTATTTTTACTTCGGTTGTATTTTCAGATGGTTATGAACGTTACGGTAAATTATCTCACATGCTTTATGTTGAATGAGAAACATTGAATCATCCGTTTTGCTTTCCCTACGTTGAAATGATATAATGTCGGTGTCAACATCCTTCTTCCACGCCGGAAGCGGAAACTTGTATCATTCTGGATTAATGATAATTGAATGTATACATAGCCCACAAGGCTACGTCACAAACCAAACGTGCGCGCGTCTCCACTCTGAAGAACCGCATCCGACAATCACGACAAGCATTTCGCTGAGAGCTGACTCGTAAGAGAGCCGAGAATTGGCAGCGTCGTAGCAAGTATTTGTCAACACTGTGATAGTGCATTTACTTCCGGATGTAGGTCGGCATTACCTCACTAAATTCACTTGACATTCGTTTTCCACATCTAAGACTCATACGATATAATCCACTGTAAGATGAGACACTTAGAAAGTATATTTAATTTCTGGACTCCAAGAACGGCGTTCTTCACATAAGTAACACCTGTTTGTGTGTTTAAGGTTGCGTTTTGAGACTCAGGCAACATTGCACTGACAATAGTCCGCCTCTTGTCACTAGTGTTTCGTTAGCTCAGAGGTTCCCTTGTGCGTTGCGGTGCTCGTACTATAAGACATAGTAGTTCCAATTTCGGTGGAAGCCGCTGACTACAACGTTTTATTTTCCATTTTAATTAATGGAGTTGCTAACTGCTAGTAAAAATTCCTTATACGAAATCTGAAGAATGCCTTTAAACATCAGTCTTCGTACGATTTCGACTTAGTAAATTATGTTAATATCACGGATGTCTGCTTCGCAAATGTCAAGGTGCTTCACTGTGAAATATTTCCTGAAAAGATTCAAACCGACTGTCAACGATACGAATTTGAGCTTTCTTCGTCATATAGGCCTAACATATCAAGAGGTTGTTTATGAAGTGCACATGTTGATTAATTGAAACGTACCCTTACTTAGAACAATTATACATGACTGTGTATAAACTGACACACAATATTTTTAGCGCAACGCAATCTGACTTTCAAAAATCCCTACAAAAGAATGGCGCTGACTAACATTAACCTATACGTTTCACAAATCACTTACCTCACAAAAATCTTGGTTACTCGAACAACTGCAATACAGCGAGCGCCACTACTGCCAGCTAAATAAAAGATTCAAACTACAGAAGATACTAACTACTAATAGGCATAGTTAGCAAATGAAAGATTTCAATAGAGATCAAACAATGTATTTACCTTAATAGTGTTGAAAAATCATAATATACAAAGCAGTTCATGACATCCAGTCTTACAAATTTCAAAACTCTGCCATTTCTCTCCCCACATCCACCACTGCTGGCGGCTCACGTCCAACTGCACAACGCTACGGGCTGTTCACATCCAGCTGCCCAACACGACAATGGCAGACAACAATGGAAACTAGCCACATACTGCACACAGCACAGCCAGTGATTTTCATACAGAGCGCTACGTAACGTTGCCAATAAGAAAACATAAACAGCCTACTTACATAGCCCCCATGCTCCCCACAAAAATTTTACTAATTGTTTTGGGCAGTGGCCAATAATGATTTGATAAAATTTTTCAAAATTACAATAACAAAGATATCAAATGCACACACTTATTGATACAATGTTGGTCAAATGCTAAAATTTTCTCACAGTCCATAAAGACAGTCCTGATCATTCATCACAGTAAAATTGCAGTGTTTTTCTCAAAGTCTGAGCAGTAAAAGAAAATGCACACGGAAGTAGTGGATTTCCATGCAGTCTTGAAGAAGTAGTGTTGTCCTTCCAACGGAAAGACAGTGCTGACTCTTGACATGCAGACAGGTATTGGTCCACAACAGAGCAAACTCACAGCAGAGTCAGTCGAAATGTTGAAGAGTATTGGTAGGTAGCTCATCACAGAGCAGACCCACTGTAGTCCTGGTAGAGATTACGGTATTGGTGGGCCACCAGAGGTGCAGATCCACTGCAGTCCTTGTAGAAAAAATGGTATTGCTGGGTCATCAAATATGCAGACCCACTGTAGTCCTTGTAGAGATGGCCAGCAGCCATCTGTTGTGACTGTGCAGGTGCACAATCACCATTGAAGAGTCTTGCGGACAATATAGCAGGTCCATAAACCACCACTTGTGCACTCACAAAAATTTTTTTTTTGAAATGTCTTTAGAACCAGCAATGCTGTTATCCAGTCCCTTGCTGAATTATCAACACACATGCAAGTACTAACAGTCCCAACTTCTCACATACTGTGCATATAGTATGACCAACAGAAACATGTGAGGTGAAATGTAACTTACAAGTTACTTAATTTGATGAACTGGTGTCAATTACAATTTTATAACATAAGAATACAATTACAAAGGTACAAAATACATCATTAAAGAACATAACAATACAGATAACATTTGTAGTACTGGCTTTACAAAAGAATCGAACTAACATATACATCAGTGTTACAGGAATTATGACATAAGTAAATATATAAAAGATCACAATAACTTTTGAAACATCAACTTCACACATGAGCATTAAAACAGAACACAATAAATAATGTCTAAACATCTTTACAAAGTAAACAACATATTATCAGAAAAATTCTACAACATAAATCTTATTAGCTAAACACATACAGACAGGAAAAACACAAATTCTCATAGTGTAATAACACAAAAATACAGGACAGGGTTTATTTTCAGTGTAACATTTGGTACTGCAGTCCAACCCAAAACTTCATTCCATAGATCTTTCGTCTTATTTCAACCTTTGCTTCCACCAAAGAAATCCTATCCAAGCATGCTTTCTGTATTTATTTCACTTATTTCTTACCTCATTATTTATTTCCAAGAAAATCCTACCTATACCTGCTTTTTGTACTTTTTTCGTATAACTTCTCAATACATTTCTTCCAATTCATCGCAACTCAATCTCTTATATACTCTACCCCCTCTTAAGCTAACTTAAATCTACTGAGCTCAGATGATAAACTAAGGGACGAGGCAATGCAGGAGCACAAAACAAAAAACACAAACATCAATGAAAAAAATTCAAATTGGCGAAGCAATTGCAATATTACAACTAATATAAGGCACTGTGCAGCAAACAAGAAAAATAAATCCGTAGTAAAACTGGCTTAACAGCGTAATACAAAGCAAATTCAGTAGCACTATGCCTGGAAAACAGTAGCAGCAAATGAAATAACTTACATCTAAAAATGACATAGCTCAAGCAGAAAAAAATATAACACTAAAGACAACAATGCAGACAAGGGAAATGTATATTCAGATCTTAATGTCTATGTAATTAAAGTGGTGCACCACAAAGACTAATTCTACAAAAAATTACCAAGTACTTGAAAAGAAAATTATATATGCAGTTACTGTTATTAGTCCCTTCTTATTGTTCTTTCCATTCCAAGAACTCCTTTTTCGAAGAATGTGGATCAGAAAATAATTATTTAATAGATCTGTTGACAGAAAGTGTTCACATTAGCAAATGCATTTAATTTTATTTTATGAAACCAATGCTGCAAGACAGCTGGAAACCAGTTATCAAATGAAATAAGCAACTATGCAAACCAAAGCATAAAAACATCATTTAATAGCTATGTGGCATTTCGTAAGTCAGTAGCTCGCAACTCTCGTAGAAAGACACTTGGCATAATCAGGTTTGCAGATGTAAGAATATTTCCCACCAATTCATAAGCATTTCAGTAAGTAGCACAAAGTACGATATGTTTCCAAATAATGAGCGTGTCGTATTTGCGATGCTTTCTACAATATAATGTCAATAGCGAGGCTAATGGCCTCCTTTTTTCTTCACCTGTGCCTCTGAGAGGCACACACTAATGGCTTTTTTCCAGGCGGCTGTCGCGCAGCTGCCCACGTAATGCATCATGCCGACGACGCATTACATGAAGGTCACTTAAATTTCTTACCGAAATATTTACAACACCAGTTTGCACTACAGTGGCAGTCTCATATACAAAATTTCATGCGCCGAGAATTTGCGTTGCAAATGTGTAGAAACAAAATCTTATGAATATAACAATGTCCAAAAAATTTTCGCCGGCATTATGATACATTCACGCATTTACACACATTTCATAACTCTTAAAGTACGATTCTTGGTTTCCAACATCCTTTTTCACAAGTCAGAGTCCCTAACCACTATTCATTACTCCTTACCTTATTACACATATACATATTCGTCGACACTTTTTCAATATTTCATCTTAACAAATACATAGCATAATCAAATTCTTCATGTAACATCAGCTTATTGATCATAAACATACCTCAACAGCATAATATACATCGTTGTCGTAAAAATAACATCAAAACACCTCAGTCAAATCTCAAAAACGTCGTAGCTTTCTGCAATAATGTCAAAACCTAAAAAAAAAATTCTCTGCTCATTTCAATAGTGTCATCTACCTCAAATGTACTTTAAAAATCATGCTCCCTTACCAAATACATCATTCAAAGCTCTCATAGTATCACAATGGTTCCAAAAAAATATGAACAGTTCACAAAGTACAGACAAAATAGAAGATCATAAGTGTGAAGTTATCCAACTGTGTAATTACGTAAACATCTGTCACTGATGTAGTAAAAAAAAAAAAGTTTGTCTCTCTTCCCATACTGGAGCGCGAGTGTCCTCTGAAATATGTAACTCATGTTTTACTTGTGCCAACTAATCTTGTACTTCCCGGATTTCTCTTTTGTTCTGTGTATTGATTTGATTTTGATTTTGTTTGAATTTTCTAATTTGTTCATACTCTTCAGTGTCAGTGAAAGCTACAGGTCTTGTGTCATTCAGATCATCATCTACCTTTGTAGATAGGTTAGTGAATTGATCTGAAAGTTTGGCTGCTTTATCCGATAGTGAAATTATTTCCTCTGTGTGTTTTTCTGAACCAAGTTTCAGAGTGTCCATTTGTGTTGAAATCGTATCTACTGTGTCCTTTAAGTTTTCCTGAGTTTTAGCAAGTTGTGTAACCGAATCGGTAGATGCAACTGAGTCAATTTCAGCTTGCAAGGTGTCGTGATTTTCATGAACAATGGTTTGCAGTTCTTTTATGGCTGCTTCGTGATTCTGTAATGCATTTTCATGCCGCGAAAAAATAGGTTGAAAATGCTCACAAATTTGTGTTTTTAAGTCATTACAGACTTTTAGGCATTTCGATTCAATGTTATGTAACTCAGTAGTTAAATCTTCACGTGTTTGTTCAAGTATGGTGTCTAACTTCCGAAGATTTTGTTCCATTGTGTGTAACTTTTGAAGATTTTGTTCCATTGCGTCCTACTGTTGCTGTGTTTGTCGCTGGTGTTGTTCCATTGCGTCTAACTTTTGAAGCTTTTGCTGTGTTTGTCTCTGATTTTGTTCCATTTGTTGCATTAATTGCAATAATATTGTATTAGTGTCTGGAATGTGTTTCTCTATGCTTTTTGGCAGTGCATTTTCACCGGCAACATTCACGTTTTGACAAGCAGAAAATGTGTCTTGACTCATTTGAGAAAACGGTGAGGACCCAAAACCTGAATCTACAGTATTTCAATATTGTGTTCTGTCATTTCGGATTCCTGAGGCGAGCTGTTGCCGACCGATCGATCGATAATGCTTCCCTGTTCACTGATTGTTTCACTGCCTACACCATTGTTTGCAGCCCGCTCCATTTCCCTATGCACAATTACCAAATTACTACTTTGAACATTAGTTAATTCATTACTCGGCGGCGTTAACACACTGCTTTCGTCTTCACTGTCATTTCTCAGTTTACTTTGAAGCCTAGTATTACGTTTTTCACACGCCATTATTGTCACAATATTTCACACGACAACACAGAAAAGCACAATTAGAAGAGCAAAATAACAAAACACATTAACATAGCATTGAAAATACACTCCTGGAAATGTAAAAAGAACACATTGACACCGGTGTGTCAGACCCACTATACTTGCTCCGGACACTGCGAGAGGGCTGTACAAGCAATGATCACACGCACGGCACAGCGAACACACCAGGAACCGCGGAGTTGGCCGTCGAATGGCGCTAGCTGTGTAGCATTTGTGCACCGCCGCCGTCAGTGTCAGCCAGTTTGCCGTGGCATACGGAGCTCCATCGCAGTCTTTAACACTGGTAGCATGCCGCGACAGCGTGGACGTGAATCGTATGTGCAGTTGACGGACTTTGAGCGAGGGCATATAGTGGGCATGCGGGAGGCCGGGTGGACGTACCGCCGAATTGCTCAACACGTGGGGCGTGAGGTCTCCACAGTACATCGATGTTGTCGCCAGTGGTCGGCGGAAGGTGCACGTGCCCGTCGACCTGGGACCGGACCGCAGCGACGCACGGATGCACGCCAAGACCGTAGGATCCTACGCAGTGCCGTAGTGGACCGCACCGCCACTTCCCAGCAAATTAGGGACACTGTTGCTCCTGGGGTATCGGCGAGGGCCATTCGCAACCATCTCCATGAAGCTGGGCTACGGTCCCGCACACCGTTAGGCCATCTTCCGCTCACGCCCCAACATCGTGCAGCCCGCCTCCAGTGGTGTCGCGACAGGCGCGAATGGAGGGACGAATGGAGACGTGTCGTCTTCAGCGACGAGAGTCGCTTCTGCCTTGGTGCCAATGATGGTCGTATGCGTGTTTGGCGCCGTGCAGGTGAGCGCCACAATCAGGACTGCACACGACCGAGGCACACAGGGCCAACACCCGGCATCATGGTGTGGGGAGCGATCTCCTACACTGGCCATACACCACTGGTGATCGTCGAGGGGACACTGAATAGTGCACGGTACATCCAAACCGTCATCGAACCCATCGTTCTACCATTCCTAGACCGGCAAGGGAACTTGCTGTTCCAACAGGACAATGCACGTCCGCATGTATCCCGTGCCACCCAACGTGCTCTAGAAGGTGTAAGTCAACTACCCTGGCCAGCAAGATCTCCGGATCTGTCCCCCATTGAGCATGTTTGGGACTGGATGAAGCGTCGTCTCACGCGGTCTGCACGTCCAGCACGAACGCTGGTCCAACTGAGGCGCCAGGTGGAAATGGCATGGCAAGCCGTTCCACAGGACTACATCCAGCATCTCTACGATCGTCTCCATGGGAGAATAGCAGCCTGCATTGCTGCGAAAGGTGGATATACACTGTACTAGTGCCGACATTGTGCATGCTCTGTTGCCTGTGTCTATGTGCCTGTGGTTCTGTCAGTGTGATCATGTGATGTATCTGACCCCAGGAATGTGTCAATAAAGTTTCCCCTTCCTGGGACAATGAATTCACGGTGTTCTTATTTCAATTTCCAGGAGTGTAATATCTAGTTAATTGCAAGCGCAGCTGCGAAATACTTGGTGCAAATCTACATGCGTGCCACAACTGTGTACGACAATGAAAAACTACAACTACAATGGAAATTCTCTCTATAATTACGCGCTAGCAATAAACAAAAGCTACACCAATTACACAAACTACAAGAAAAAATCAGAAGATTCCAATGAGGTATCCTCGGCTAAGGGTCGACATATGAAACATCCCCTTACTTAGAACAATTATACATGACTGTGCATAAACTGACACACAATATTTTTAGCGCAACGCAATCTGACTTTCAAAAATCTCTACAAAAGAATGGCCCTGACTAACATTAACCTATACGTTTCACAAATCACTTACCTCACAAAAATCTTGGTTACTCGAGCTACTGCAATACAGCGAGCGCCACTACTGCCAGCTAAATAAGAGATTCAAACTACAGAAGGCACTAACTACTAATAGGCATAGTTAGCAAATGAATGATTTTAATAGAGAACAATGTATTTACCTTAATAGTGTTGAAAAATCATAATATACATAGCAGTTCATGACATCCAGTCTTACAAATTTCAAAACTCCGCCATTTCTCTCCCCACATCCACCACTGCTGGCGGCTCACCTCCAACTGCGCAACGCTACGCGCTGTTCACATCCAGCTTCCCAACACTACAATGGCAGACAACAATGCAAACTAGCCACAGACTGCACACAGCACTGCCAGTGATTTTCGTACAGAGCGCTACGTAACGTTGCCAATAAGAAAACATAAACAGCCTACTTACATAATATAGTTCCCCTCCTCTAAATTTTTGCAACAGCATTTAACTGTAGACGATTTCTGACACCGGCGTTAGCAATTCCCGTAGTCTGGCTTTAGCTGTCGCAGCGGTCGCACGCTCCTCAAGTTTGCACCGTGAACGTTCAGTGTTTACGCCAGTGTTTTCGTGTTTCGTGATCCTTTATTGGCGTTTTGCACGTGAATTAAGAGTTATCAATTGAGTATTTGGTCTTCGTTCATATCGTCTTTCTACGTAGTGCCGTTGAGATTTCGGTGTTGTCCGAGATTTCTTGGCTGCAGAACTCCATGGCAAACTCCGTGAGAAAAAACACCGTGATTTTCACCTTCGACAAGTACACTCGTCGATTACAGCCCTCTGCACTTGAAATACACGACTGGATTACCGAGGTAATTGGCCTTCATTCTGAATCTGTTCATACCACGCAGCTAGACTCTGATGAATACTGCATTTTTGTAAAGTTTAAGGATTCCGTGAGTATAGACCGCTTTCTGGCAAAATATGGTTATGAAACGGAATTTATACACCGTGATGGTACTAAAAGTACTGTAAAACTCCGGAATTCCGAGTCTGTAATTAGGAATGTTAGGGTTTTGAATATTCCCATAGAAGTAGACAACTCGAAAACTAAAGATGTCCTTTCAAAGTATGGTGTTGTCAGGCAAATAGTCAACAAAAGGTGGGCTTCGCATTTCAAGCTGCAGTGCTTTAGCGGCATTCGCTCCGTGGAGATGGAAGTGAAGGCAAACATTCCGTCCCACATCTTTGTTGGCGGGCACAAGGCGCATGTTATGTACTCAGGGCAAACCCCTACATGTATGTATGTAACGAATCTGGTCACCTCCGTCAGAACTGCCCTCGCCATGTTTTTGTGCTAACAAATAACCTTACGCAACGCCGGAAATTAACACTCAACGATTTGTTCCCAGCCAGTAATACAACAGAGCCGGCGGCTGCCGTGGATCCTGTTACTACCTCTGAAAATGTTGCACTTAATGGTAATGACTTTCCATCTTTAAAACCTGCATTAACTGCTGAAATTCCGTCCCGTGACTGCGATATTCCCACAAAAAAGCGTCCTCTAGAGGACACTGAAAAAAATGTTGATGAGGACTCTTCCTGTGAAACACCCGTTGCCAGGAAGCCGAAGCCCAGTCCTGAAGATCTGTTGGAAGTAGAAACGGGAGATGAAATGCAGGTCGATGTGGCTCCCACTTCCGCACAAGGACTTATACCGCCACGAACAGATAGTGATGCAGCTGGTAGTGACCTTTCACGGAAATGTGACCCTGAGCCTGAGGTCACAGCTGCAATAACCGCATCAAGTGCACAGCCCCTACAGTGCGAACAGTACGAGGAAGTACCAAGTAAACAACTTGCTGACTCCGAAGCGCAGCGCCGCGCCGAAGGTGGAAATAAACAAGCATCACCTCCTCGCCAGCAACACAACGCAACAGACACCACGCCTGAACCAAATATTGACGACTCGGAAGCCACGGCCGTTGCGCCAGACAGCCACCGCCGGCGGCTGCGACCGAGACCGGGTCTTGCTGTCACGCGTCATCAAGCGAAAGCCACAGCAGGGAAGAAAGACATCAAGAAAAAGAATATTAAATATGAAGTCATCAGCGCCAACACTGAAGAGGAGAAAGAGAAGGGCCACAGTGACTTATAGCAATGCATTGTCAGGTTTTCAGGATACTTTTCTTCTCAAGCTCTTTGTTTAAAAGCAGTGAAAATTTTTCTAGGAAGTTAGTACATGTAATGGGCACACAGCTTGTAAAGATCGTGACGTAGAGAAGCACGTTGCTGCTATAATCATACCGATCCTCATCCCAAATAGCTTCTTCTGGTATGTCTGTGATGCAAGCTTATAGCATTACTACTATTAACATTAATAAAATACAGTCACCCTTGAAATTGGCAGCACTAAAAGAATTCTTGTACCAGTCTGTGACAGATATCGCGTTGCTACAAGAATTTGCGATAGCGGAATTTCGGATCCCAGGCTTTTTTAAAATTGTTAATGTTTCTACGGAAGCCAACATCGGTACAGCCATTCTTATAAGGGAAGGCATTCCGGTGACTGAAATCGAACCACTAGAATCGGGAAGAGCCATAGGCATAAAAAATTTCGATGTGACAGTGCTTAACCTTTACGCCCCATCAGGAAATGACCAAAAATTGGATCGTGCGAAGTTTTTTCAAGATGAACTGATTTATTTATTGAGGAAAAATCCGTGTTCTCTTATACTAGGTGGAGATTTTAACTGTGTTTTAAACCAGAAAGATCAACAACCCAATTTCAACTACTCGCCACAGTTAAAAATGTTAGTAAGTGATCTGCACCTTAAGGATTTGTGGGAACTTCAGCACCCGACGTCAGTCGGGTTCTCGTATATAACCAGCCACTCCCGCAGCAGACTAGATAGAATTTACGTGTCACCAAATTTGCAAAATTATTTATTAAACGTTGAAACTATTCCCGTGTATTTTAGCGATCACAGTACACTTTTAACTTGCTTTAATTTAAGTGTAAAGCCAACCGGTCGATTCAGAGGCCAATGGAATTTAAATATCTCTGTTTAACTGACGAAGAACTGGAACAGGAAATAAGAGTAGCGTGGACTATGTGCCTCCGCACAGTAGACAAGCACCCAACAGTCATTGACTGGTGGAGTAGGAGGGCTAAACCAAGGCTGCGGAAAGTTGTCATGCAGTTTAGTGCAGCGAGGCACAGGGAGTTGAGGAATACTGTGGAGTTTTACTATAAAGTTTTAAGAGACTTATATCAATAGGCCCGTGATGACGAAATTCGTCTGAATGATATCAAAAAAATAAAAGCCAAGTTATTAAGCATTAAACGGCAACAGATGGAGGGACTAAAATTAAATCGAAAGCCACATTAGTCGTAACAGGTGAAACAGCTTCTCTGTATCACATGGTGCGGCAAAAACAGACGTCAAACTTTTATTGATGAAGTCCAGACGCATACTGGTACGAGGCTCACATGCCAGAAAGAAATACCGGACGAAGTCCACAGGTATTATGAAACCTTATATGCCCCTACCACAGTGGAAGATGCAGCTCTCGAGGACTTTCTCACTATTTTAGGTCCACAATTGTCGGGAACAGACAACGCTGACATCCTGTCACCTATTACTAAAGATGAAGTGCATGAGGCAGTGCGTAACTCAACTCTCAAAAAATCTCCCGGACTTGATGGTCTCCCTGTGGAGTTTTATGCCCGCTACTGGTCTATAATTGGGGACAATATCACTTCCATGGAAAATGAGGTCCTTAACGGAAAAACGGTCCCTGCAGAGTTTAAGGAAAGTAAAATAGTACTGATTCCTAAGAATAAAGGCAAAACCAACTTAAACAATTTTCGGTCTCTTTCGCTACTAAATTCTGATTACAAAATAATTTCGCGTATTATCAACAAAAGACTCTTTGCCTTTTCCATCAAAATATTGGGTCATCATCAATCTTGTTCTCCGACCAGAACGATATTCGAAAGTCTATCTGCATACAGAGACGTCATTGCAATTACCTCAGTGACAAGTATAAAATGTGCTTTAATCTTTATAGATTTCAACAAAGCTTTTGACCGCGTTAGTCATAGATACCTCTTTGCGACGCTGTCAAGAATGGCTTTCCACCCCCAGATTGTCAACATGCTAAGAAATACTGCAACAGGTATCAATGCGAAAATAGCAATCAATGGCCAAACATCTAAACCCATACAGATAAGGCTATGGGTTCCACAGGGCAGTCCCTTAGCTATTTTTTTTATTTTCCGTATCTTTAGAGCCCTTCCTCCGCACTGTCCACGCAAGATTAACAGGCATAACATTGAGTGGTGAGAAAACTGTCATACGAGCTTATGCTGATGACGTGGGCGTTGTAATAAGGAATAAGGAGAAGACAGTTACACTGGAAAGAGAAATCCAAAGGTATTGTCTAGCGTCGTGACCGACAACAAATGGAAACAAAAGTAAAATATTGAATGTACGGGGCCTAGATCACCTCCGACTGGCATGGGCAAAACAAGACAACAAACATAAAACTTTGGGAATAACCTTAATAGCATGTCCGATGAGGATGGCTGCTTTTAGCTGGACGGAAACTAGGAGGAAAGTTCATGGTGCTGTAATGGAGAACATCCATCGAACTATGGACCTGGTGCAAAAAGTGAGATTCATCAACTCCTGCGTTTTGTCTAAAGCGTATTTCACTGCGCAGGTATTTCCAATCCCTAAACTAGTAGCGAAAGGGATCATCTCCACTGTTACCAATTATTTATGGCGAGGAGACATATTCAGGGTTGGTGCGACTACCGTTATACTGGATGTCAGAAACGGGGGCCTCGGTTTGGTGGATATTCGCAATAAAGCGTGTGCTCTGTTCCTCAAACAGACTTCCCATATACTCAGAGAACTTCCACAATGTATAACCGCAAAGCTCTTTGAGGCTGTGACGCCCCATAGCCTGCAAGCACCAATTGATGTGGGAAAGATTAAAGCCCGTCCGCAGTATGTGAGGAATTTTTTCCTCGAAGCAAGTTATCTTAGTGACGAAATCAGAAGCAACACACGTATCACCGCGCGCGACATCATACTTGAAAGGAAGTTAAATGAGGGCAGAAACAAAATTGAAACGAAATTCCCAAATTGTGACTCGAAAGCTGTATGGCGGAACATCAACTATGCCGGGCTATCTACAGACGCTATTTCCGCATGGTACAAAACAGTTAACAATGTCATCAGCACCAACGAGAGACTATATGGGATCGGTTTAAACCAGACACACCTTTGTGGAAAATGCAATCTGGTGCATACACTCATCCACAGATTCACCTGTGGTGGCAATGTGCAAAACTGGAATTGGATCAGGCAACAAATCCCCTTTCTCACCAGATCCTCTACGGAATATATAACGCCATCGCTCCTCCTGAGACCAGACATGACGTACTTTCCGAAATTAAAAACCAACGCCATTAGCTGGTTTCTGGGAAAATATGTTAGTTATGTCATCCACAAACTTGGGTCGGACAACGAGATAGAATTCCACGTTTACATGAAGTGTGAATATGCAAAAATCAGCACGTATCGCAACCACAAGAAGCACTACGGCAACGTGCTGAAGATCATTTTCGAAAGAATTGGTGTTGGTTAAATATGTGGAACCACTACAACCCCTTGAACGAGAACGAACAGAAGAAAATTAAAAGTCACTTGGTTTCTTGTTATTATTTACTATTACCTTGCTTCCAGAACTTCTATGTTACACGATTTTTTTTTCTTCAAAACATTTTGTTCAGAATAACTCGTGTTCGACTTCCAAAGTATTTGTGTGATTCAGGAAAAATTGTTAAGTTTTTATCAGTGTTCAGTTTCTACTCAGAGAAGAGGTTTCTTTGTCTTTCTTACATCGGAGAATGGGAACATTGTGTTAAGATTTCTGCACAGTTAGTGCTATGACCCAACAGGGAACATGAAAAAAGAGGTGGGAGGGGTTTGGGCCTCGACGCACTGGCAGTGCCGTGAAGAGACCCCACTGCTAGTGCGGCGTGTTCCACGCCCTGACCATCCTAAAAATAAAAATAAATGAAAAAAAAATAAAAGTGGTTAATAATAATTGGATTGCTGGAAAAAAAGGATGGATAAAAAAGATGGTAGAGCACTTGCCCGAGAAAGGCAAAGGTAAATTCTAAAAAATATATAAAAAAGTGGTAAAAAATATAAAAAGTGGTAAAAAAGTTGGTGAAAAAAGAAGGAAAAAAAGTGGTAACGTGCTTGGCTACCATGCAGTGGGCCCGTGAAAAAAAAAAAAAGAGGTTCCCTTGTGCATTGCGGTGCTCGCACTATAAGACATAGTAGTACCAATCTCAGTGGAAGCCGCTGACCACAACCTTTTATTTTCCATTTTAATTAATGGAGTTGCTAGCTGCTAGTAAAAATTCCTTATACGAAATCTGAAGAATGCCTTTAAACATCAATCTTCGTACGATTTCGACTTAGTAAATTATGTTAATATCACGGATGTCTGCTTCGCAAATTCCAAGGTGCTTCACTGTGAAATTGTTCCTGAAAAGATTCAAACCGACTGTCAACGATACGAATTTGAGCTTTCTTCGTCATATGGGTCTAACATGTCAGGAGGTTGTTTATGAAGTGCACATGTTGATTAATATATAGTTCCTCTCTTCTACATTTTTGCAATACCATTTAACTGTAGACGTTTTCTGACACCGGCGTTAGCAATTCCTCTCCGTTCTCTGAAACCTCCAAAACGATAAATTTTTCTGGTTTAAATCTGATGACCTTCACTATCACTTCCGATCAACATTAAATATTTCATGAATCCACACATGGAACTCCAAATGTGCAGTGTTCCTGCACTGCTACAGAGCAAGCATTGCAAGGTATTCACACAGTTTATCGCATAGACTTACCATAAGGAATGAAACAAGAACTGTAATACACTTTACACCACAGACGCTCACTCTGGCTTGACGAAAACATCCGAACGCTGACCAAAAGTTGCACAAATAATTGAGTTTGAAAGGAAAAGAAACGAGGTGTGAAACATTTATAAATTCGTCGATTGTAGTGAGGTGGTTTAACTTCGTCCCAGTCTATAAAATTAATTTCGGGCCATACTCAACTCTTGCCGATTAATGTAATATAATACCCGCCTACTAATCACGACGTCTGTCTCCGTTGCTTTCGAGCGTGAATGGAAATCGTAGAAATTTTCTGTGGAGCAACATTTAATAATAAAGCGTTTTAAATCATCCAAAGCGATGAGCTGTAGCAGGCGCTTTCGATAAAGAACGGGGAAGTGCAGCCCCACTGCTGTCGCCACGGCCGCTGCCGGTTGCCAGCAAATGGATCCCGGGGCTTTGCCGCATACGGCGTCCAGAGGAGGACAGTCTGCAGGAAATCTGCCGCAAAATGGCTACTGGATAAAATTGTGATATCGGTGTGTCAGAAAGCGAAATACACTCCTGGAAATGGAAAAAAGAACGCATTGACACCGGTGTGTCAGACCCGCCATACTTGCTCCGGACACTACGAGAGGGCTGTACAAGCAATGATCACACGCACGACACAGTGAACACACCAGGAATCGCGGTGTTGGCCGTCGAATGGCGCTAGCTGCGCAGCATTTGTGCACCGCCGCCGTCAGTGTCAGCCAGTTTGCCGTGGCATACGGAGCTCCATTGCAGTCTTTAACACTGGTAGCATGCCGCGACAGTGTGGACGTGAACCGTATGTGCAGTTGACGGACTTTGAGCGAGGGCGTATAGTGGGCATGCGGGAGGCCGGGTGGACGTACCGCCGAATTGCTCAACACGTGGGGCGTGAGGTCTCCACAGTACATCGATGTTGTCGCCAGTGGTCGGCGGAAGGTGCACGTGCCCGCCGACCTGGGACCGGACCGCAGCGACGCACGGATGCACGCCAAGACCGTAGGATCCTACGCAGTGCCGTAGGGGACCGCAGCGCCACTTCCCAGCAAATTAGGGACACTGTTGCTCCTGGGGTATCGGCGAGGACCATTCGCAACCGTCTCCATGAAGCTGGGCTACAGTCCCGCACACCGTTAGGCCGTCTTCCGCTCACGCCCCAACATCGTGCAGCCCGCCTCCAGTGGTGTCGCGACAGGCGTGAATGGAGGGACGAATGGAGACGTGTCGTCTTCAGCGATGAGAGTCGCTTCTGCCTTGGTGCCAATGATGGTCGTATGCGTGTTTGGCGCCGTGCAGGTGAGCGCCACAGTCAGGACTGCATACGACCGAGGCACACAGGGCCAACACCCGGCATCATGGTGTGGGGAGCCATCTCCTACACTGGCCGTACACCACTGGTGATCGTCGAGGGGACACTGAATGGTGCACGGTACATCCAAACCGTCATCGAACCCATCGTTCAACCATTCCTAGACTGGCAAGGGAACTTGCTGTTCCAACAGGACAATGCACGTCCGCATGTATCCCGTGCCACCCAACGTGCTCTAGAAGGTGTAAGTCAACTACCCTGGCCAGCAAGATCTCCGGATCTGTCCCCCATTGAGCATGTTTGGGACTGGATGAAGCGTCGTCTCACGCGGTCTGCACGTCCAGCATGAACGCTGGTCCAACTGAGGCGCCAGGTGGAAATGGCATGGCAAGCCGTTCCACAGGACTACATCCAGCATCTCGACGATCGTCTCCATGGGAGAATAGCAGCCTGCATTGCTGCGAAAGGTGGATATACACTGTACTAGTGCCGACATTGCGCATGCTCTGTTGCCTGTGTCTATGTGCCTGTGGTTCTGTCAGTGTGATCATGTGATGTATCTGACCCCAGGAATGTGTCAATAAAGTTTCCCCTTCCTGGGACAACGAATTCACGGTGTTCTTATTTCAATTTCCAGGAGTGTAGATTGAATCTGCCCTACCATTACGTTCACGTCTTCAGCATTCAGACAGAAGAGGCTATAAAAATAATTTATGCCAGCTGCTCTCGATCCTCTGACATTATGAACAGAAACAACGCACGCTACCGCTAGACCACAGGCGTAATCGGCCTATGGTATCTCTATCATGGGACAAGTTTTCCTACAGGAAGTGCTGCAGTCTACAGTGTTGTCAGATTGTTCAGATAACCGGACTTAGAGAATTAGCGAGTTGGCCTGTTTATTTGTCCAATGTCGCGATCGGCGCGGACTTAGCCTCTGAAGCGGCCGGCCGCCGGTCAAGTTTTATGTCGAAGAGTGTACATCCACTACTGTCTCCCTTGGAAGGCAGCCTTCATTGGTCAAAACAGATGGAACTCGGAAGGCGTCATAACCGGACTATAAGATGGATGAGGAAGAACAGTGCAACGAAGTCTTGTGAGCTTCTTTCGGGTGCTCAGTCTTGTGTGAGGATCTGCTTCGTTGTAAAGAATGAGAAGATCATTTGCAACTTTGTGGCGACGAACATACTGAAGTCGTATCTTCAATTTTCTGAGGGTAGCACAGTGCACTTCAGAGTTGAGGGAGGACACAAACAGAATAACCCGTTGTGTCCCAGAACACCATCAGCATGACTTTACCGGTTCAGGGTGCGGCTTTGAACTATTCCTTCGGAGGAGAGGTGGTGTGCCGCCAATCCATGGATTGCCCTTTTGTTTCCTGTTTAAAGAGATGAACTCATGTTCATCAGCCGAGATGACGTTTGCCTCGTAATATCCAAGCATTTCCGCACAGATAATATTTCGTTGCTCTTTATTGTCTTCTACTAGGCAGCGAGAAACCTAGCGGGTACACACCTCTGAATACCCCCACTGCTGGAAGGGTGTGCCAGCAGTTCCAAAAGCGCAGTTCAATTGAGGTGTCTGATTGCGATCCGTGGATCATCTCGAATGAAAGTATCTGCACGTTCACAAGTCACACCGGTGTGCGGCCGGCCAGTGTGTGGGAGTCTTCGTTGGGATGGTGACAGACGCCTCGACAATGACTCGCCGTGCTGTTTCTCACTGACAGGTCTCTCTAGATATTCTTCAAGAGCCTATGTAAATCTGCGTTGCTCTAGCTTTTCGTGACAGCTCTCAGTTTGGAAAACATCTCCGTTACAGACGCCATTTGGAATCCTTCGTATAGCTCCGCCACCTATCAGAACTTCATGAAACTACTGCTGCTGAAGTTATTATCCGCAGTAAATTCTGCATTTTTTTCAATTGAAAGTGGCTGGGAATAAAATGTATTGCATTGTTACTGAACGCCCTCCTATCACGCCCCTTTCATCAATTGAAGAAGTTTTAGAGAAGATAAATATTAGTGGCCTTTATGACCAACTGAAAAGAAGAAATTGAACAAAATAAATCAGGTTTGGGAGTGGTACTTGCATCTCCACAGCATTCAGTAGCTGTTAATGTTAGGCGACATGAACTGAGCTAGGATTTAGAAAAAAAATTGAATGATCGTAAGGCATTGTTAGCCGGGATGTCCCATACGGGTTCGGCCGCCAAGTGCAAGTATTATTCCAGTCGATGCCACACTGGGTGACTTGCGGCCGGTTATGAAGATGAGATGATGGTGAGGACAACACAACACCCAGTCGCCGAGCGAAGAAAACCTCCAACACGCTAAGTGCAACATTGGGGGACTTGCGCGCCGGTGATGAGGATGAGACGACGAAGACAGCACGACACACAGACCACGAGCGGAGAAAATCTCCAACTAGGCCAGGAATCGAAGCCGGGCCAAGTACATGGGAGGCTAGAACATTAACAGCCAGCTAAGCAGGCGGACGGCGGGCAATGAATACCGTTGACACAAACGTTAAAATGATGAAACTTATCATGCCTTAATTCGTGCGAGATGGCCGGATGAGGTCGGTGATGAAAGGAGGGAAGACAAAATTGACATCTTCAAATATTTCTTCTAACAGATTGGCTAATCCTTTGGAAGGACAACGCCAACTACCGAGGGTTCGAAATACAGTATACAGTTATTGGAATTCAGTAAGCTTCACGAACAGTGGTCACCGATGGTTTTCTGGTGTATTTAAAATGTTTATGAAATCAGTACTGCACTCGAACGCAAACCCCTTCAGGGAGACAAATGGTTTTATATATCGCATCTCGGATGTTAAAAACGGAAGTACCAGAACCATGGTATATGTATAATATGTATTTTCGATTGAAACTATTGTTTAAATGTACTTTGATTGTAACTAATATTGATAATAATACCGGACATTAACAATGGTGTTCATTGTAAATACATCATATCATAAATGGGGATGATGATGTCTAAAAAACTGGTTAAGACAAGATTTGCGCTTGCTTCTTAGACCGTAACAATAGAATTATAAACTTCAGAAGAAGCATCGTAGAAATAATCGACTTTCCTCTCATTTTCCTGACAGTGGAAGACTGCTCATAATACTCATTAATGCATGTACTACTCAAGGACTGATTAACGTAAAATCTTTACCTGAAATGAATGTAATACATTCCAAAATATTATTACACATTTTCGGTTTACGAAAGGACTGTTTCTACTACTCATAATCATACTGAAGTTTGAAAAACTACGTTTGGATTTTATCAAAATGACATCATGAATCAAATAATTGGAATTGCTCTTTTAGGAATCCACAACGGTGATGCTCGAGACAAATGTTGTTGCTACTAAACACAGTGCAGTCCATAAAGAACCTGAGCAGGTGTGATTGTCAGTATTTTTTGTTACTTGGATGTGCTTGAAAGAGTTTCTTCTGACTCTCAAGACTGGAAAGAGATACACGTAGCGAAACAAACATTGGCGATGAGAGAAAGGAAACAAAAGATACCTTGTTATTCTACGGGTGCTAATGAATACAGTTGACGTCAGATATTGTGTTCGTTGATGTCATCTCTGGCTTCATCTTACACTGAGTCATATCAGCATTAGACGCATATATGTTGCATAGATGTACTCTTCACTAAATTACGAAATAATTTTCAAAATTTTTTATCCATTGTGTATTTTTGATTGACAAGCTCCTGAGTACAGAATGTTACAGCTGTATGTCCCAACAGAAACGGTAACTAAAAAGAATGTTGTCACCAGTTTTACATAACGTTTTTTCAATTCATACTTTATCCGTTGAATTAAATTTTTCATTCTTTATAAGTGCTACGTCTCCCAAAATAGGACCATTACCCTCAAAAAGTTTAAACGATCACATTACTTTTGCATAATGAACCACTTTCAGACTTTATTTATTGGACGCTGTGCGTTAATTCTTCACCTCATCTGATTTCAGAAATCTCACGAGAGAGCTATGACTCAAATATTTCGAAGAAACTTTCGCATGTTTAATATTTACTACGTTACCATTCTCATCATCATCTTTCAGTTTTTGTCTTTCGTTACTCTGCATCAAGTCTTAGTGAACAGTAGGTTTTCCTTAATGATCATCTATTAATGTCTACTGAATTTTAAAATTTCCTTGCCTCAGAAAGATTTTCGCGAAAACCAGTGACATCACTCTATCATAATAAGTATTGTATGTTAACCGGGGGCCTAGAAACGACGGAGAGGCTCCGCCCCCGCCGCAGCTGCAGTGGTCCACAACCCCATGACGTCTACCGCAGTCCACTTCACCCCTCCGCCACCCCACACTGAACCCTGGGTTATTCTGCGGTTCGGCCCCCGGTGGCCCCCAGGGATCGTCTCATACCAGACGAGTGTAACCCCTATGTTTGCGTGGTAGAGTAATGGTGGTGTACATGTACGTGGAGAACGTGTTTGCGCAGCAATCGTCGACACACTGTAGCTGCGGCGGAATAAGGGGAACCAGCCCGCATTCGCCGAGGCAGATGGAAAACCGCCTAAAAGCCGTCCACAGACTGGCTGGTTCACCGGACCTCGACACAAATCCGCCGGGCGGGTTCGTGAAGGGCGCCAGGCGCTCCTTCCCGATTAACAGGGCGGGCATCAGAATAAGTAATTTAATGATTAAGAAATCCCGATTATACTTATTTGGATTTCCTGAGATACCTTTCTTTCTTGCTGTATTCTTATTGAGGAGACTGCATCAAAATCACTCCCCCCCCCCCCCCCCTCCACTATCTGATCTACACCTCCATATCTAGTGTGCACAACTATAAATGACTCAGATAATCATTACATTTATAAAAAATTTAGTAATGAAGTAACAATTACCAATACTTATAGATAATGACAGCACACTACGTTGCATATACAATAACACTATTGCAACGGCGAGTGTCACTGGTCGCAATACTCTTCTCAGCTTAGATGGTTAACTACTAATATTCAAATTACAAGTGCAGTGGGAAATTACTATTTCATTTTGTCACAGCGTATATAGAAGTACGGTTTTAGCAGTCTGTTTTTATTGCTGGATCATTTACATGAGGATTCCAGTGGTAAACACTCCTAATGGAGCACATTCAACGCATCCTAGAGGAAAGTAAAGAGGATTTCCAAACACCCTTTATCACTTTTTTCATCCTTAAATTATTTCACTGTATTGTGGACTGTTTCATTAAAGTCGATGGACTAATTCACAGGGGATGGTACGTTTACGTCAAACCTGTTCTTTAACTCGATAAGGAAATGTTATTTAGTCTATCCACTACCATGTAAGGAAATTCATATTGAAAATTTTAGTAAGTACCAAATATTTTCAGAAAGTAGTGGCTGAATCCAAATGTTACCGATATGAATATATGTATCTCGCTTTGCGCAGTAGGTTCTGTGCTGCTGTTGGAGCACTAGAACACAATTATAGTGAACAATTTATCTGTTGCCTCTGCGATAATCGTTATTGATATAGCTTGTCGCAACTTAAATCATGTTCATATAATGACTTAGAGACGGAAGAATTCCTGCCACAGCGTACAGACACATTTCCAGGTAGTGAATCAGTCACGCAGTAATACATCATGACGTTTTATTCCTTAGTAATGTGTGGATTCTGACTCCCTTTCAGAGAGTGCTGTGGTTCATAATGAAATGTAATGGAAAATCCACATCGCATTCTGGTGAGTAGGGTACGAGAATTAATGTAAGTAGCTTCTCCATGTCTTCATTTTTGTCGTGCGTACTGTGACATAATTTCTACCATAATCATGTACACATCCAAAGAGGATTAAGCCAGACTGAAACCGATAGTTTTTGTGCACATTTCTTTAAGAAGATGGATACTCAAATACTTATTATAAAGATAGCTGTATTTAGCATCTTGTTTTTCTCATCATATACCCAAATCTAAAACACACTTGAAGAAGTCAAAACAGAAGAACGGAGAATCATAGTACAAAAATAAGAACGGTCCGTTAATATGAGTTCAGTACCGTGGAGAAGTTGATGGTCCAGCGTTGAAATTTACGGAATGGTTGCACTTCTGTCACTTTAATCGTCGTTGGTCCCATTCTTGCAGGATCTTTATCCAGCCGCAGCGATGTTGGAGATTTGATGTTATACCGCATTCCAGATATTCGCGGTACACCTGTATAGTGGTCGTATGGGAAAATCCCCACTTCATCGCTACCTCGGCGTTGTTATATCCCATCGCTCGTGCGCCGACTATAAAACCACGTTCAAACTCACTGAAATTTTGATAACCTGCCATTGTAGCAGCAGTAACCGATCAACAACTGTGTCAGACACTTGTCTTACTTAGGCGGTGCCGACCGCAGTGTCGTATTCTGCCTGTTTAAATATCTTTGTGTTTGAATACGCATGCTATACTGGTTTCTCTGGCGCCTCAGTGTATTTTGTGTGCTCGCTTGTGATGGGTATCGGTAGTGGGGCAGAGCTATTTCCGGCACAAATGATTCGTGAGCTGTAATTGTGCACTAGGCTTTGTCGACCTCGAAAAGGCGTTTGACAATGTAAAATGGTGCAATATATTCGAAATTCTAAGCATAATACGGATAAGCTATTTGGAGAGACGGGTAATATACTATACGTACAAGAGCCAATAGGGAATAATAAGAGCGGACGACTAAGAACGGGTGCTCAGAGGCTCTTTCTTCGCTACCGTTCAGTCAGCACATTGAAGAGACAATGATGGAAATAAAAGAAATGTTCAGGAGTGGAAGTACGGTTCAAAGCGAGAGGATCTCAACGATACGATTTGATGATGACATTGCTATCCTGAGTGAAAGTGAAGAAGAATTAGATGATGAGGTGAATGGAATACACCGTCTAATGAGTACAGGATATGAATTGAGAATAAATCGAAGAAAGACGAATCTAATGGGAAGTAGCAGATATGAGAACAGCGAGAAGCTTGACATCTGGTTTGATGGTTTACCAAGCAGATGAAGTAAAGGATTTCAACTACCTAGGCAGGGAAATATCCAAAGACGATTGGAGCAAGGAGGACATCAAAAGCAGACTAGCATTCGGAAAAACGGCATTTCTGGACAAGAGAAGTCTACTAGCATTAAACATAGGCCTTCATTTGAGGAAGAAATTTCTGAGAATGTACATTTGGAGCACTGCTTTGTATGACAGTGAGGCATGGACTGCTGGAAAACCAGAAGTAAAGAAAATCGAAGCATTTGTGATGTGGTGTTACAGATGAATGTTGAAAAATAGGAGGACTGATAAGGTAAGAAATGGGAAGGTTATGACACATTTGGGGAGGAAAGGAATATGTGCAAAACACTAACAAGAAGATTGGACACGATGATAGTGCGTCTGTTAAGACATCAGGGCATGATTTCCATGGTAGTAGAGGGCACTGAGCAGGATGAAAGGGCATCTGTTAAGACATCAGAGGACGATTTTCATGGTAGTAGACGGCACTGAACCAGATAATAGGGCATCTGTTAAGACATCAGGGGATGGATTTCCATGGTAATAGAGGCCGCTGAGCAAGATGATAGGGCATGTGTTAAGACATCAGGGGATGATTTCAATGGTAGCAGACGGTGCTGAGTAGGATGATAGGGCATGTGTTAAGACATCATGGTATGATTTCCATGGAAGTAGATGGCGGTGAGCAGGATCATAGGGCATCTGTTAAGACATCAGGGGATGAATTCGGTGGTAGTAGAGGGCGCTGAGCAGGATGAAAGTGCATCTGTTAAGACATCAGGGGATTACCTCCATGGGAGTAGAGAGCGCTGAGCAGGATGATAGGGCATCTGTTAAGACATCAGGGGATGATTTCCATGGTAGTAGATGACGCTGAGCAGGATGAAGGGCATTTGTTAAGACTTCAGGGGATTATTTCCTTACTAGTAGAGGGCGCTGAAAAAGGATGATAGTGCATCTGTTAAGACATCAGGGGATTATTTCCATGGTAGTAGGCAGCGCTGTGCAGGATGATAGGGCATCTGTTAAGACATCAGTGGATGAATTCGGTGGTAGTAGAGGGCGCTGAGCAGGATGATAGGGCATCTGTTAAAACAAGAGGGGATGATTTGCATGGTAGCAGAAGGTGCTGAGCAGATTGACAGGGCATGTGTTAGGACATCAGCGGATGATTTCCATGGTAGTAGAGGCTGTTGAGCAGGATGAAAGAGCATGTGTTAAGGCTTCAGGGGATGATTTCAGTGGTCGTAGATGGTGCTGAGTAGGATGATAGTGCATGTGTAAAGACATCAGGGGTTATTTACATGGTAGCAGAGGGCGCTGTCCATGGTGATAGGGCATCTGTGAGACATCAGGCCATGGTTTCCATGGAATTGAGGGCACCGAGCAGAATGAAAGTGCATCAGTTAAGACATCAGAGTATGATTTTCATGGTAGTAGATGGCGCTAAGAAGGATGATAGGGCATCTGTTAAGACATCAGGGGATGATTTCCATGGTAGTAGACGGCGCAAAGCAAGATGATAGGGTATCTGTTAAGACATCAGGCGATGAAATCGGTGGTAGAAGAGGGCGCTGAGCAGCTTGAAAGGGGATGTGTTAAGACATCTGTGGATGATTTTCATGGTAGTAGAGGGCGCTGAGCAGGAAGATAGGGCATCCGTTTAGACATCAGGGTATGATTTCCATGGTAGTAGGCAGTGCTGAGCAGGATGATAGGGCATCTGTTAAGACACCAGTGGATGAATTCGGTGGTAGTAGAGGGCGCTGAGCTGGCTGAAAAGCCATCAGTTAAGACATCAGGGCATGATTTCCATGGTAGTGGAGGGCACTGACCAGGATGAAAGTGCATCGGTTAAGACTTCAGAGGATGATTTTCATGGTAGTAGATGGCGCTGAGAACGATGATTTCAGTGTTAGTAGACGGTGTTGAGTAGGATGACTGTGCATGTGTAAAGTCATCAGGGGATGATTTCCATGGTAGTTGACAGCACTGAACCAGATGATAGGGCATCTGTTATGATATCAGTGGATGAATTCCGTTGTGGTAGAGGGCGCTGAGCAGGATTATGGGGCATCTGATAAGACATCAGGGGATGATTTCCATAGTAGCAGAGGGCACTGACCATTATGAAAGGGCATCTGTTAAGACATCAGTGGATGATTTTCGTGGTAGTAGATGGCACTGATCCAGATAATAGTGCATCTGTTAAGTCGTCAGGGGACAATTTCCATGGTAGTAGGCTGCGCTGAGTAAGATGACAGGGCATCTGTTAAGACATAATGGGATGATTTACATGGCAGTATACGGTGCCAAGTAGGATGATAGGGCATGTGTTAAGAGATAAGGCGATGATTTCAGTGGTAGTAGACGGTTCTAAGTAGGATTACAGGGCGTGTGTAAAGACATCAGAGGATGATTTCCGTGATAGTAGAGGGTGCGGTGCAGGATGATAGGGCATTATGGGATCATTTACATGGTAGTAGAAGGTGCTGAGCAGGATGATAGGGCATGTGTTAGGACATCAGCTGATGATTTCCATGGTAGAAGAGGCCGCTGGGCAGGATTAAAGGGCATGTGTTAAGACTTCAGGGGATGATTTCAGTTGTCGTAGATGGTGCTGAGTAGGATGATAGTGCATGTGTAAAGACATCAGGGGATGATTTCCATGGTAGTAGAGGGCGCTGACAAGGGTGATAGGGTATCAGTGAGACATCAGGCCATGATTTCCATGGAATTGAGGGCACCGAGAAGGGTCAAAGTGCATCTGTTAAGACATCTGATTATGATTTTCATGGTAGTAGATGGTGCTGAGAAGGATGATAGGGCATCTGTTAAGACATCAGGGTATGATTTCCATGGTAGTAGAGGGCGCTGAGCAGGATTAAAGTGCATTTGTTAAGACATCAGAGAATGATTTTCATGGTAGTAGATGGCGCTGAGAAGGATGATAGGGCATCTGTTAAGACATCAGGGTATGATTTCCATGGTAGTATTCAGCGCTGAGTAGGATGAAAGGGCATCTGTTAAAATATCAGGGGAGGACTTCCATGTTAGGAGAGGGCGCTGAGCAAGATGACAGGGCATGTGTTAAGACATCAGGGGATGATTTCCATGGTAGTAGAGGGCGCTGAGCAGCATGAAAGGGCATCTGTTAAGACATCAGAGGATGATTTTCATGGTAGTAGATGGCACTGATCCAGATAATAGTGCATCTGTTAAGGCATCAGGGGACAATTTCCATGGTAGTAAGCAGCGCTGAGTAGGATGAAAGGGCAACTGTTAAGACACAAGGGGAATATTTACATGGTAGTAGACGGTGCTGAGTAGGATGATAGGGCATGTGTTAAAACATCAGGGGATGATTTCCATGTTAGGAGAGGGCGCCGAGCAGGATGATAGGGCATATGTTAAGACATCAGGGGATGATTTCCATGGTAGTAGAGGGTGCTGAGCAGGATGATAGGGCATGTGTTAAGACATCAGGGGATGTTTAGGGGATGATTTTCATGATAGTAGAGGGCGCTGAGCTGGATGAAAGGGCATCTGTTAAGACATTAGTGGACGATTTTCATGGTAGTAGACGGCACTGATCCAGATAATAGTGCATCTGTTAAGGCATCAAGGGACAATGTCCATGGTAGTAAGCAGCGCTGAGTAGGATGAAAGGGCAACTGTTAAGACATCAGGGGATGATTTCCATGGTAGTAGAGGACGCTGAGCATGATGACAGGGCATCTGTTAAGACATCAGGGGATGTCTTACATGGTACTAGAGGGAGCTGTAAAGTGCAAAAACGGTAGAGGAAGAGAGAGACTGTAATACACCAATCGAATAACTGATGACGTAGGTTGTAAGTTCTACTCTGAGGTGAAAAGTTTTCCACTGGAGAGGAATTTGTGGATCGCTTCATCAAACCAGATAGAAGACTGATGACTCAAAAAGAAATAAAATTGTCACCCTCTCACCCATCCACCCCTCTCCTCTCTTTTTTCACGCCTCCTTTGTAATCCGATAGTATTACAGAAACGTCCCAGGCTAGTCTCCTTTAGGCTTTGGCATACTGACATATGGGCAGCCAGCCGTTGTGGTCCACGTGTTCTATTCGCTTCATTCTTGAACCGCACGACTGCTACTGTTGTCGGTTCGAATCCTGCCTCGGGCATGGATGTGTGATGTCCTTAGGTTAATTAGGTTTAAGTAGTTCTAAGTACCAGGGGACTGATGACCTGAGATGTTAAGTCCCATAGTGCTCAGACCCATGTGAACCATTTTTGGGCATACATGTATACTGAATTATGATCTTTCAGCCTCTCTTCCTCTGGACCACTTGGTCTGTCACTAATATAATTTATTATCTAATTATTATAATTTAAGCTCCAAACTGTTGTATGAGAGAGCCTCTATGACGTTTCTGTAGTCATTACCCAGTGTGAAAACAGTGGGGAAATTAAAAAGGCCAATGTTTTTGACATTTGTACACTAATATCACATTAAAAAATTGCTCTACAGTTGGCATGAAATTAGAAAAATCCAATTTATCCCACTGGTTTTATGCTTTAAAACGATGGCCTGCTATGTCTTACAATCGCCACTATCAGACATATAGCAGAGACTTTAATATGCCTTTACACGTATTCAGCTGTTGCGCTCGTGTAAAGGACGTGTTTTTAACATCAATCAAGGTATTGGTGGTTTATTTAATGTTTAAACAGTTAGGGATTTATTATTTATAGTTTGAACAATTACTCTCCGCCACGCACCACTCGTTGGTTCTAGCGCCGTCTGCTAGGAGCGGCTACCTTGTAGGCTCACACCAGCAGTCTATTCTCAAGTCCTGTCCCACCAGAGACAGGAAGGAACTGAACAAGTAAGTGAAAGCCAATCGAAGTTAGAAGTGGGAGTCAAATGAAAACCGAACATCTGCCACAATGGGATCGTGGAATGCGTCCATACAAAATTTACGATATTTATGGAACTGGGAGACGAAAAGATCGCTTACGTTTTCGTAAAACTCGGTCGACTACTGATTGATCCGCACCCGCACCCACTCTTGTAATCCCGATTCCAACGGATGTCCTTACGTGTCTTCCTTCGGGTCACCAAAGACATGAAAATCCCACTGGGTTAAAGATACGGGCTGTACGGAGGATGTTCTTGTGTTTACCAGGCAAATGACTGACACATAGCGTTCATCCGAGTGACAGTATGGCTGCAGCATTTCTGGGCCTTTCTATTTGATTGTGCGTCACAGTTACTACAAAATGTCATCACAGCACTGCACATTGATTGTGGTTCTGTGTTCGAGGAACTCCACGAGCAGAGGACCCTTCCATTCGAAAGTCATCATGACCTTAGCGGAACTCGTTTAAACAGCTTTGGCTTTCGTTGATGTGGGTTATTTCTACTGTTGGCTTTGCCGTTTAGCCCCCAGGCTGTTGGAATGCTGTCGGACAGACTCATCCTGTTGCATGATAACGCGTGCTCCCACAGTGCAAATCAGGCGAAGGCTACGCTTAAGTAATTTGGTTGGGAAACACTCCAGGATACTCCATAGAACCCAGATCTTTCACAAAGTGGTTTGCACATCTTTGGTGACCTGCAGAAAGATACGCGTAGACGTCGGTTTCGATCTGACAGGAAGTGCAATAGCGGATACGTGTGAGATCCGTCAGCAGGCGGCCTTGTACTACGAAATAGGAACTGTGGATAAATGTGTTAACGAGTGTGGTGATTGCTTTATAATGGAAGCCTTCCATGGTGGAGTCGTGGCGGGTGTTGACTCTCATTTGACTGCCCCTCCTATGTGCCACGTCAGTGATTTACCTTTAATGCCTATTTTTCAGAATGAAATCGATGCGTAGTCCGATAGAACCTAAGCCTTATCAAAGACACAGATGTATCTTACCAATCGAACTCCAGAACCACCAGCTGCGTGACGTGCGTCGACGCAGTCAGATGAGCCTAACCTTAAACTCCTAGAGCGCCAGAAGTACCTCATGTCGATGTCCTTCAGCATCTGCGTTACATCAATGCAAGGTTTTGTAAGTCGAGAGCGAGAGCGAGACGTGCGCAATGGAAGCCAAGACTGGAGATAATTGCATTCCAAGAGTGGGAACAGTGGGAACCTCGAGACTCTTCTCGCTTCCCCACTGCAGACTTCAGTATTACAATTTCATTCGTCTTCCTCCACAGATCGGAAGACTAACTTCCAAGCTTTTGTCTAATGGAAAATTTAACAACGAAGTCAAATTTCACCTACAGTAAGTTTCTGAATGAACCGATACACGGTTTTCACATGCACTGAGATGTAGGCATCCAGAAGTTTTACCTTACTTGGAGCCAAAGTGTCGCCATCTGCCCCCACAAAGCAGAATATCCTGGAATTGCCCAAAGTGGCTTCTCATGCCACGTAGAAAGATTGTTTCTACAAAAATAATTTAGGACCAGCACTTCAACACTTTTGTGAGAACTGCTTTCGTGTTATGTGCGTCCAGAGATCATTATCAAGAACAATTTTCTAACCCAAACGATTCCTCTGAAATAATTATCTGGCTCACTCCAAACGCAGTCAGTGTCCTCCTTCCTCATATCTTGAGTTTGTCCCGTATCCACAAGCATAGTTACTAACACCGGACTGCCCCGTCATTTGCGTCATTATAACGCTTTCTAACGCATCGCTAAGTTGATTCCGGGGCTGCGAACCTTTGATGTAAGAGAAATCTCCCATTCAAGGCAGCCGCTAGCTAAATAGTGACCAACTTTCCCTCCTGGTCGTTTAAATAGTTCACAGAGAGCTGCCGAAACTAGCATGCAGTTGGCATGCTAAAAGCATGCACTACCTGTAATACACTCCTGGAAATTGAAATAAGAACACCGTGAATTCATTGTCCCAGGAAGGGGAAACTTTATTGACACATTCCTGGGGTCAGATACATCACATGATCACACTGACAGAACCACAGGCACATAGACACAGGCAACAGAGCATGCACAATGTCGGCACTAGTACAGTGTATATCCACCTTTCGCAGCAATGCAGGCTGCTATTCTCCCATGGAGACGATCGTAGAGATGCTGGATGTAGCCCTGTGGAACGGCTTGCCATGCCATTTCCACCTGGCGCCTCAGTTGGACCAGCGTTCGTGCTGGACGTGCAGACCGCGTGAGACGACGCTTCATCCAGTCCCAAACATGCTCAATGGGGGACAGATCCGGAGATCTTGCTGGCCAGGGTAGTTGACTTACACCTTCTAGAGCACGTTGGGTGGCACGGGATACATGCGGACGTGCATTGTCCTGTTGGAACAGCAAGTTCCCTTGCCGGTCTAGGAATGGTAGAACGATGGGTTCGATGACGGTTTGGATGTACCGTGCACTATTCAGTGTCCCCTCGACGATCACCAGTGGTGTACGGCCAGTGTAGGAGATCGCTCCCCGCACCATGATGCCGGGTGTTGGCCCTGTGTGCCTCGGTCGTATGCAGTCCTGATTGTGGCGCTCACCTGCACGGCGCCAAACACGCATACGACCATCATTGGCACCAAGGCAGAAGCGACTCTCATCGCTGAAGACGACACGTCTCCATTCGTCCCTCCATTCACGCCTGTCGCGACACCACTGGAGGCGGGCTGCACGATGTTGGGGCGTGAGCGGAAGACGGCTTAACGGTGTGCGGGACCGTAGCCCAGCTTCATGGAGACGGTTGCGAATGGTCCTCGCCGATACCCCAGGAGCAACAGTGTCCCTAATTTGCTGAGAAGTGGCGGTGCGGTCCCCTACGGCACTGTGTTGGATCCTACGGTCTTGGCGTGCATCCGTGCGTCGCTGCGGTCCGGTCCCAGGTCGACGGGCACGTGCACCTTCCGCCAACCACTGGCGACAACATCGATGTACTGTGGAGACCTCACGCCCCACGTGTTGAGCAATTCGGCGGTACGTCCACCCGGCCTCCCGCATGCCCACTATACGCCCTCGCTCAAAGTCCGTCAACTGCACATACGGTTCACGTCCACGCTGTCGCGGCATGCTACCAGTGTTAAAGACTGCGATGGAGCTCCGTATGCCATGGCAAACTGGCTGACACTGACGGCGGCGGTGCACAAATGCTGCGCAGCTAGCGCCATTCGACGGCCAACACCGCGGTTCCTGGTGTGTCCGCTGTGCCGTGCGTGTGATCATTGCTTGTACAGCCCTCTCGCAGTGTCCGGAGCAAGTATGGTGGGCCTGACACACCGGTGTCAATGTGTTCTTTTTTCCATTTCCAGGAGTGTAGAATTTACAGAAATCGAAATGAAGGAGGTGAAGTGGAGCTGTGAGTGGATCACGTAAGTACTTATCGTTCTCCATGAGTCAGTTTGTCTTCAAAAGTACAGTTTAATTACATCCTAAAGAAGCATATAGACATTTAGAAATGAAGTGAAAATAAAAGGAAGCGGTCCATCCCCATGCTGACCCTCTTAACTGTCACTGTCTAATGACACATTTGCGAAATGGTGCTGCAGAAGAATCTTGAGAATTCTCCGAAGAATCGGCGAAGAAAGGAATATATGGAACCACTGACAGGAAGATGGGACACTATGTTAGGATATCTGTTATGACGTCCATGGTACTAAATGGCGCTTTAGAGGGAGGAAGACAGGGACTGAGATGCATCTAACAAATAATAGAGGACGTAGGTTGCAGGTGCTAGTTGGATAAAAAGCTTGGTACAGAAGAGAAATTCATGGCGGGCTGTGTTAAACGAGTCAAATTACTGATGAAACAAAAAAAAAAAAAGAAAAGAAATGAGTAACGTTCCTAAAACCGAATCACTCCGGCCTCAGGGCGTCATTGTGGCTGTGGAGCCAAGTGATTAGTTTTAGAATCACCTTTTCAAAAGTCTTACTGGACGAGATCAGTAGGCTTATGGGTCGGTAGTTTTGTGGGAGAGACTGGTCTTTTCCTGGCTTCAAGAACATCTGATTCCTTCCTGAATTTGTGACGAAGGCGGTGATAAAGCACAAGGGTTAAAAGTTGATCTATAACTTGTGCAGAAACTAGAATGCGTTACAAAGGCGGATGACGTGAAAGTGAAGCAGTATCTGAGAAGAATTGTAGCTAGAAGAGAGTTGTAGCTCCTCTTCGATGTAGTTCAGTCGGTACGTTGAACTAACAGGAAATTGGACCAAGGAAAAACTTCGAAAAGGAATCAAAGTTCAGGGACAAGAAATACAAACATTGAGGATTATCGACGACCTCAAAATTCGTCAGAGACGACAAAAAAGTGTAAGATCAGTTGAGCGACAACGCCGTGGTTGGTTGCGACACAGCTATGACGTCGCAGGCGCTACTGCACATGCGCACCAAGCCCTGCAGCGGCTGTCTGTTTCAAGGTCACGCGCTCGAGCTCACAGAAATTCTCAGAGCTACAACACAGATTGTTATCTTTAGCTTAAAGAAATCTCACAGTAGATAAGGAAAGGATAGCTTATTTTATTTCAGTTTCTGTAATAAAATATAATATCAACAACCACTTAAATGTCTGCACACTCTGCTTGGCCTTTAAACCACACAACCACTGACTCACAATTTATTTTACGATGATTCCTGGCCCTCACAACAGATGGTATATTGGAGGTGACATACGACCAGCCCATATCCCGGTTGTACACCTCGATTTACTTGAAAGGTGCGATAAGCAATAATAACTGTTAAATGTCTCCAGTCCTGGAACTGCGTTCACAGTATCTCATGGATACCACACAGTAGCAGCAGACACCCAAACCTTACCATGTTGACATGCATTATTCTTTGTACATGTAAAGTTGAGAACACATCCGCAAAACACGAACGGCCCTTGCAAGACAACTTTACGCTCCCACATTAGTAGCAGTGGTAAGTTCTTTATTATCAGTGGCCTTATAGACGGTCAGGCGAGAACGCGTAAATCTCCCCATGTAGCATGACACGTCTGCTTCACGTCCAGTGCTGTTGCACAACATGGACATCGTCGACATTCAATAAATGTTCACAATAAACCATTAATTCTCACAATGAACACCGAATGAAAAATGGCGCGCTATGGGTAACAAAGGTCCGCTTATCAAGATCGAAGGTGAACTCCTTGGGGGTTACAAACCGTGTAGGACGTTCAGCTAGAAACCCATTCGTAAGGAAAACATATAGAATCATACTGGTGTAACGAGGTGATGAGAACTGGTGAAACGTGATAGCATGCAACAGAATGCGAAACAGTCTGTCATGAAGCTTATAGTGATACTCGCTGTCCTTTAATGAGTAGCCGGCCGCTGTGGCCGTGCGGTTCTAGGCCCTTCAGTCCGGATCCGCGCTGCTGCTACGGTCGCAGGTTCGAATCCTGCCTCGGACATGGATGTGTGTTATGTCCTTAGGTTAGTTATTTGTAATTCATTCTAAGTTTAGGGGACTGACGACCTCAGATGTTGTCCCATAGTGCTTAGAGCCTTTTGAACCATTTTTACTCGTCAACTGAGCAGTTCAAATACGCTCCGTAGCCTCATGCTGTGTTGACTGCTGCATAACTCCAGTCCCACCCCCTGTTACCGTTAGCAGCCAATATCTGGGCCATCGAATACCGCATCATCATTGGCCTTTTGCAAACTCGCATTCAATAGGCTGTTTGTAAATTTTTAGGACCCGTAAACATGTTTAAGAACTAGCGACGCATGAAAATCGAAGGTGAATCCCTTGGGAGTTACAAGTTGTACAGGACGTTCAGCCACTCATCGACTCTTAAAAAAAGCGTATACATTGGTATTGGTGTAACAGGATCATGAGAACCGATGAAAAGTGATGTCATGCAACGGAATGTGAAAATTTCGCAGAGTGGAAATGAAGTGAAACATAAAACAATGGCTTTTCTGCGAGATGAGTCAGAGGAATGAGTGGCATCGAATACGCTCGACTGTGCGGGCAATGTACACTATGTATCAGAAGTATTCGGACATCACCAAGAACATACCTTTTTCATATTAGGTGCATATTGGGCGAACTGTGCTGCCACCTACTGCCAGGTACTCCATATCAGCGACCTTGGAAGTCATTAGACATTGTGAGAGAGCAGAATGGGGTGCTCAGCGGAACTCACAGACTTCGAACGTGGTCAGTTGATTGGGTGTCACTTTTGTCACACGTCTGTACGCGAAATTTCCACACTCCGAAACGTCCCTAGGTGCAGTGTTTCCGATGTGATAGTGAAGTGGAAACGAAAGGGGCAAGTACAGCACAAAAGCATAGAGGTTGACCTCGTCTGTTGAATACTGGCTCCAAGCACTATGGGACTTAACATCTGAGGTCATCAGTCCCCTAGACTTAGAACTACTTAAACCTAACTAAACCGAGGTCATCACTTACATCCATGCCCGAGGCAGGATTCTAACCTGCGATCGCAGCAGCAGCGCGGTTCCGGACTGAAGCGCCTAGAACCGCTCGGACACAGAGGCCGGCTCGTCTGTTGACTGACAGAGACCGCCAACGGTTGAAGGGAGTCGTAATGTGTAATAGGCGGACATGTATACAGACCATCACACAGGAATTACAAACAGCATCAGACTACACTGCGATTTTATTGCATAAGTAAAGCAGATGAAGGGATTGGTTGCTACCACAAATTTTGAGAGATGAGGGAATCGTCAGATTGGCAGTGGAACGAAATGTGGAGTGTAATAAGTCCATGTGAAAACCAAGGCTTGACCACGGTACGGTAAGACGGTTCACATGGATGCAAGCTGCGTTAGTCACGCAGATAAGAAGAGGATTGCACACGATATGCAAGCTAAACTAGTCTTCGGACTGAAAACTACAACGCAGGCATCTGACTATTTTCACATTGGCACTCGTACTTACAAATAAAATATCGCAGCTGACACAATACTGTTCTACTGTTCTGAGATCTCTCCTGAGCTTACCTCCCATGCATACAACGCAACATCGCCCAGAACTGTGACCTTGTGTACGTCCGTATCTCTCTCCTGGCCAATGTGCACAGTGAATTCGTCCGCCAATACCGCAGTTTCGAGAAGCAGCAGCGGTGTTTCGTCTACAACAGAGCTGCGTCATGAAAACCTTCACAGAGCGACCCTATAAAAGAAGCCCCGTGAACCGGTGCTGCTCATACCTGCCTTACACTTGTAGACACGTCCTGCAACGTTGCACGGATAATGAACACTCCAGCGGTAAGCTTTCTCCTCTGCTTCCAGTTCTCTCTCACTTTTTTTTTTTTTTACTAATCATTCGGATACAGAAGTAGCCAGCACAAAAATGTAAAATTAATAGATTCTTTGTTTTAATATTGTAGTGAAGGGCCCATTATAATTATTAAATACGTTGACATAATTATTTTATGTGGACTCATTCGAATGAATCTTTCAGTGCACAACTGATCGGCGTTCAGCACTATAACTTCGCACTCACTCGAGTGGCGCCCGTAAAACGCTTAACAATTCAACTGGTAAAATCAAAAAGAGTTTTACAAGAACTGTTAAAGAAATTCTGGTATTTCATGTTCCGTTGTTAGAGTCTTCATTAGTATGAAGTCAAGGCGCAAACTAAATAAGCCTATAACGAAAACAATTAATACTGATCGTAACTAATATTGTTATCAACTTAAGTAACGCTAACAGAAAAAGTGTTCATCGTGCAATTCTCGGCTGGTAGGTTTTGGTGCGTACTGCAGGTCCGTGAGTCGGCCCCACACGTCATTAAGGGGTCTCTGGTCTAATGATGGCCACTCTTGACTGAAACGGGTTACCAAAATCAACAATGAATATTCGAAACGATCTGTACCGAATGTTTTGTTATGCTGTTAAATACGGTCGCTGCCACTCCAATAAGACTTCAAAAATTAGAACACTTAAGAGCCTATTAGAAACTTTTACTTTAATGCTTGCTGTTTGAGAAATAATTTAATCAAATATTACTTAATGATTAATTATAGATGAGTAAATTTTGCTTACTTGTTACATTCCTTTTGCTATCTTCAATTTGCCTTACAAGCATGCTTGCTTATAGCTACGACATGTAATTTTCGAAACTGTAGTAGGAAATTTTGCATGAACTTGAATTCCTACTTGCTCTTTCTTTGTAATATACGAGTTGCGGGCAGCAGTTTAAACGTTCACATATAATGCCTTAATAAATCCTGTTCTTTTCACTTTCTATACTCATAGCTTTAAAACATCGAAAATTGTATAGCAAATAAGACGCAATTAAATTAAATAGCTTAAATGCTGTGTATGAGTCTTTTTTTTTCTAATATTGCTCTAAAAAGTAGTCTTTGTGTGTTCGCTATCACGAAATTTCGCCTGCTATTGAGCTCACGACAGGTTCACCCGAGGGATGCCTATAGGTCCGAAATACGGTCCTGCTAGTACAACCGCCGCGCGGGATTAGCCGAGCGGTCTCAGCGCTGCAGTCATGGACTGTGCGGCTGGTCCCGGCGGAGGATCGAGTCCTCTCTCGGGCATGGGTGTGTGTGTGTGTGTCCTTAAGATAATTTGGGTTAAGTAGTGTGTAAGCTTAGGGACTGATTACCTTAGCAGTTAAGTCACATAAGATTTCACACACATTTCAATATTTTTTTGCTAGTACAACCAACTTATGCTCCTTTAAAAATGTGGTTATAATACCTCCTGGTAAGTTGAAACTGTGTGACGGACCGGAAATAGAAGCCTCGAACATTTGCCTTTCGCCGACTGAGCTACCTTCTGTCTTATTTTTAACTCAATTTTTCGAAACGAAAGTTTCTGGTATGTGACGACAGTATTTCTCCCTTCAGTTAATTGTGTGTTTCTTGTAGATATGAAAATAATAAAGAAAAGGACGTAGATTAAATGTAAGGTATCTTAAGTAACCGACCGTTCTTCTTGTTAGACTTGCAGCTTTGTCTTAAAGTAAAACAGAATTTCATCTTCACAGGCAGTAAATTAACACATTTTGTTTTCCAGTAGGATAAAATAACACAGTTTAAAGTGTAAAACTTTAAAAAGAAGCTTTTAAAGTGGAAAAATTTTAAAATGAAGGGAAATGTTACATTAACGTCCCCATAACACGTTTCACAACTAAACATTTTCAAAAAAAGCTTAAAGCAATTGATCACAACATTACAAGGAAGAAAACTGTAAATGACAACTGAATATTCTAGCGTATGTATAACTCCCATTACAAATTTTCGTGGTTTTGAGGTCTTAACCCAAAATACTTCTGCGGCTACGTGAACTTTGTGTATGTACTAAATGTGAAAGTCTCATATTTTATAAATTAGTGGAAACGAGGTTCCTTTACATTGTCTATACTACCTTGTCTTCGTTCGTGATGCTATATAACTGCGTGTATGCATGGCTTGCATTTTGTTCCCAGTATCGAATTTGTTAGTATTTTACACCATTCTTTCCTTAGGAAGTCCTGGACACCTTTACCTGTTACTTCATTCTTTGGTATTACATTTGATATGGAGACAAACAGATTCCATATTCTCAGATTCCTGGAAAATTTTTGACGCGGTACCGCACAGTGGGCTGTTAAGGAAGGTAGCTCGAAGTGAAGGAACCCGTAGGATTGTCCTCGATGGCGAGCGTTCATCAAAGACAAGATTATCGTCAGGAGTATCCCAGTGAAGTGTGACAGGACCGCTGCTATTTTCTGTACACATAAATCACCTGTC